>NW_024070212.1:43211106-43662462 GCF_014754425.2 Oryx dammah
TTCTACATGCCAGTGTGGTGCCATAAAATTTCCAGAAATGAGGTATTTTTTCTAGTACTCTCATCAAACACGGAGTATCAAGTTGTTTTTAATGGAGCTGAGTTGGCCAGGAGGAGGCCGTCTCCAGCAGCACTAACACTCAGTGTTCACCAGCTAATCAGCAGCACCCCAGGGGGAGGCAGTTGCCACAATTAGCAGAACTTCTTGCAAAGCCCAAGCAGAAGCTGAGTATAAAAGAGCATGGGCTATATACTTAGTCAACACCTACAGCAATTCCTAAAATTGTTTCCTTTGATAGAAATAGTCTGTGCCATCAGTATGAAGGACAATGCCTATCTTTTGTTTGAGAGAAAGCATGAGGATAACTCTCATAAGGATAACTAAAAAACCATTTTGATTTTTTTTTTAAGGGAAGCTATAGCAGAGACAAGTCTGAAACTGAAGTTTAGATGGAATCTTCTATGAAATTCTTGATATTGAGTCAGATTAATAAGAAGCTTTTGATAGCAACTCTGAAGAAGTGTTACAGAAGTGCATTTTTATACATTCTGGCTTGAGAACAATTACCTAGTAAATAAATGACTGAGTGAGTAAATGAATGCACAAAAAGCCTTGTTTATTTATAATTTCTACTCAGATTCTCAAAAGCATTTGAGGTAGCTTACAATAAAAATGCTTATATGTTTATCTTTAAATTGTTATTTTCATCATGGCAAAAAATTTCAAAGGCAGTATAAAGTGTTGTATGAAACACAGTGGCCCTTTCTCTGCTCTATCCCTCATTCCTTCTCTCCCCAAACAATTGTTTTTCAACTTTTTCTTGATATTTGTATATAATGTACATGTTATTATTACCTGACAATCTTTTAAATATATTATTAACTTCATTTTACACTAGTATTCCTAACCCCTGATGATTCTCCCTCCTCCATCGTTCTAATAATAGTTCTAGCACATCATTTGCTTGAATCAATAGGCAGTGTCTACCTCATGCCACTGTGGATATTACTCATTGTGGGGCCAAGTAGTATTTCATAATTGTCTCCCTTCTGGCACAAGCTTCTCTATCTTCCACATCCCCAGAATTAATAATTTGCTTGGTTTTTCATTTACTGAACTTTATGTATGTATTGCTAATTCTTCCCAATAGCACCAACAAATTTGTATGGTTTTCCAAATACTTACACAACTCACCTATATTTTTTCTTTCTTTTTGGATATGTACTCCAGACCCTTTCCTTTATCCTCTCTATTCTGGACAGGTTTCTTCTACTGCAGAGATGTCCCTTAGGGGACTTCTCTTTCTACTCTTCTGGTTGGCTTCCTGCTTTTTCAATCCCATGGTTTCTTCTTTCCTGGTTTAGTGCCTTGTTTTTTTTTTTTTTTTTTTGGATGACATTCTTCGCTAGCTTTCAAAGAAATAGTGCATAAAAAAAATATTTTTTAAATTTCACTTTTTTAAAGGTGTGTTTACCATTCCATGGAATTTAAAAGTTGTTGAGATCTCCTCCTTGAGGGGTTGTGTGTGTTAGCTGCTCAATTGAGTCCAACTCTTTGCGACCTCATGGACTGTAGCCCACCAGGCTCCTCTGTCCATGGGATTCTCTAGGCAAGAATACTGGAATGGGTAACCATTCCCTTCTCCAGGATTGAGGTTATCTTATTTTTATTTACCCATATTGTCCACAATTTTTACAAAGTTTTAAAAAATGTGTTTGTTATATTAACTTGAAGTCCCTGTTTCATAGTGCTGGCATATGTCTTTCCTTTGAGCCTGTTAGGCTGTTGGTGTGGGGAAATGAGTAAATGGAGTCAAGAAATGAGTTCAGTTTGATTTTGTTACTGCTATGGTTATCTTTAATGCATCACAGAGTTCACATTACTCTTGTTCTTAGGGTGTATGTTGGAGTGCTGATTTTCCTTAGCTTTTTACTCTGCTCTCAATTTTCCTGAATCTCTCTGCATCTGAATCATAGGGAGAGGCGAGCATCTCTCCCCAGTCCTCTCTCTCTCAGTGGTAGACTACTGTGTTTTTTGTTTGTTTGTTTGTTTTTCACTCCATGTTTGAGAGCCTACTTATGGACACCAGGAAGGTTCTCTGTTATCCTGGTTTAGTCTAAGTCTTGGCTTTTGTGCTTGGGCCTTAAAAAGCCTGTATTTTCTATGATATTAACCATTTCATTTTACTGCTCCCCTGTTTATTTGTACTTTACTTTTTAAAAATAATATCTTCTCTGTTCATTTTAATCAAACTATTTTTAAGAGTCATTTTGTTCCAAGATTATTTCAATTTAGGAAAATATAAAAAGGCTTTTTTTGGTTTCTATTTTGTTGTTTTGAGATTTTGCATTCACTGTTTTATCATTTCTACTGTTTTTAGTTTTACCTTTCCTCCCCCCTCCCCACACCCAGCCTAGTTTACTGTACAGAATGCTTAGCTCATTTTTTAAAAAGCAGTTTTCTGTAATGTTTTCATTTCACACTATTTCTTCTAAGTGAAGCTTAGCCGCACCCCATGTTTTGATATACAATGCTTTCATCATTGTTCCGTTTTAAGTATTTTCTCATTTTCATTAAAATTTCTTTTCTTTCTTAAACTCCTTTCCACTGCTGAACCTGGGGAAAAGAAAAAGAGAAAAAAACTCATTCTCATTATGATTTCTTTTTAAAGCTGTAATCTTATAATTATAACTTTCCATTGGGTTTTTGGCATTCTTTTTCATGTTATTGAGAGTTACAGGGAAAAAAAAGAGTCCTTATTAGCAACTGGCATAAGATCTAGATAGCACAGTTTTGAAAATTATAGCCCGTTTTATATAAGGTTCACCCTTGAACAACTTGGATTTGAACTACATAACTCCATACAATGGGAATTTTTTTCAATAAATGCTACAGTAATACACGATCTGTGGTTGGTTCAATCTTCAGATGCAGAACTACAGACATGAAAGGCCAATTTTGGGACTTGAGCATCAGCAAAATTTGAATATCCAAGGTAGTTCCTAGAACTAGTTCCACATGGATACTGAGGGATGACAGTATTCCTTTTGTAGCAAACCTTGGATGTGTACTTCTGGTCTTCTATTATAGGTACACCAAATATTCAAGTTAATAGAAAGATATATAAAAATATATTTAGGTGCAGCCAGGAAATACAAAGATGGGATTAAATAAATAAGATTAAGAAAATACTTGGTCTGTTGTTCTTCCAGCTGTGGTCCTGAAGTTGAACTTCACAGCAGTCAAAATACAAAGAGTGATCACTCTTCTAAATTTCCTACAAGGAAAATGTGAAATTATTCTTTACAAAAAATGTTCTCCCTAGTATTCAGGACACATTTATATCAGAAACGTTTTTCATAAAAGGAACACTTCATTGTATAAATGAACTATTTGACAACTTGTTGAAAATAAATGTAGTAATGATATCATACAGCAGTGTTTATGGCCATGCCTCATTGCAAACGAGGCATCATTTGCAATGTCTTCTGTGCCAATGCCTCTCACTGACATTACATAGGATTTATACTGCCCAGATACATGCAGGTTCCTGCCATACATAAACCAAGGCAATAACACTGAATGCAGCTTAGTGAAAAGCATTCTCCAAGAAATAAATTTACTGTGATTCCTTTGAATAATTTCCAGCTAAGCAATGGTCCCAAAACTAAGGGCTATGGAAAAACCCTGCCTATTGTGCACAAAAACCTAATATCTGCCTCTTCTAAATGGCTCCACAGTTTTAGAAGCTGTGTGGTCTTGAGCAAGTTAGTTGTTATGGTTGTTCACTCACTCAGTCGTGCCCAGCTTTTTATGACCTCATGGACTATAGCACACCAGGCTTCTTTGTCCTTCACCATCTCCCAGAGCTTGCTCAAATTCATGTCCATTGAGTCAGTGATGCCATCCAACCATCTCCATTCCCTTCTCCTCCTGCCTTCAGTCTTTCCCAGCATCAGGGTCTTTTCAGTGAGTCAACTCTTGACATCAGGTGGCCAAAACATTGAGCTTCAGCTTTAGCATCAGTCCTTCAAATGAATTTCAGCATTGATTTTCTCTTGGGTTGACTGGTATGGTCTCCAGTCCATAGGGACTCTGAAGAGTCTTCGCCAACACCACAGTTCAAAAGCATCAACTTCACTGCTCAGGCTTCTTTATGGTCCAACTCTTATATCTGTACATGACTATTGGAAAAATCATAGCTTTGACTACATGAACCTTTGCTGGCATTTTAATACACTGTCCAGGTTTGTCATAGCAGTCCAAGGGACTCTGAAGAGTCTTCGCCAACACCACAGTTCAAAAGCATCAACTTCACTACTCAGGCTTCTTTATGGTCCAACTCTTATATCTGTACATGACTATTGGAAAAATCATAGCTTTGACTACATGAACTTTTGCTGGCATTTTAATACACTGTCCAGGTTTGTCATAGCTTTTCTTTCAAGGAGCAAGTGTCTTTTAATTTCATGGCTGCAGTCACCATCTACAGAGATTTTGGAGCCCAAGAAAATAAAGTCTCTCACTGTTTCTATTGTTTCCCCATCTATTTGCCATGAAGTGATGGGACTGGATGCCATGATCTTCATTTTTTGAATGTTGAGTTTTAAGTCAGCTTTTTCACTCTTTTACTGTCATCAATAGGCTCTTTAGTTCCTCTTCATGTTCTGCCATAAGGGTGGTATCATCTGCTCATCTGAGGTCATTGATATTTCTCCTGACAATCTTGATTCCAGCTGGTGCTTCATCTGGCCCAGCATTTCACATGATGTACTCTGCATATAAGTTGAATAAGAAGGTGACAATATACAGCCTTGAGGTACTCCTTTTCCAGTTTGGAACCAGTCCATTGGTCTATGTCTGGTTCTAGCAGTTGCCTCGACCTGCATATAGGTTTCTCAGGAGGCAGATGAGGTGGTCTGGCATTCTCACGTCTTTAAGAATTTTCCACAGTTTGTTGTGATCCACACAGTCAAAGGCTTCAACGTAGTTAATGAAGCAGAAGTGGATATTTTTCTGGAATTCTCTTGCTTTTTCTATGATCCAATGGATGTTAGCATTTTGATCTCTGGTTCTTCTGCCTTTTCTAAATCCAGCTTGTACATCTGGAGTTCTCAGTTCACATACTGTTGAAACCTAGCTTGGAGTATTTAGGGCATTACCTTGCTAGCATGTGAAATATGTGCAACTGTGCCATAGTTTGGAACATTCTTCAGCACTGCCCTTCTTCAGGATTGGAAAGAAAACTGACTTTTCCAGCCCTGTGGCTACTATTGAGTTTTCTGAATTTGCTGGCATATTGAGTACAGAACTTTAGCAGTATCACCTTTTAAGATTTGAAATGTACTATATAGTATTTAAACCTGCTTCCTTGTTGTTGTTCAGTTGCTCAGTTATGTGTGACTCTTTGTAAACCCATGGACTGCAGCATGCCAGGCTTCCCTGTCTTTCATTATCTCTCAGAGTTTGCTCAAACTTATATCCATTGAGTCGATGATGCCATCCAACCATCTCATCCTCTGTCATCCCCATCATCAGGGTCTTTTCCAACAAGTCAGCTCTTTGCATCAGGTGACCAAACTACTGGAGCTTCAGCTTCAGCATCAGTCCTTCCAATGAATATTCAGGGTTGATTTCCTTTAGGATTAACTGTTTTCATCTCCTTGCAGCCCCAGGGACTCTCAGATCTTCTCCAGCTCCATGATTTGAATGAATCAATTCTCTGGTGCTGCTTCTTAGAGTAGTTTTCAGATATAAGTGGGAACGTTTATATAAAACACTGAGCAAAATCTAAAACTATCATTATTTTAAAATTGAAAATGTTCTTGGACTTCAATACCACAGGTTTTCCATATCTTAGTGGAAATACAAATATTTAATTTTTACACAATCTTCTTTGTTAATTTTACTTTTAATAAAGTATGAACTATTAAAAACAAATCAGTTATTAACTCCTACTGAAAAAAAGCATAAAATATTACTCACACATGCTTATTCTGAGTTTAAAAAAGCCATCTGTGGTATTCTTCCCTTCAGATGAAGTCATAAGGCCCTTTTGCAAGTGATGTCATTGCTAATTAGTAAATGTGTATTCTTAGGGTCATAACTTACTATCTCTTGATTCATTTCTTCATCTGTAGAACTATAGGTTTGAAACGGATGATTTCTGAGGTTCCACTGTACATTCGCCCTATGTGATTCTGTGACTTGATGGTACAATTTTTGAATATTTCAAAACAACAGTATCAACTAGTTTGAAATCCATCATAGTTCCAGAAGTCTGAGATTAGTGGGAAATGTGGTAGTAAAGTTCCAGTGTAACAACAAATCAATAGCTAACTGCCATTTTGCTGTCTTCAAAATGCAGCCCTTTATATCAACAGAACGATACAGAGCTCTGTTTATTGGAAAGCAATCCAAGAAAGAGTGATTTAGAGAGAAAAACTCAAGCAAAGATAAGCAAAGTCAAGGAGAAATACAAAGGTGACTTATAAAATTGACCCACATCAAGAATCAAATTGATGTTAGGATTCAAGCTAATATTTACTAGCTGTTAAGAAAAAAAAGTCCCCTGAATGAGGGAAAAATAATGTCTAAAAGGATATAAATTTGTGAGATGTCTATAAGCATTTAGAAAGGGATCTGGAAGAAGAAAAAGAAAAAAAGAATTGAAAGCCCTGCATTTCTTAGGTTATTTTAGAATAGAAATTAAATGCATAGGTTGAAGGAGGTTTTTTCCTGTAACTGCAACAGCCACACCTATGCAGTGCTTTCTTCTGTTCCTTTTAGCCAGTCTAATTGTTTCATATAATAAAAACATCAGGGTTACTTTCAGTTTTTTTTTTAACTTACAAGCTAAAGATATCATTAGTGTAGCTAATAATCCCTTTCATATTTCATGAACAAATAAATTGTGCAGCTGTCCAATCAGAATAAAATAATCCCTCACCCTAAAGGAAATTCCATGTAATTATTCCCTTGCACTACCTTGCCTCTGTGACTTGACTTTCTGTGTAGAGTTCACATTTTTGTTCCACTTGGTTTTTACACCTATAACTCATCAAACAGTGGGATGTGAGATAGTGAAAGATTCTCATCTGCTTTATTGTGAGGGATAGATCTGTTGATATACAGTAACCTGAAGAAAAAGAAATGAACACACTTAACTGATTCCCAATATGTTATTTTCATTGATGATTCTCCGGTTCTAAAATTGAGTATTTTGACTGAACCTTAGAAGAATCAAACTTTTCTCTCTTTAGTTTACTACGGAATTATTCCAGCTAGGGGTCCAAAATAAAATTTACTGTTTGTACTTGGCTCAGTCTTCTGTAGATTTAAAATAGAAACATTGACGCCCTGTGGGGAATGGTGAACTGTCATTGATTTTGAACTAAATTATCAAACATGCCACTGGGATGATAGATAAGCCTCTAGCAGTTTACATTACCCTCAAAAGTGGTAAGACTTTAAAATTTTTCTATACCAGTTCAAACAACCCAAAAACATAAATATCAGTGCCAATCAGGGTTGCAAGCTCACTCAACTTTTATTAGGGAAATTATGTTCATTTATTTTCTCACTTAGGCTTTGGTATATAAAGAAATATATTAGTAAAAAATATGCATTCTCCTTTTTGACTTAGGCAACCCTACTGCAAGTATGATTGTGTTGTGTGTTTCTATAGTTACCATTTTTATATTTTGATTCTGTAAATCCTTTGTTAGTCAATACTTAGACAGTTTTTTGCATCTGCTTAAGTTTCAAAGTCTGACAAATCTAAAGCTTAAAATGTTTGCCAGGTGAAATGCTCCCAAGTCTTGTCTTTTTTTTTTTTTTTTTGGCAGGATCTAAAAACACTTGCTGTGACCCCCTAGAGCAAAAGTATTGATTTTTTAATGGGTACACTTTTCTCAAATGGAGTCCATTGCTTAAATCCAACATCCTCCCCTTTGTTGAAGGTACAGTTTCTTGTTTCCAAGTAATTATTGTTCTTTTTATTGCCACTGATAATGTTATGTTTGAGGATCTATACATTCTCTCAAAGAAATTTAAAGTTGGCCTTCCATGCCAGAAAACAAAGAGAAAATTGAGTATTAATAATTGATAAATTGTTATAAAAATTATGTCACAGAATTTTAAAATATAAAATTTTTAAACAGATTTTTGTTTCCAAAGAAAGTGGAACATTTACTATTTTTTAAAATGAAGTTAAGTTGATTTCCAGTGTTGTGTTAGATTCTGGTATACAGCAAAGTGATCCAGTTACAGATACTTACATATATATATATATATGTATATATTTGTGTGTGTAAATATTCTTTTCCAGAGACTTTTTCACTGTAGCCCACCAGGCTCCTCTGTCGATGGATTTCTCCAGGCAAGAATACTGCAGTGGGTTGCTATTCCCTTCTCCAGGAGTTCTTCCCAATCCAGGGATCAAACCCAGGCCTCCTGCATTACAGGCAGATTCTTTACCATCTGAGCCACCAGTGAAGCCCTCTTTTCCACCAAGTTTATTGAAAAATATTGAATATAATTCCCTGTGCTATACAGTAGGACCTTGCTATTTATGTATTTTATACAAAGGATCTTTAAAATTTACTAGAACAGAATTCCAAGTTTTATTTTACATAATAAACATCTTTTAGCTATTTTGAGATTATATGAGTATATCTGCCCAGATTGGAGTAGATAGGCCCACTATTTTTTTTCACTTTGTACAGATTCTCTCAAGAAGTTAGAGACTGAAATCTGTCAGAAATTAAGACTTTTTAATTCTACGTTTAAAATGAAGAAGATGAAAAGTATCCTGAGAGTGAAGAAGTCATGGTACCCATTTGGCCAGAAGTTCCAGTCACTTACATTATTTATCACATAACCACTAGGCCATCTGCCAATAACCTACGATACATGATGGTAAATGGTGATAACGAAGGCATTTTCTTATGGATTTGCAGTAACTCTCTTGCCTTAGGCAGGTGGAGTATAAATTGGTTTCTACTCTCTCATTTCTTTCTAGCTCCCTGGACAAGATGTGGCTTATACATCCATTTTGACACCAACTTAAGAAGGCCTTGCTTATAGACTTTTGCTTTTAAAAAATATTCACTGATTAAACAAAAGCTATCTGACATTTTGTTAATTCAAGGACAATTTGTGCTGACTCTGAACAGTTTAGGAGGATAATCCAACCAGAGAAAGTTGTTGATATGATGAAAAATCACAAATAGCTCAGTGGGTCTAGAATGTAGCATTCAAGAGGCTCATTATGAGAGATGAAGATGGAGAAGTTTGAAGGAAGAGTAAGGCAAATTGCTAGGTGTCTTATACACTGTGGTATATAGAGTTTGTACTTGATTCTGAAAGCAGGAGAGACATTGAGTGATAGTGAGAGGCTATGCCCACACTTAAGCCCACACTTAAAATGATACAATGGTAAACTTAACATTATGTAAATTTTACTATAATTAAAAAACCAAAAAATCTTTACAGAGGATAAGGTTTCCTAGGTGGCACTAGTGGTAAAGAACCCGCCTGCCAATGCAGGAAACAAGAGACCTGGGTTCGATCCCTGGATCGGGAAGATCCCCTGGAAGAGGGTAGGGCAACCCACTCCATATTCTTTCCTAGAGAATCCCATGGACAGAGGAGTTTGGTGGGCTACAGCCTATAGGGTCACAAAGAGCCAGACACGTCTGAAGCTACTTAGCATGCACACATGCACAAAAAAGATAAGCAAAAATTTAAGATTTTAATGTTATTATATTGAGTCACAATTATCCCTATACATGCATCCCCTTTAAAGATGGATCAACTACATATAGGTCAGTTTAGGGATTCACCAGGAATTATTATACCAGGCATCAAAATCAAGCTTAAAAATGCATTGTGCTTGCTAATAGGATAAAAGTGAAATCCAATAATGCAAGTTTAATCACATGCAGTAGAGCCATTTCTTAAGTAGTATAAATATCTCTTTAGGCTTAAGTGGTGAGTGTGTTAAATGTCACTGACTTATGACTTGTATGTGTGCATGCTCAGTCACTCAGTCGTGTCTGACTCTGTGACCCCGTGGAGCCTGTGACCATTAGGATTCTCTATCCATGGGATTCTCCAGACAAGAATGCTGGAGTGGGTTGCCATGCCCTCCTCCAGGGGATCTTCCTGACTTGGGATTGAACCCAAGTCTCCTGTATCTCCTGAATGGCAGGCAGATTCTTTACCACTGAGTCACGTGGAATGCCCAACTTGTTGTATGCCCACATTAATATTAGTTTTTTTTATCAATATTCAGTATTCAGATGAAGTATGCATTGTCACTAATATATTTTTTCCCAACTCTTGATAATAGAAATCTGAGGGAACTAGACTTAATTTTTTAAAATGTTCTTGTCTGATGAGGATTTGGTTTGGGATGTGGGAGCAGTGACTGAATTTGAGCACCTGAAGGCAACTGGGACCTAAGAAGTGAGAACTCTGCTGTACCAATGCTTCTTTCAATACATTTGCTTCATTTTGTCTGTCTTATTAAATTGGTTTCCAAACGTAGGTCAGCCCCATAGCTTCTATTCTATTTCCATCCACAATCAGGGAAAACTCAGTAACTTGGTCTTGGTCCAGACCAGTCTAATCAAATATGCCCAGGCCGTATGGTCATCATTCACCATACTATGGGGAAAATGACTATGAGGGCAATATCCTGGGAATGGAGGAAAGGGCAGTAAGGGAAGTATTGTGAGCTGAGCAGACATCCCCAAAGTGTCTATTCCCTGTGTTCAGGCTCCATCAAGGACTCACCACTCTGACTGTCCCCAGTGTATTTGAGTTGTCCAGCCACTGTGCCTTCTCTAGGTTATTTCAGCAATTTGAAAGAAAGGATAAAACAATGAGTCCAACACTCTTCCAGAAAACCTGAACTGGATAAATGTCACCTAACTGAAAAGTAAGGCTTCCTACTCCATAAGCCTGATATTCTCTGTCGGTTCAGGTCAATTGCTCCGTCATGTCAGACTCTTTGTGACCCCATGGACTGCAGCATGCCAGGCTTCCTTGTTGATCACCACTCCTGGAGCTTGCTCAGATTCATGTTCATCAAGTCAGTGATGCCATCCAACCATATCATCCAGTTTTGTCCCCTTCTCCTGCTGACTTCAATCTTTCCCAGCACCAGGGTCTTTTCCAGTGAGTCAGTTCTTTGCATCAGGTGGCCAAAGTATTGGAGCTTCAGCTTCAGCATCAGTCTTTCCAATTAATATTTAGGACTGGGATTGACTGGTGTGATCTCCTTGCAGTCTCTCAAGAGTCTTCTCCAACATCACAGTTCAAAAGTATCAATTCTTTGGTGCTCAGCTTTCTTTATGGTCCAACTCTCAAATCCATATATGACTACAGGAAAAAAACCACAGCTTTGATTATATGGACTTTTGTTGGTAAAGCAATTATTAAAATAAGTTGGTAATTACTATAAATAATAAATTAAAATAAGACATCTTACTAAAAGTAAGTCTCTGTTTTTAATATGCTGTCTAGGTTGGTCATAGCTTTTCTTCCAAGGAGCATACATCTTAATTTCAGGTATCATATCTTATTTATTTCCTTCATGTGTTTTTATCCTAATGATCTTAGCTATTTCCATTCAGTTCAGTCACTCAGTCATGTCTGACTGTTTGCGACCCCATGAATCGCAGCACACCAGGCCTCCCTGTCCATCACCAACTCCCGGAGTTCACTCAGACTCACATCCATCGAGTCAGTGATGCCATCCAGCCATCTCATCCTGGGTCATCCCCTTCTTCTCCTGCCCCCAACCCTTCCCAGCATCAGAGTCTTTTCCAATGAGTCAACTCTTTGCATGAGGTGGCCAAAGTACTGGAGTTTCAGCTTTAGCATCATTCCTTCCAAAGAAATCCCAGGGTTGATCTCCTTCAGAATGGACTGGTTGGATCTCCTTGCAGTCCAAGGGACTCTCAAGAGTCTTCTCCAACACCACAGTTCAAAAGCATCAATTCTTTGGCATTCAGCCTTCACAGTCCAACTCTCACATCCATACATGATCACAGAAATAACCATAGCCTTTACTAGACGGACCTTAGTCGGCAAAGTAATTTATGTTTGCTTATTTATTGTCATCTCCTCTTCCCACTCCAAGAATATGAGCCTGTAAGAATCGAAATGCCAGTCTATGTCTGATGCAGGATATGACACGCTTGGGGCTGACGCGCGGGGATAACCCAGAGAGATGTTGTGGGGAGGGGGGTGGGAGGGGGGTTCATGTTTGGGAACGCATGTACACCTGTGGTGGATTCATGTCAATCTATGCCAAAACCAATACAGAATTGTAAAGTAAAAATTAAAAATAAATAAATAAATTTAAAAAAAAATAAATAAAAGATAAATGAGGGACCTCTGTTCAACATTCTGTAATAATCTCCATGGGGAAAGAATTAGATAAAGAATAAATAATTAAATAAAAAAAAATAAAAAAAAATGTATTGAACCATAAATCTTGTTCATAGTAAAATTTATTATTAGATGCTTTAAAAATCTTCAAATAAAAGTTTTTCCATAGTAAATGATGAAGTTATTTGGAGTAAAATGTTTCAGACCAATTTATTATTAAAGGTTTTTATAGAATTAGTTTTAATGCAAACCTAATAGCATTCATAATTAAGAAAATTTTGTTCTATAGGAAAATTTTCCTATCCTTCTTACTTTAAAATAATTATAACAGACAATTATTTGGTATTAATATGCATTTCAAGAATAAAATACATTTTTTATATTACTGTAAATATAATTGTAATTTAACTATTTGCTATAGTGTCAAGATACAAATAAACAGCTTTCATGACCAGATATGTGGAATTCTTATATTTCTTAAATTTGAAGAAATGAAATTTTTTAGCATTTGTATTTTCTTTCTAAATAATCTGAAAAGGGGGAGTTTTTTTCAAGCAACCATGTGTAAATACTCCTCAAAAAATTAGATATTGGAGGATTTCAATCTAAATGAGGTGAATTGATTATTGCATTTTCCTCCTTACTTCTTCCCTTCCCAGTAAAAGGAAAATAAAAGAAGAAAAAGTGTAAACACATCATGAAGACAAGGAGTAAGAGAGGATGTTTAGAGGACATTTCAACAAAGTTTACAGGTTAAAGCAGGTGAATGATACCTGAGTGAGTTGAACAGAAGGATTTTCAAACTTATATTCCTACAGAGTAAACTAAGGATGAGGAGCAAGATGACTTTCCAAAAGAACCCCTGAGAAGATGGAGACTTGGAGTTACTTGCTACAACAGATGTGTGGCTAGGGTATATCACTGGAAATAGAGAGATATTTAAGAGTCAGGTGAATGGAGTAATTCCTCTTGTGCCCTCTTCTCGTCCATCAGCCAGTCAAATTCCAAATCTCACAGATGAGGTTGCTTTGATCCTTACATACCAGAGGGATTGGATAATATATAGGAACTTAGTTAGAAGTCTGCATTCTTAAAGATAATCTTGATCTATATCCAGAAAAATAGTGTCTGGGTGTTTAATCTCTTCTTTGGAGAAACTAAGAGGTCTAAGAGATCTCCCAGTTCTGATGAATTATGATAATAGAATTGGAGCTAAAATTTGCTGCTTTTAAAAGCTACACAATATGAAGAGACGTTTGAGGAAATCCTCCACACTTCCCAATAAATAAGGGAGTCCATGAAATGAACAAAACATACAAGTACAAGGAATTTCAAGAAAACAGAGATGAGACAGAAAAAGCTAAAAATTTAAAACAAATATTACATTATACTTTGATACCAAATGTTTGGATGCTAAGTCACTTCAATCAAGTCTGACTCTTTGCTACCCCATGGACTGTGGACCACCAGGCTCCTCAGTTCATGAGATTTTCCAGGCAAGAATACTGGAGTGGGTTGCCATGCCCTGCTCCAGGGGATCTTTCTGACCCAGGATTCTAACTCACCTCTCTTGTCTCCTGCATTGGCAGGCAGATTCTTTAGCACTAGCGCCACCTGGGGAATAGATAAGAGAAATTATTGCTTCCATTGAACATGATGCCAGGATAAAATAATCAGAAAGCAAGAGACAGATAGAGAAACCAAAATTTTAAAAGGAAGGTAGAAGCTAAAGCTCGGAGAAGGCAATGGCACCCCACTCCAGTACTCTTGCCTCGAAAATCCCATGGACGGAGGAGCCTGGAAGGCTGCAGTCCATGGGATCGCTGAGGGTCGGACACGACTGAGCGACTTCACTTTCACTTTTCACTTTCATGCATTGGAGAAGGAAATGGCGACCCACTCCAGTGTTCTTGCCAGGAGAATCCCAGGGACAGAGGAACCTGGTGGGCTGCCGTCTATGGGGTCGCACAGAGTTGGATACGACTGAAGTGACTTAGCAGAAGATAAAGCTAGATAAATTCCTCAAGAAGTAAAAGAAAATAACAATTAAATGGAACAAGGAAAGAAAAACAGTCTCTTAACCCCTTGACCAAGAGGGGTTCCAGAAAGGTAGGCAAGAGAAAGTAGGGAGCAACAGGGGGAAGTATCAAATGAATAATAAAGGAACATTATACAGAGTTGAAGATCAAATGGCATCAGATTGAAAGATATCATTGAATGTCACCCTCACCCTCCAAAAAAGCACAGTATCATAAAAGTTCACCAAGGTTCAAAAGATGCCCATAGCTTCCAGAGCGAACATCCACAAGGAATAGAAATACAAAGGACATTGGATTTCTTATATGAAAGTGATATTTTCAAAACTCAGAGGCAGTTATTTCAGCTCAGGTTTCTGTAACAGGTAAAGCAATCAATTGAGTGAGAACAGAAGAAAGGTATTTTCAGATCTACAAAGACTTAAAATTTTGCCTCATATGGAGAGAAGAGACAACTCTTGAGCACAGAGGAATTTCAAATAACTTAATGGATACTACCCCCTCAGGAAGGGAGGGCTTAACTTTCCAATCCTTTAGTGGTATGTGGCGCTTAATGATTTGCTTCTAATAAGTACTATTAAAAAGAGGAAAGCATAACTACAATCACTTTTAGAAGATTATTTTAGGTATAAAGAATAATATAATTAGGGCCAGTGTCTAAACTAAAAGAAAAAACAATCAAATGACTCTTATAAAACCAAGTGGTAACTTGTTACAAATTTAATAAAAATAGTTTTTAACTTTACAAATTAACTAGGTTTTCAACTTTCAGCTGGAGTACATTTTAAAAGTTCAAGTGTTTATTTATGATCTTTGGCTTTATAAAACTCATCAATATGCTATTTTCTTCTAAGGTAGGTAACGTGCTTGATATTAACTTCCTTGTCAATATCAAAATTCATCCTAAATTTTTTAAACCTCATCAAAGGCACTTTATCAACTGGATTTCTATCAATTTTAAAACTGCTTTCATTCAGTATTAAGATTCCTTAAATTATAAATGTCAGCTTGAATGATTAATTCTTGAAAAACTGAACTTACCATTGCATAAAAAACAGTGGATCTTTGAATAATATATTGGATAAAGCATGTTTGTCACTGCAACACATTTCTGATATATCCAATATACCTATGGGTTTAAAATCATACACCTATGGGATTTGAAGGTGGGAAATGGTTCTTTTTATTTCTGTTGTCCATCTCTCATATTTTACAAATGAAGAAGTAGCCTTAGAGAAGTGTGATCTATCCAAGGTACCAGCATAATGGTGCCATTTTAAAAGGTTGCTACACTTGAAAGTTCATGAAAATCCTAACATTGATTTAAGGTTATCCTGTAATTTCTTTCTTTTTTCTCCATTAGAAAAAGAGCAAAAGACATCAGATGACTTCTTTTTTCTAAATATTTTTTAGTGTTTTAAACATGATTGAATTTTCTCTCAATGAGACCATTTGATTCCAGAAATGTCAAAAGTGGCAATCAATAATAACAATAATAAACATTTATTGAATACTTTCTATTGAGTGCTTTGGTCCTGGGGACAGCAAATTTTATTGTGATGTTAACACTTTACTCAAGAAGCAACAAAGTCAGATTGCTAAATCCTAGGAGGGGAGTGTTAGGGGTGGTAGTTTTTGCTATAAACAAATGATCAAGCAACCAACCACTTTTCTGGAACATCTATCTATATATATGCTGTTCATTTTCTTCCTCCATTTAAAGTTCCCAGTACTATTTTTAGTTTTAAATTCAAGTAGTCAGGGGGAAGAAAGCACAATATATAAACACACTCTGATTCAGTCATCTCGCTGGACCACTTATCTTTGGCCAGGACTAGAAACAGGAGGACTACCAAGACTATGAATGGTGGTTGGGATGTTGCTAGACATCTCAGTGCACCCAGGGACCAAAGTTCTAGACCAAAGACCAATCTAGGAGCAATTAAAATGGTAGTGAAGGACAGAACAAGAGTTTACCAGTGGCAAGTGGGCGGACATTGGGAACTAGAATCATTCATGGTTCAGGAATCAAGGCAGACAAGACAAAGACTGAAAGAACCAACACTAACTCGAGGTCAAAGCTGGCAGGCAGTGATGTCCAGGAGAAGCATGAGGGACTTTGAGACAAATGTAGGAAAAATACAGGTGAGGTCATTTTCTGTACCAGACAGGAAGTTCATATAAACTGAAGACTAGCAAAAACATTTAAATAACTGCCAGTCAGTAAACAAGTCAGTCCCAGACTTTGGACAGGCTAGAATCCACTGGTGAGAGTAAGTACAAGAGTTAAGCTGGTTGAAAAATAGATGAGAATTCATATCAGAAGTTCATGGTCCTTGCTCCATGTTGTTGTTCAGTGGCTCAGTCATGCCTGACTCTTGAGACCCCAGGGACTGCAGCACACCAGGCTTTTCTGCCCTTCACCATCTCCTGGAATTGCACAACTCATGTCCATCGAGCAGGTGACGCCACCCAACCATCTCATCCTTTGTTGTCCCCTTCTCCTCCTGCCCCCAATTCCTTCCCAGCATCAGGGTCTTTTGTAATGACTTGGCTCTCTGTATCAGGTGGCCAAAATATTGGAGTTTCAGCTTCAGCATCAGTCCTTCTAATTAATACTCAGGATTGAAGGTTGGGTGGGGTATTGATTCTGCTCGTGCTTATAGTGTATTGCTCTATTATCATTACTTGTGAAGTTCAGTTCAGTTCAGTTCAGTCACTCAGTTGTGTCTGACTCTTTGTGACACCATGAATCACAGCATGCTAGGCCTCCTGGTCCATCACCAACTCCCGGAGTTCACCCAAACTCATGTGCATCAAGTCAGTGATGCCATCCAACCATCTCATCCTCTGTCATCCCCTTCTCCTCCTGCCCCCAATCTCTCCCAGCATCAGGGTCTTTCCAATGAGTCAACTCTTCGCATGAGGTGGCCAAAGTATTGGAGTTTCAGCTTCAGCATCAGTCCTTCCAATGAACACCCAGGACTGGTCTCCTTTAGGATGGACTGGTTGGATCTCCTTGCAGTCCAAGGGACTCTCAAGAGTCTTCTCCAACACCACAGTTCAAAAGCATCAATTCTTTGGCAATCACTTTTCTTCTCAGTCCAACTCTCACATCCATACATGACCACGGGAAAAACCATAGCCTTGACTAGATGGACCTTTGTTGGCAAAGTAATATCTCTGCTTTTTAATATCTAGGTCGGTCTTAACTTTTGTTCCAAGGAGTAAGCGTCTTTTAATTTCATGGCTGCAATCACCATCTGCAGTGATTTGGGAGCCCCCCAAAATAAAAGTCTGACACTGTTTCCACTGTTTCCCCACCTATTTCCCATGAAGTGATGGGACCAGATGCCATAATCTTCGTTTTCTGAATGTTAAGCTTTAAGCCAGCTTTTTCCACGCTCCTCTTCCACTTTTATCAAGAGGCTTTTTAGTTCCTCTTCACTTTCTGCCATAAGGGTGGAGTCATCTGCATATCTGAGGTTATTGATATTTCTCCCGGCAATCTTGATTCCAGCTTGTGCTTCTTCCAGCCCAGCGTTTCTCATAATGTACTCTGCATATAAGTTAAATAAACAGGGTGACAATATACAGCCTTGACATACTCCTTTTCCTATTTGGAACCAGTCTGTTGTTCCATGTCCAGTTTTAACTGTTGCTTCCTGACCACATAGGTTTCTCAAGAGGCAGGTCACGTGGTCTGGTATTCCCATCTCTTTCAGAATTTTCCACATTTTATTGTGATCCACACAGTCAAAGACTTTGGCATAGTCAATAAGGCAGAAACAGATGTTTCTCTGGAACTCTCTTGCTCTTTCAATGAGCCAGTGGATGTTGGCAGTTTGATCTCTGGTTCCTCTGCCTTCTCTAAAACCAGCTTGGACATCTGAAAGTTCACGGTTCATGCATTGCTGAAGCCTGGCTTGGAGAATTAGTCTCTAAAATTTTCTATTAGAGGACAATTTTCTCAATGTGTGTAGTCAAGTGTTAATACCTTGATGCTATTTCCATTCGTAGGCACACAGATAAAGAGTTCAAGTTGCATGCTTCAAGAGGTCTACATCTTAAGAGATGACAGCAAAATATGTTAGGATTTGTCAGCGTACCAAGATAATTTCCTGTTATTATAACATAATAAACACCTGGTTTGATATTTGTCATTACCTGCTTTAATTTTTGTACCTTTGAAAAGATTTTGTTAACACATGAAATATTATTTCACTACAAATACCTTACCATGGTGCTCAGTTTAAAAAAAAAAAAAAAGGATAATTTATGTTTCTTAAAAACTAAACCCATGAGTTTTATTCAACTTTAGTGAAATAATAAAGTAGCCATCATAGTCAACAAAAGAGTCTGAAATGCAGTACTTGGATGCAATCTCAAAAACAACAGAATGATCTCTGTTCGTTTCCAAGGCAAACCATTCTATATCACAGTAATCCAAGTCTATGCCCCAATCAGTAATGCTAAAGAAGCTGAAGTTGGATGGTTCTATGAAGACCTACAAGACCTTCTAGAACTAACACCCAAAAAAGATGTCCTTTTAATTAGACAGGACTGGAATGCAAAAGTAGGAAGTAAAGACACACCTGGAGTAACAGGCAAATTTGGCCCTTGGAGTACAGAATGAAGCAGGGCAAAGGTTCACAGAGTTTTGTTAAGAGAATGCGCTGGTCATAGCAAACACACTCTTCCACCAACACAAGAAGACTCGACACATGGACATCACCGGATGGTCGATACTAAAAAGAGATTGATTATATTCTTTGCAGCCAAAGATGGAGAAGCTCTCTACAGTCAGCAAAAATAAGACTGGGAGCTGACTATGGCTCACATCATGAACTTCTTATTGCCAAATTCAGACTGAAATTGAAGAAAGTAGGGAAAACCACTAGACCATTGAGGTATGACCTAAATCAAATCCCTAACAATTATACAGTTGAAATGAGAAAAGGATTCAAGGGATTAGATCTGATAGAGTACCTGAAGAACTATGGACAGAGGTTCATGACATTGTACAGGAGGCAGGGATCAAGACCCTCCCCAAGAAAAAGAAATGCAAAGAAGCAAAATGGCTGTCTGAGGAGGCCTTACAAATAGCTGAGAAAAGAAGAGAAGTAAAAGGCAAAGGAGAAAAGGAAAGATATAAGCATCTGAATGCAGAGATCCAAAGAATAGCAAGGAGCGATAAGAAAGCTTTCCTCAATGATCAGTGCAAAAAAATAGAAGAAAACAATAAAATGGGAAAGACTAGAGATCACTTCAAGAAACTTAGAGATAACAAGGAAACATTTCAGGCAGAGATGGGCTCGATAAAGGACAGAAATGGTATGGACCTAACAGAAGCAGAAGATATTAAGAAGAGGTGGCAAGAATGCACAGAAGAACTGTACAAAAAAGATCTTCATGACCCAGATTATCACAATGGTATGCTCTTTCTCTAGAGCCAGACATCCTGGAATGTGAAGTTAAGTGGGACTTAGCAAGCATCACTATGAAGAAAGCTAGTGGAGGTGATGGAATTCCAGTTGAGTTCTTTCAAATCCTGAAAGATGATGCTGTCAAAGTGCTGCACTCAATATGCCAGCAAATTTGGAAAACTCAGCAGTGGCCACAGAACTGGAAAAGGTCAGTTTTCATCCCAATCCCAAAGAAAGGCAATGCCAAAGAATGCTCAAACTACCACACAATTGCACTCATCTCACATGCTAGTAAAGTAATGCTCAAAATTCTCCAAGCCAGGCTTCAACAGTACATGAACTTTAACTACCATTAGATCAAGCTGGGTTTAGAAAAGGCAGAGGATCAGGGATCAAATTGCCAACACCTGTTGGATCATTGAAAAAGCAAGAGAGTTCCAGAAAATCATCTATTTCTGATTTATTGACTATGCCAAAGCCTTTGACTGTGTGGATCACAACAAACTGGAAAATTCTTAAAAAAGTGGGGATATCAGACCATCTGACCATCTGACCTTTCTCAAGATTTCATGAGAAACCTGGATGCAGGTCAGGAAGCAACAGTTAGAACCAGACATGAAACAACAGACTGGTTCCAAATAGGGAAAGGAGTATGTCAAGGCTGTATAGTGTCACTCTGCTTATTTAACTTATATGTAGAGTACATCATGAGAAACGCTGGGCTGGAAGAAGCAAAAGCTGGAATCAAGATTGCCAGGAGAAACAGCAATAACCTCAGATATGCAGATGACACCACCCTTATGGCAGAAAGTGAAAAAGAACTAAAGAGCTTCTTGATGAAAGTGAAAGAGTAGAGTGAAAAAGTTGGCTTTAAACATTCAGAAAACTAAGTCCATGGTATTTGGTCTCATTACTTCATGGCAAATAGATGGGGAAATAGTGAAACAGTGACAGACTTTATTTTCAGGGGCTCCAAAATCACTGCAGATGGTGACTGCAGCCATGAAATTAAAAGATGCTTGCTTCTTGGATGAAAATTATTACCAACCTAGACAGCATATTAAAAAGCAGAGACATTACTATGCCAACAAAGGTCTATCTAGTCAAAGCTATGGTTTTTCCAGTAGTCATATATGGATGTAAGAATTGGACTATAAAGAAAGCTGAGCACTGAAGAATTGATGCTTTTGAACTATGATGTTGGAGAAGACTCTTGAGAGTCCCTTGGACTGCAAGGAGTTCCAACCAGTCCATCCTAAAGGAAATCAGTCCTGAATATTCATTGGAAGGACTGATGTTGAAGCTTAAGCTCCAGTAATTTGGCCACCTGATGCGAAGAACTGACTCATTGGAAAAGACCCTGGTTCTGGGAAAGATTGAAGGCAGGAGGAGAATGGGATGGCAGAAGATGAGATTGTTGGATGGCATCAGCAACTCAATCAACATGAGTTGAGTATAATCCGGGAGTTGCTGATGCACTGGGAGGCCTGGCCTGCTGCATTCCATGGGGTCACAAAGAGTCAGACATGACTGAGCGACTGAACTGAAATGAACTGAATAAATTTAGATGTATGATTAATTTAGCCCCTTAGGAATAAATCCTTTTATCCTCTCATGCTAACATTTCTGTTTTGAGTGTATAGAAATGCACCTTACATTATGTTCGTAAAGTCAGATATGTACTTGCAGTCTAGGAACATTGACCAAGTCACCCAGTCCTGTTTTAGAAGATTCGTTTATCTCAATGCAGTGTTTTAGAATCTGATATAGTATCTGGGTCTTTGAAATTTTTTAATTGGCAGTAAATGTGATATTATAATTTCTAGTTAATGCAGTATGGCATTCATAAATTAATAGATGAATTGGAAGCAGGTATTTTGTCAGAGTGGATTTTTATAATCTATGTAAAGGGTTAATTTTTAACCTGCACTACTTGAATTATGAAAGGTAAGTTTTCTTTTTTTCTGGAAAAGTTAAGTGAAGAACATAGCTTTTCTCTAGGAGGTTATTGTTTAATGCATACCATTTCATAGTGTAAAAAATGATTCAAATTTTCCTGATAGAGTGAAAGGATAAATTCTGGATAACTATGTAATGTTAGTATTTATCTCACAAGAGGAGTTTCCCTGAGGTAGCCTGCAATTGAACACAATGCAAGTGATTCTGACCCTGTGGAGACTGCAGGAGTGGGAGGTGATCTAATATTGATGAAGTTAATCAATACCCAACCTTAGCAAACAGTTAAATATACTCACAAGAATTTTAAAAAGTGGTCTGAAGTCAGAGAAAAAAAAATGATTTTACCAAGGTCACTAAAGAGAATAATTAAAAGCAAGCCTATATTTTAAACCCTCATGGCATTGTGCTAGGCGAAATTTTTGCCTTTGCTTCCTACAGATGATTAATTCAGATCATCCATAAATGACTTGGACTTAGCATGAACAATGTGACTTTAGTAAGAAGAGACCAAGAAAGGGTAGAAGAGGGGAGGGAGGCAAGACAACAGCACTCTAATCATGCCCTAGGCACATGGTAGACACTCCACAAATAGTTGTGCATGAGTGAATAAATACATGAATGAAAGAATAGTGGGGAGACCAAAAAAAAAAAAAAAAAAAAGGAAGGGGTATGGGCAGAGAAGAGCCATGAAGACTGATGGAAAATGTGTTTTGAAGAGTGATAAGAAGGGAACTTTGACCACCATGCTGTCCACAATGACTAATGGCACTAAGTGGATAACTTTAAAGCAGGCGTGAAGGAAACTTTACAGAACCGGGTGAAACCTTAAAAATTAAGAGGTTGTTAAAGCCTCACAGTGGTGTAACCACTTGTGAACAGGCTCTCCTTTTCCTCAGGAGATTTGGCAGCATCAAAGAGCCTTCAATTCCCCCTGGAGAAAGAATGCACATAATTAGGATATTCACAGTCTTCGAAGTCAGACAGATTTGGCTTTAAAAATAGCTGTATGATTTATCTCCAGCAAATGACCTACTCTTTCAGAACTCAAGGGGGAGACATATATCAAATGTAATAGCCCATGATATTAACTGGAAACATAGTAGGTATTCAACAAATGTGTACTTAACATAAGCAATGTTTGCACATAAATATTCATTGAAAATAGTACTTCTGTATATATTGGTAGAACTCTCTCTTGACTTCAAAGGTGGCTCAGTGGTAACAAATCTGCCTGCCAGTGCAGCAGATGCATGAGACGTGGGTTCAGTCCCTGGGCAGGCAATATCCCCGGAAGTAGCAAACAGCAGCCCACTTCACTATTCTTGCCTGGAAGAATCCCATGGACACAGGATCCTTATGGGCTAAAGTTCATGGGGTTGCAAAGAGTCAGACATGACTGAGTGACTGATCATACTTAATTCATTAGCCTAAAAGTTATCAATATATCTTAAAGAAATAATGACTAGTGTGCTAAAGTAACTTAATTAAAATAATGCTAATTATTTCTTACTGAAAATACTGAAATCTTAATTGTATAAAAATAAGAGATTGATTAAATAATTATGAAATGAGTAAAAAAGGTTCTAAGCAGCCATTAGAATGATATAACCCAAGACTATTTCTTGATGTAGAAATACTTCCCTGTATCTGTTGTTGTTCAGTCACTATGTTTTGTCTGACTCTGCATCCTCATGGACTAAAGCATGCTAGGCTCCTCTGTACTCCACTATCTCCCAGAATTTCTCCAAATTAACATCCACTGAGTTGGTGATGCTATCTAACCATCTCATCCTCTGTTGCCCCTTTCTCCTTTTGCCTACAATCTTTCCCAGCATCAGAGTCTTTTTCAGTGAGTCAATTCTTCACATAAACTGGCTGAAATATTGGAGCTTCAGCTTCAATGAATATTCAGGGTTATTTCCTTTAGGATTGACTGGTTTGATCTCCTTGCAGTCGAAGGGACTCTCAAGAGTCTTCTCCAACACCACAGTTCAAAAGCATCAATTCTTCGGTGCTCAGCTTTCTTTGTGGTCCAACTCTCACATTTATACACGACTACTGGAAAAACCAGTAGTCGTTGGTGGCTGACTGTGGCTCAGATCATGAACTCCTTATTGCCAAATTCAGTCTTAAATTGAAGAAAGTAGGGAAAACCACTAGACCATTCAGATATGACCTAAATCAAATCCCTTACAATTATACAGTGGAAGGGAGAAATAGATTTAAGGGACTAGATCTGATAGATAGAGTGCCTGATGAACTATGGAATGAGGTTCTGACATTGTACAGGAGACAGGGATCAAGAGCATCCCCATGGAAAAGAAATGCAAAAAACAAAATGGCTGTCTGAGGAGGCCTTACAAATAGCTGTGAAAAGAAGAGAAGCGAAAAGCCAAGGAGAAAAGGAAAGATATAAGCATCTTAATGCAGAGTTCCAGAGAATAGCAAGGAGAGATAAGAAAGCCTTCCTCAGCGATCAATGCAAAGAAATAGAGGAAAACAACAGAATGGGAAAGACTAGAGACTACCTCAAGAAAATTAGAGATACCAAGGGACCATTTCATGCAAAGATGGGCTCGATAAAGGACAGAAATGGTCTGGACCTAACAGAAGCAGAAGATATTAAGAAGAGGTGGCAAGAATACACAGAACTGTACAAAAAATATCTTCATGACCAAGATAATCACGATAGTGTGATCACTCATCTAGAGCCAGACATCCTGGAATGTGAAGTCAAGTGGGCCTTAGAAAGCATCACTATGAATAAAGCTAGTGGAGGTGATGGAATTCCAGTTGAGCTCTTTCAAATTCTGAAAGATGATGCTGTGAAAGTGCTGCACTCAAAAAAAAAAAGAAAGTGCTGCACTCAATATGCCAGCAAATTTGGAAAACTCAGCAGTGGCCACAGGACTGGAAAAGGTCAGTTTTCATTCTAATCCCAAAGAAAGGCAATGCCAAAGAATGCTCAAACTACCACACAATTGCACTCATCTCACACGCTAGTAAAGTAATGCTCAAAATTCTCCAAGCCAGGCTTCAGCAATACGTGAACTGTGAAGTTCCAGATGTTCAAGCTGGTTTTAGAAAAGGCAGAGGAACCAGAGGTCAAATTGCCAACATCCACTGGATCATGGAAAAAGCAAGAATTCCAGAAAAACATCTATTTCTGCTTTATTGTCTATGGCAAAGCCTTTGACTGTGTGGATCACAATAAACTGTGGAGAATTCTGAAAGAGATGGGAATACCAGACCACCTGACCTGCCTCTTGAGAAACCTGTATGCAGGTCAGGAAGCAACAGTTAGAACTGGACATGGAACAACAGACTGGTTCCAAATAGGAAAAGGAGTACATCAAGGCTGTATACTCTCACCCTACTTATTTAACTTATATGCAGAGTACATCATGAGAAACGCTGGACTGGAAGAAGCACAAGCTGGAATCAAGATTGCCTGGAGAAATATCAATAAGCTCAGATATGCAGATGACACCACCCTTATGGCAGAAAGTGAAGAGGAACTAAAAAGCCTCTTGATGAAAGTGAAAGAGGAGAGTGAAAAAGTTGGCTTAAAGCTCAACATTCAGAAAACTAACATCATGGCATCTGGTCCCATCACTTCATGGGAAATAGATGGGGAAACAGTGGAAACAGCATCAGACTTTATTTTTGGGGGCTCCCAAATCACTGCAGATGGTGACTGCAGCCCTGAAATTAAAAGACGCTTATTTCCTGGAAGGAAAGTTATGAGCAACTTAGATAGCATATTAAAAAGCAGAGACATTACTTTGCCAACAAAGGTCCGTCTAGTCAAGGCTATGGTTTTGCCAGTAGTCATGTATGGATGTGAGAGTTGGACTGTGAAGAAAGCTGAGTGCCGAAGAATTGATGCTTTTGAACTGTAGTATTGGATAAGACTGTTGAGAGTCCCTTGGACTGCAAGGAGATCCAACCAGTCCATTCTAAAGGAGCTCAGTCCTGGGTGTTTGGAAGGACTGATGCTAAAGCTGAAACTCCAATACTCTGGCCACCTCATGCGAAGAGTTGACTCATTGGAAAAGACTCTGATGCTGGGAGGGACTGGGGGCAGGAGGAGAAGGGGACGACAGAGGATAAGATGGCTGGATGGCATCACCGACTGGATGGACGTGAATTTGAGTGAACTCCGAGAGTTGGTGATGGACAGGGAGGCCTGGTGTGCGGCAATTCATGGGGTCACAAAGAGTCGGACATGACTGAGTGACTGAACTCAACTGAACTGAACTGGAAAAACCATAGCTTTGACTACATAGACCTTTGCCAGTAAAGATGTCCAAGATGTCCACGCTGTCTAGATTTGTCATAGCTTTCTTTCCAAGGAGCAAGCGTCTTTTAATTTCATGGCTGGAGTCACCATCTGCAGTGGTTTTGTAGCCCAAGAGAATAAAATTTGTCACTGATTCCACTTTTTCCTTGTCTATTTGCCATGAAGTGATGGGATCAGATGCCATGATCTTAGTTTTTTAATGTTGACTTTCAAGCCAGCTTTTTCATTCTCCTCTTGCACCATCATCAAGAGGCTCTTTAGTTCCTCTTCATTTTCTGCCATTAGAGTGGTATCATCTGTAACATACTGTTACCCCCTCAAATATATATGCATGCAATCATATGTTTATTATGCACATATAAAATACATGTATTTTAATGATCATGTTCTCATAAACATTTTTATATAACTCTCTACCCATGCATATAGCACAGCAGAATGAATATATGTGAACATTTAAGACGAGCTTTTCTTTAGTTTTTCATCTGTCATTTGTACATTGTGATTTCTGATTTCTACATTATGAACATAGATTATTTTATGAAATTAAAATTTTACTTATGACAGTACAATTATTCAACACTGAGGAAATGGTAAAATTGTGACACTATGTGATCTATTAGACAGCAACCACAAAGTTCAGGGAAAAGCATGAAACTAAATGTATTGAGGGACTTCTCAGGTGGTCCAGTGGTTAGGACTCTGCACTTTCACTGCAGAGAGCCTGGGTTCTATCCTTGGTAAGGGAACTAAGATCCTGTGAGCTATATGGGCAAAATAAATATATAAAATTTTAAAAATGCATCTAGCAATATGTGATTGAATCTTGCAACAATAGAAAAAAAATAAAAATTAAAGTCATAGCTTGCACAATGAGGAAAATGTGGTTATAAAGTCTATCCATATTTACTCTCATTATTGCATGCATATTATATTTCTTAGGTATAAAAATGGCAGTTATGTAGTAGAATGCCCTTGTTCTTAGGCGATATGTGCAAAAGAATTTAAGGGCAAAGTATCATGAAGTCTCTAACTTGTTTTTAAATGACTCAGAATAAAAAGTTTATGTTGATGGGAAAAAAAGAGAGCAAATGTCGCAGAAGGTGAAAATAAGTGAACATAGGTGAAGGGTACATGGGTGATGACTCTACTATTATTGCTTGAAATAATAGGTTTGAAATATTTTCAAAGTAAACTGCTGGTGGGGAGAAGGAAATGAATAGCAATACTAAAGGCTGCAATGAGGAGTTGCAATTACAGAGGAAGAGATACAGCAGATAATTAGCCGTTAGAGGCTGTCTGGGTGGAGACATCATTTTAACATTTATTGAGCACCCACTACATGCTCAGTAAATATATAACTGCTGTGGAAAAATAGTCATGAGAACGTTTTAGTGACAAGAGGAAAGGTTTAGGCAGCACATAATATAATTTACAGTATCATCACAGCTGAAAAAAAAAACCCTATATATACAGAAAATGATTATTAGGAAATATACAGAATTGTTAAGAGGGATTTTCTTGGGAGTTAAATGCATGGCTGATTTTCATTTATTTCTCTTTATATTCCAAAGTTTTGACAATGACTAAGTATTACTTTTCCAATGAGAAAAACAGCTCTGAAATCAAATGCACCATGCCATGTGGAATCTTTATACTTCTGATTTACACCTATTACATTTTATTGAAGCAGGATGGTGATAAACTATATTTCACTCTAGTCTATGAGAGACTAACAGCCATAGCCAAGATGACACACTTCCAAGAACACACCCCAACTTGTGAAAGTTCATGTATGGTTAAAAAAATTTTTTTTTAAACCAGCATGTTCTGTGAGCAGGGATGTATAAAAAGATGTCCAGCACTTAGATGTTAGCATAAACTCTGAAAATTAAATAAATTGCATAAATATCTATTGGAAATAAGCAACTTTCATCACTCACCCTTAGCTAACTGAAGCCATTAGTGGATTCAAAGAAAGAATATCAGTATGTGACGGAGGCCACTTTGCAAAAGCAGCTGTGAAGGGTAGGTTAGCAGATCTTCCTTCACAGTTCAGTAAAAGCTCTCTGATCATCAACTTTTCTATCATAACTGGAACCATGAGTCTGGAATCAATCACAATGATTATTTTTATCTCGATATCCTTGTTAATAGAATAACTTTTCCTATGTTGTCAGGGATAAAGTATGGATTACAGCTCATAAATAAAAGATGTCCTTTTATTGAAATGAAATGAGAGCAAAGTTTTCAGGTATTTAATTGGAAAATTCTATTATTTTCTATTTTATGGATCAGAATTTCTGATTCAAGATGAAATTTCTTGTTTAAATAAAAGCAAGTGAAATTCCATTATATCATCAGGTTTTCAAGCTGTATTGACATGTGTCTTAGTCTGTTTGGGTTGCTATACAAAATAGCATACATCTGGTAGTTTATGAACAACGAAACTTTATTTCTCACAGTGCTGGATGTCAGAAGTTCAAAATCAAGGTGTCAACAGGGTCACAGTTTCTGGTGAGGGTCCTCTTCCAAGTTTATAACTGGCAATTTCTGTGTCCTCACATGGTGGAAGAGCTAGGTATCTCTTTGGATCCTCTTTTATAAAGTACCTTCCAAAGTCCCCACTTCCTAATACCATCATCTTTGGAGGTTAAGATTTCAACATATTAATTTGAGGGGGACATAAACATTCAGACCATAGTAATATAATAAAGGAAATTGAACTACATTTCTTTTTGTGAATGGACTGCTGCTATTATCCACAAACAATCTCATCAATTAGCACATCTAAAATATAGCTCCATATTGGGTAGTAACATAGTTTTGAGTCACCTGATGATATCTTTCAAGATTGCAAGATAATTAAAACTTGTTGTCCATAACTTTGTATCAATATGGCAGGTTATCCCTAATCAATATGAATCTCAGTAAGTTTACATTTTAGTATGGCAAACAGTGCCAAAATTTATCAATATTATCCAAAGTTATACTGCAGGAAGTCTTTCCAGGGGGTGCTAGTGGTAAAGAACCCACCTGCTAATGCAGGAGATGGTAACAGATGGGAGTTCAGTCTCTGGGTCGGGAAAATCCCCTGTTGGAGGGCTTGGCAACCTACTCCAGCATTCTTGCCTGGAGGATCCCATGGACAGAGAAGCCTGGTGACCCTCAGTCCAGGGTCACCAATAGTCATACATGACTGAAGCAACTTAACATGCATAGTGCAGGAATCAAACAACCAATGATACCAAGATAAATGCAAGGAAAGAAAATGTTAAAGTTAAAACAGTAAATTCACACTTTAGTATTTGGTTATTATCACTCAGACAAAACCCACATCTAGTGTCAGTATTTCCCTCTGTAGAATCCCCATGAAACTAGTAAAGGTTGATTAATTAATTTGCGAATTTTTGTTTCATTTTGGCCAATTGATCTCATATTTACCTATCAT
Source organism: Oryx dammah (assembly GCF_014754425.2). Taxonomy (NCBI): domain Eukaryota; kingdom Metazoa; phylum Chordata; class Mammalia; order Artiodactyla; family Bovidae; genus Oryx; species Oryx dammah. Next base: position 43,240,684 of record NW_024070212.1, read on the forward strand.
AACGAGTTGATATTCTGAACAAACATGGAGTATATCCATTGGTATAAAATGGATGAGAATCTATTATCTAAAAAGTCACCATATTAACTACAGCACTCATTATTAATGAACTGCCTTCTCTAAACATCAAAGTTTTAATTTGATCCAAAATTCCAAATCCTGTAATTTATTCTAAAAGTAATCAGGAAAATTATGCAGGAGGGCTGAGAGGAGCTACTCCATGTTCAAGGTCAGGAGGGGCAGCTGCGATGAGATACCCCTCGTCCAAGGTAAGGAGCAGTGGCTGCACTTTGCTGGAGCAGCCCTGAAGAGATACCCCACATCCAGGGTAAGAGAAACCAAAGTAAGTCGGTAGGTGTTGTGAGAGGGCATCAGAGGGCAGACACACTGAAACCACAATCACAGAAAACTAGCCAATCGGATCACATGGACCACAGCCTTGTCTAACTCAATGAAACTAAGCCATGCCCTGTGGGGCCACCCAATACGGGTGGGTCATGGTGGAGAGGTCTGACAGAATGTGGTCCACTGGAGAGGGAATGGCAAGCCACTTCAGTATTCTTGCCTAGAAAACTGCATGAACAGTATGAAAAGGCAAAATGATAGGAGACTGAAAGATGAACTCCCAGGTCGGTAGGTGCTCAATATGCTACTGGAGATTAGTGGAAAAATAACTCCAGAAAGAATGAAGGGATGGAGCCAAAGCAAAAACAATACCCAGCTTTGGATGTGACTGGTGATAGAAGCAAGATCCGATGCTGTAAAGAGCAATATTGCATAGGAACCTGGAATGTCAGGTCCATGAATCAAGGCAAATTGGAAGTGGTCAAACAGGAGATGGCAAGAGTGAACATCGACATTCTAGGAATCAGCGAACTAAAATGGACTGGAATGGGTGAATTTAACTCAGGTGACCATTATATCTACTATTGTGGGCAGGAATTCCTTAGAAGAAATGGAGTAGCCATTATGATCAACAAAAGAGTCCGAAACGCAGTACTTGGATGCAATCTCAAAAACAACAGAATGATCTCTGTTCATCTCCAAGGCAAACCATTCAATATCACGGTTATCCAAGTCTATGCCCCAACCAGTAATGCTGAAGAAGCTGAAGTTGCATGGTTCTATGAAGACCTACAAGACCTTTTAGAACTAACACCCAAAAAAGATGTCCTTTTCATTATAGGGGACTGGAATGCAAAAGTAGTAAGCCAAGAAACACCTGGAGTAACAGACAAATTTGCCTTGGAGTACGGAATGAAGTAGGGCAAAGGCTAATAGAGTTTTGCCAAGAGAACGCACTGGTCATAGCAAACACCCTCTCCCAACAACACAAGAGGAGGCTCGACACATGGACATAACCAGATGATCAACACTGAAATCAGATTGATTATATTCTTTGCAGCCAAAGATGGAAAAGCTCGATACAGTCAGCGAAAAAAGACCAGGAGCTCACTGTGGTTCAGATCATGAACTCCTTATTGCCAAATTCAGAATTAAATTGAATAAAGTAGGGAAAACCACTAGACCATTCAGGTATGACCTAAATCAAATCCTTTGTGATTATGCAGTGGAAGGGAGAAAGAGATTTAAGGGCCTAGATCTGATAGACAGAGTGCCTGATGAACTATGGACGGAGGTTCATGACACTGTACAGGAGACAGGGATCAAGACCATCCCCATGGAAAAGAAATGCAAAAAAGCAAAAGGGCTGTCTGGGGAGGCCTTACAAATAGCTGTGAAAAGAAGAGAAGTGAAAAGCCAAGGAGAAAAGGAAAGATGTAAGCATCTGAATGCAGAGTTCCAAAGAATAGCAAGGAGAGATAAGAAAGCCTTCTTCAGTAATCAATGCAACAAAATAGAGGAAAACAGCAGAATGGGAAAGACTAGAGATCTCTTCAAGAAAATCAGAGATAACAGGGGAACATTTCACGCAAAGATGGGCTCAATAAAGGACAGAAATGGTATGGACCTAACAGAAGCAGAAGATATTAAGAAGAGGTGGCAAGAATACACGGAAGAACTGTGCAAAAAAGAGCTTCATGACCCAGATAATCACGATGGTGTGATCACTCACCTAGAACCAGACATCCTGGAATGTCAAGTCAAGTGGGCCTTTGAAAGCATCACTATGAACAAAGCTAGTGGAGGTGATGGAATTCCAGTTGAGTTCTTTCAAATCCTGAAAGATGATGCTGTGAGAGTGCTGCACTCAATATGCCAGCAAATTTGGAAAACTCAGCAGTGGCCACAGGACTGGAAAAGGTCAGTTTTCATTCCAATCCCAAAGAAAAGCAATGCCAAAGAATGCTCAAACTACCGCACAATTGCACTCATCTCACACGCTCATCTCACATGCTCAAATTCTCCAAGCCAGGCTTCAGCAATATGTGAATTGTGAAATTCCAGATATTCAAGCTGGTTTTAGAAAAGGCAGAGGAACCAGAGATCAATTTGCCAACATCCGCTGGTTCATCGAAAAAGCAAGAGAGTTCCAGAAAAACATCTATTTCTGCTTTATTGACTATGCCAAAGCCTTTGATGTGTGGATCACAATAAACTGTGGAGAATTCTGAAAGAGATGGGAATACAAGACTACCTGACCTGCCTCTTGAGAAACATGTATGCAGGTCAGGAAGCAACATTTAGAACTGGACAACAGACTGGTTCCAAATAGGAAAAGGAGTACATCAAGGCTGTGTATTGTCACCCTGTTTCTTTAACTTCTATGCAGAGTACATCATGAGACATGCTGGGCTGGAAGAAGTACAAGTTGGAATTAAGATTGCTAGGAGAAATATTAATAACCTCAGATATGCAGATGACACCACCGTTATGGCAGAAAGTGAAGAGGAACTAAAGAGCCTCTTGATGAAACTGAAAGAGGAGAGTGAAGAAGTTGGCTTAAAGCTCAACATTCAGAATACAAAGGTCATGGCATCCGGTCCCATCACTTCATGGGAAATAGATGGGGAAACAGTGGAAACAGTGTCAGACTTTATTTTTTGGGACTCCCAAATCACTGCAGATGGTGATTGCAGCCATGAAATTAAAAGACACTTACTCCTTGGAAGGAAAGTTATGACCAACCTAGATAACATATTCAAAAGCAGAGAGATTACTTTGCCAACAAAGGTCCATCTAGTCAAGGCTATGGTTTTTCCTGTGGTCATGTATGGATGTGAGAGTTGGACTGTGAAGAAGGCTGAGCACCGAAGAATTGATGCTTTTGAACTGTGGTGTCAGAGAAGACTCTTGAGAGTCCCTTGGACTGCAAAGAGATCCAACCAGTCCATTGGAAGAACTGATGCTAAAGCTGAAACTCCAATACTCTGGCCACCTCATGCGAAGAGTTGTCTGACTGGAAAGACTCTGATGCTGGGAGGGATTGGGAACAGGAGGAGAAGGGGATGACAGAGAATGAGATGGCTGGATGGCATCACTGACTCAAATGACTTGAGTTTGAGTGAACTCCGGGACTTGGTGATGGACAGGGAGGCCTGGTGTGCTGAGGTTCATGGGGTCTCAAAGAGTCGGACAGGATAGGAGTGACTTAGCAGCAGAAGCACTGACATAAATAGAGGCCCATTAGAAGCTTTATGATACATGTAGAATATTATTATAGTATGATCCTATCTGAGATATTTACCTGTCCATAATATTTGATAGATTGAAAATAATATTATAAGACAAACCTCAACTGTTAGCTGTAATCATAGAGATTGTAGGGATATGGTACTTCATATTTGTATCTCTCTTTCACAATATTTTCATTTTAAACAAAACTCAAATTATTTTATAACTATAAAAAAGTAAAATTCCAGCAACACAACCTACCCCAGCCTATATTGATTGATATGTGATATATGTATGTTAGTGACCTAAGCAGTCCCCTACTTCATTTCCAATCCCATCTTCATTTAGCTTGTTCCTAGTCACCTTGTTTGGACTCAGTCGAAACGTTACTTTCCTAGGAAAACCATTCTTAACACTTCTAAGCAGATTAGGCTTTCCTGTTATAAACATGTTGCACTTATATTTTGTAATAAAATTTACAACTACAGTTTCTTGTTCCTATACATTTTCCTTGCTAGATTATACTATTCATTATGCATAGACTGTGTCTGAGTTTATTGCTGCTATATTCCTAACACCTAGCCTACTGCTAGGCTCATGGGAGGACTTAGTTGCTTATTTGTTATACGTATCAATGAATGAATTTTAAAATGTGAGGCATTATCTGAGAAAGGATAACTTTCTTGATTTCTAAGTCTGTTTACACAAAGTATTTTTAAAATTACACATTTTAGTTCATATTCGATAACTTAATTTTAAGAATTGTCTGTATTAAGAATTCTGTTATACAGATTGTCCCTAAAATACTAAGACTATAAACATAAACATAGCACTGGATTTTGTTTGACTTAATGAAATTATTAGACCACTGAATCAACAGTTATTATTAATTCTATTTTTGGGTTGGAAAGTTGAGGGGCTCTGTCCCTTGCCCTAGAAATCCTTTTTAAGCTGTGGCTGTTTACAGGAAATATAGAGAGTTGGATCATTTGGTTATTACATGGTATGGGAATTGGAGTTGAATTGATCTGTGTTTTGTGTTCCAGCTTTGTCAGTTACCAGCTGTACATCTTAAGAAGGCAGCTAACCTCTTTTGGGTCAATTTCAGTTACAACCTAGTCACAATTCAATACTGACTATGTGTATCACTATGTAATGATCAAATCTCTTTGCTTTATTTACAATTAAGTCTCCTCATTTCTATTTTATGCAGTTGCTCAGAATCTAGTGGTGGAGATGAGAGGCACGGTGCTTCTGCCCTGTCTTCACTCTTTGCTCACTTCCTCATTACCTGCTACTTTGATCAAAGCTGGGAGAGGGCGAAAAGGTAAAGAGGATATGTGAATTCTCATCTGGCTGGTTGGGTTCACGCTCTATGGTCTTGGCAGAGTTGGTATAGCTGAGTAGATGCCTAGAAGATTAAAGTAGGGAGTGTTTGGGAGCATTTTTATAGGCTAGTCAAAGAAATTTTACCTGCATTCCATTCTAGAATACATTTTATCCAATAAATGCATACCTTTCCTTGTAGTTGCTGGTTATCTTTTCCTAGCCACTGATAATGTTGAAGCTTCACTTAACACCTCATTCTGCAGAGAGCACAAACCAAGATGACAGCCTGTGGTGCCCCACTATGTACCGCATATCTGGATCACAGAATTCCTTCCTTCCAAAAACTCTATGAGGTTAGGATGGTTTCAGTGTATCAGTAGCATTCTCCTGCTACCAAAGTAATTATTCATCATTTCTCTAATTTTTTCACAGACTTAACAGCAGACTTGAAACTATTAGTAAAAGACTAGTGAACTTGAAGACACAGCAGTAGAAAATAGCCAAAATAAAACACAGAAATAAAAGACTGAAAAAATTAACAGAACATGTGTGAGATGTGGGACAACTTTAAGCAGGTTAATGTCTATGTAATGGGAGCTATTAGAGGAGCAGAGAAAGGAAAGAAGATAGAAAAATACATTTTTTAAAATATGGCTGAAAAGCTCCAAATTGATGAAAACTATAAAATCAAGGTTTCAGGAACCTCAAAGATACCAACCACAAGAAACATGGAGCAAACTACTGCAAAGTACCTTATGATAAAACTGCTAACAAGCAGTTAAAAAGTGCAAAACAACTAGAGAACAAAACACATGATAAATATAAATCAGTGGTTCTAAATTGGGGACTATTTCACTCTCTCAAGGGGACATTGGACAATGTCCAGAAACATTTTTGGTTGTCAAAACTGAGGGAATGAGTAAATAGAGGCCAGAGATGCTGAACGACAACAGACCTTGTGTTAGAAATAATACAAGCCAGAGAATAATGGAGCAATTTTAAAGAACGAATAGGAAAACACTGTAATGCAAAATTCTACATTCTGCCAAAGAAATGTTTTCAAACCAAAGGTGAAATACAGACCTTATCAGACATAAAATGTTGAGAGAATTCATTACCATGAATAATCACTACAAGAAATGTTAAAGGAAGCCTTTTAGGCAGAAGAGAAATAAGCCTAGGGAGAAACAAGACTTACAAAAAGAAATAATAACCACTGGAAATGGAAAGTATACAGATAAATATAAAATATATATTTTGTTACTTTACAAGATATCTTTAAAAGGTGGCTGCTTAAAGCAAAAATAACAGCAATGTATAATAGTTTAAAATGTATATTTAGTAAAACACATGAACACAATAGCATAAAGTCTAAGATGGGAGGAAAAATGGAAAATGCTATTGTAATATTCTTCTGTGTGAAATGATAGAATATTACTGGAAAGAAGACTGCAATAAGTGAAACATACATACTGAAACTTCAACAACTACTGGAAAAAATAATTATGACAATAACAATCAAATGAGATAAGATGAAATCAGGAAAAGTACATAACCATCCAAAAGAGCCAGAAAAGGAGACAAGAAGAAATAAAGAACAGATTAATCAACTAGAAAACAAGTAGCCAGATAGTAGATTCAAATCCAGCCATATCCAAAAGCACATTAATGAATAAGGTGCAGACATTCCAATTAGAATGCAGAGACTGATTGATTTGATTTTTTAAAAACAAGATCTAATTATATGTAGCAAAACAGAAATCCATTTTAAATACAAATACAGAAGTAGTTTAAAAATAAAAGGATGGAGACAGCTAACATTAATCAAAAGAAATCTGGAGTGGCTATATTAATATAAGAAAAAGTAGATTTTAGGGAAAAAGATATTACCTGATAAAGATGGTCATTTCATAATGGTAAATGGGTCAGTTTTTCAATAAGACATAACAGTCTTAAATGCTTTATTTAGAAATCTGTGAAGGAAAATATTAATACACAAAGCAAGCCACATTAAAAATACAAGAAGAAATAGAAAATTTAACAATTACTTTTGGCAAATACTGACAAAAGATAATACTGTATAAGTATATAAATATTGAAAGATTTCAATAATTGATAGAATAGAAATGAAATCAATTAGATATGGATATTTATTATTCACTCCATCCAATAACAGCAGAATAAACATTCTTTTTTGGAGAAGGAAATGGCAACCCATTCCAGTATTCTGGACTGGAGAATCCCAGGGATGGAGGAGCCTGGTGGGCTGCCATCTACGGGGTCGCACAGAGTCGGACACAACTGAAGCGGCTTAGCAGCAGCAGCAGCAAACATTTTTTATAAGTCCACAAACAGCAGTTATTAAGAGTAGAATATTTGAGGGTAATAATTTGAATAGACACTTCACAAAAAAACTGAATACATGAAAAAAATTGACATTACTAGTCATTAGGGAGTTTAAAGCACAAAGTGATATTACTATATACCCATTACAAATGCTAACATCTGAAAGATTGACCACACGAAGTGTTGGTTCAGTTCAGCTCAGTTCAGTTGCTCAGTTGTGTCTGACTCTTTGTGACCCCATGAATTGCAGCACGCCAGGCCTCCCTGTCCATCATCAACTCCTGGAGTTTACCCAAACTCATGTTCATTGTGTCGGTGATGCCATCCAGCCATCTCATCCTCTGTCGTCCCCTTCTCCTCCTGCCCTCAATCCCTCCCAGCATCAGAGTCTTTTCCAATGAGTCAGCTCTTCACATGAGGTGGCCAAAGTATTGGAGTTTCTAGGAGGTGCCAAAAATGTATGTTATGGAAAATCTTTTAGAATTTTTTGAGCAGGAAGGAAATATATGATTTATGTTTTAAATCATCAATATAGCATAGGTATTATATCATTGTGCTAAAACTGATACAGATTATTCAATGATCTCTTTGAGTTCAACAACTTATCTAAGTAATTCGGTTGATTACTTAGATATATTGCTTAATATATCACATTAGAATGTGATATTTCAGATTGCTCACATGGATGAAAAATTAAAATCCTGAGGTAACAATTTCATGTTCTCAATCTGGGTGATGACTATGCTATGCAAAGAACTAATAATCTCTAAAAAGTGAAAAATTGATCTTATTACTCTGAAAAGCACCCCCATTTTTGTTTCTGGATAGTCACAGAATAATTTTTATGTATCCCTTAGAGACGTCTTTAGACTAATTCCAAGTCTTAGAAGCAGTAATAGTAGCTTGTGCTGTGTGCTCAGTCACTCTGTTATGTCCGATTCTTTGTGACCCCATGAACTGTAGCCCGCCAGGCTCCTATGTCCATGGAATTTTCCAGGCAAGAATAATGGAGTGGGTTGCCATTTCCTACTCCAAGCGATCTTCCTAACCAAGGGATTGAATCCATGTCTTTCCATCTCCTGCATTGGCAGGTGGATTATTTACTACTGTGCCACCTGCCTTCCAGTTTGCATAATAACAATATCTGATTACTTGGAGAAATTATTTCAGTATATTTAATTTCTCTTTACATTTCATATACCAACTTACTAAGGAAAATTTAATAGTATTATTGTCCACCTTGTTAAAGAGCTTAAAGGAAGTCATAGAGGATTTAAAGTAAACGCAACAATGAGTGTTAATGGAAAATTAAATATATTTTGATGCCTTATTTTTTCCTCATTTTTTTTGTCTCTTGGAGGATTATGGGTGAAGTCAGGCTCAATTTCCTGCTTACAGGTGGTAATATTTTGTTTTGCTAATGAAATAATGAGAAAAAAGAAGAAAAAAAACCCACTATGATTCACATAGTGCAAAATCTATCCATGCTGTTTTTATGCAGGGTATGTTCATTAAGCACTTTCTAGGCAGCAAAGCTATTAGGGATTCAATAGTTCATACTAATAGGAAAATTCTCTGCTTTTGAGAAATGCACGTTCTAGGGAAAGACACAGACAATAAGGAAATAAACAAACGCACATCGTAGGGGAGAACATAGTTAATGAGCATGTGCAAAGGAATGAAAGAAAGGAGTGCTTCACGGTAGGATGGAGGGAAGTGCGTGTGTGCTAAAGTTGCTTGAATATTGGAGTGAGTTGTCATGCTCTCCTCCAGGATATCTTCCCAACCCACAGGTCAAACCTGCATCTCTTTCTTCTCCGGCATTGGCAGGTGAATTCTTTACCACTAGTGTCACCTGGGAAGCCCTATGGAGGGAAGGACTTGCTATTGTATCAGTCATCAGAGAAGGTCTCTCCCAAGTAGTGCATTTGAAGCTGAGATCTAAAGACAGTGAGGGAGGGAAGTAGGCAGATCATCTTAAAGAATAACTTTTCAGGCTGCAGAACCTACAAGTGTGAAGACCGTGGGAATTATGCTTAGGCAGCTTGAAGAACAGAAAGGAAATCCATATGACTAGTGTGTGACTGATGCAGAGAGTGTGGAGGAGAGTAGTCAGAGAAATCGTCAGGGTGGGAGTGGATCACAGAGCACCATGAACGTTTGAGGGACTTTACTGTGAATGCACTTGGATGCCACTGTGCAGCTCACTGGAAAGGGTGCATGATCTGCCTTACATCTTGAAAGGATTCCTCTGTCAGATGACACGAGTTACTGTAGGGAGACAAAGATAAAGGCAGAAAGACTTCCTGGGGAACTTTTCAGTAACCTGAAAGAAAGAAGATGTAGGGAAAGAAGTGAGTTGGATTTCCTGACTGACTAGATGGGGATGTCAAAGAAAAAGAGTCAAGGAAGAGTCTAAGTTTTGAACTTCAAGCATCTATAGGGAGGGAATGGAAATTAACTGTGAGAGAGAGAAAAACAGGTTTGGAAGTAGACAATCAAAAGTTCATTTGAAGTATGTTAAATTTAAGACCTTAGAAATATCTGCTTAGATTGACTTTTGCCTCCTTTAGATCAACACAGTGGCAACATATTTATTTTGGTGGGATACAACACCTAGCCATGACCTGAACTATTCCAGTAGTGTTGGTGATAGGTCACCAGTACCACTGATACCATGACAGACCACAGCATCCTAGCAACAGGCTACTCATGGCCTCTGATCCTATGAGTATTATTTACTGCTCATGCCTCAAGTATTTTGCCTCCTTCCCTGGGACTTCTCTATAGACAACATTGGGTAGGATGTTGACTATCTCAGGTATTTCTCACATGTGATTTCTCTAAGTGGGAAGTAGGGAGTGATGGCTCTTGATGGGAATCCTTGACCCATGAGAGGCAGGAACTGGTGAATATGTTTTGTCTTTCTTCATGAAATACATGGATGTCCCAAAGGACCTGGAGTAGGAAATGGCAACCCACTTTAGTATTCTTGTCTGAGAAATCCCATGGACAGAGGAGCCAGGTAGACTACAGTCCATAGGATCATGAAGAATCAAATACAACTGAGCAACTGAGCAAGCACATCCAAGAGATGGATTATTACTCAGACTTGGAAGTATTCAGCCCCATGAAAGATACTTATTTTTGACTCTTTTTAATTTCTTGCTCATCTCTAAGATAATATTACATAATAAAGTAATGGAACATAAACTCCCTGCCTCAAGTTAAGAAACAACCAGGTTGAACTGTCTAGTCAGCAACTAAATAGAAAAGTCCAGGGTTTAGAAAAAAAGGTCTAGAAATAGAAAATTTGCAGTTAGCGTTATTAGTGGAATTTAAATCTCTGAGACTGGATGAGAACCCTTGGCGAATGAGTGTAGATAAAGAATTTGCATAAAGATTGCGAGTTGGGATAACTGTCATTATCCAAAGTTTAGAGGATGAGGAAATGTAGCAAAGGAGGTTAGAGGAACTAGTTGGTAACATAAGAGAAAAACCAGGGGAATGTGTGGTATCCTGACACCCAAGAGAAGAAAAGTATAATATTTGAAGCAGGGCAGTCAGATGTTCCTGAGAAGCTAAGTAAGATGAAGTATGAATTTGTCAACATGGTGGTCACTGTGTTGTTGATAAGAGTTTATATCTTGGGGCACTGAGGCAAAATTCAAACTGGAGTGGGTTCAAGAGAGAATGAGAAGATTAGAAAGCGTGAATAACTTCTATAAAGCATCAGTTCAGTTCAGTTCAGTTGCTCAGTCATGTCCGACTCTTTGTGACCCCACGAACCTCAGCATGCCAGGTCTCCCTATCCATCACCAACTCCTGGGGTTCACCCAAACTCATGTCCATTGAGTCGGTGATGCCATCCAACCATCTCACCCTCTGTCATCTCCTTCTCCTCCTGCCCTCAATCTTTCACAGCATCAGAGTCTTTTCAAATGAATCAGTTCTTCGCATCAGGTGACCAAACTATTGGAGCTTCAGCTTCAACATTAGTCCTTCCAATGAATACCCAGGACTGATCTCCTTTAGGATGGACTGGTTGGATCTCCTTGCAGTCCAAGGGACTCTCAAGAGTCTTCTCCAACACCACAGTTCAAAAGCATAAATTCTTTGGTGCTCAGCTTTCTTTATAGTCCAATTCTCATACATCCATGCATGATTATTAGAAAAAACATAGCTTTGATCAGATGGACTTTTGTTGGCATAGAAATGTCTCTGCTTTTTAATATGCTGTCTAGGTTGGTAATAATTATCTTCCAAGGAGCAAGCATCTTTTAATTTCATGGCTGCAGTCACCATCTGAAGTGATTTTGGAGCCCCCAAAAATAAAGTAAGCCACCGTTTCCACTGTTTCCCCATCTATTTGCCATGAAGTGGTAAGATCAGAAACCACGACCTTAGTTTTCTGAATGTTGAGCTTTAAGCAAATTTTTTCACTCTCCTCTTTCACTTTCATCAAGAGGCTCCTTAGTTCTTCATTTTCTGCCATAAGGGTGGTGTCATCTGCATATCTGAGCTTATTGATATTTCTCCTGGCAATCCTGATTCCAGCTTGTGCTTCATCCAGCCCAGCGTTTCTCATGATGTACTCTGCATATAAGTTAAATAAACAGGGTGACAGTACACAGCCTTGACATACTCCTTTCCTTATTTGGAACCAGTCTGTTGTTCCATGTCCAGTGCTAAATGTTGCTTCCTGACCTGCATACAGGTTTCTCAAGAGGCAGGTCAGGTGGTCTGGTATATCCATCTCTTTCAGAATTTTCCACAGTTTATTGTGATCCACACAGTCAAAGGCTTTGCCATAGACAATAAAGCAGAAATAGATGTTTTTTTGTGGAACTCTCTTCTTTTTTCCATGATCCAGTGGATGTTGGCAATTTGACCTCTGGTTCTTCTGCCTTTTCTAAAACCAGCTTGAACATCTGGAAGTTTATGGTTCACATGTTGCTTAAGCCTGGCTTGGAGAATTTTGAGCATTAGTTTACTAGCATGAGATGAGTGCAATTGTGCAGTAGTTTGAGCATTCTTTGGCATTGCCTTTCTTTGGGATTGGAATGAAAACGGAACTTTTCCAGTCCTGTGGCCACTGCTGAGTTTTCCAAATTTGCTGGCATATTGAGTGCAGCACTCTCACAGCATCATCTTTTAGGATTTGAAATAGCACAACTAGAATTCCATCACCTCCAATACCTTTGTTCATAGTGATGCTTCCTAAGGTCCACTTGACTTCACATTCCAGGATGTCTGGCTCTAGGTGAGTGATCACACCATCGTGATTATCTGGGTCGTGAAGATTTTTTTCCTACAGTTCTTCTGTGTATTCTTGCCACCTCTTCTTAATGTCTTCTGCTTCTGTTACGTCCCTACTATTTCTGTCCTTTATGAAGCCCATCTTTGCGTGAAATGTTCCCCTGGTCTCTCTAATTTTCTTGAAGAGATCTCTAGTCTTTCCCATTCTATTGTTTTCCTCTATTTCTTTGCACTGATCGCCGATTAAGGCTTTCTTATCTCTCCTTGCTATTCTTTGGAACTCTGCATTCAGATGCTTATATCTTTCTTTTTCTCCTTTGCTTTTCACTTCTCTTCTTTTCACAGCTATTTGTAAGGCCTCTTCAGATAACCATTTTGCCTTTTTGCATTTCTTTCCCATGGGGATGGTCTTGATCCCTGTCTCCTATACAATGTTGGGAACCTCCGTCCATAGTTCATCAGGCACTCTGTCTATCGGATCTAGTCCCTTAAATCTATTTCTCCCTTCCACTGTATAATCATAAGGGATTTGATTTAGGTCACACCTGAATGGTCTAGTGGTTTTTCCTACTTTCTTCAATTTGAGTCTGAATTTGGTATTAAAGAGTTCATGATCTGAGCCACAGTCAGCTCCCGCTCTTTATTTGCTGACTGTATAGAGCTTCTCCATCTTTGACTGCAAAGAATATACTCAATCTCATTTCAGTGTTGGCCATCTGGTGATGTCCTTGGGTAGAATCTTCTCTTGTGTTGTTGGAAGAGGGTGTTTGCTATGACCAGTGTGTTCTCTTAACAAAACTCTGTTAGCCTTTGCCATGCTTCATTCTGTACTCCAAGGCCAAATTTGCCTGTTACTCCAGGTGTTTCTTGACTTCCTCCATTTGCATTCCAGTCCCCTATAATGAAAAGGACATCTTTTTGGGGTGTTAGTTCTAAAAAGTCTTGTAGGTCTTCATAGAACCATTCAACTTCAGCTTCTTTAGCATTTCTGGTAGTGGCATAGACTTGGATTTCTGTGATATTGAATGGTTTGCCTCAGAAATGAACAAAGATCATTCTGTCGTTTTTGAGATTGCATCCAAGTATTGCATTTCAGACTCTTTTGTTGACTATAATGGCTACTCCATTTCTTCTAAGGGATTCCTGCCCACAGTAGTAGATATAATGGTCATATGAGTTAAATTCACCCATTCCAGTCCATAAAGCATATTTCTCTCTAATTTCCGCATTCATCCCTTTGGTGACTGCATCCAGTCTAAATGTATGAAATACCATCTACATATTGAAAATTCCCAAATGCATGTATTCAACCTGTATCTCTCACTTTATGTATATATGTTCAAATACATCCTGACATCTCAACTTGGGTTTCTGATAGATGATGTAAATTTTACCTACTGAAAGGCTTCTTTACACCTCAAAACCTTATTCTCATTTAGACTTTCATATCTTAATAAATGGACAGTTCATTCCCTCAGGTTTCATGTCCAAAAATCTTAGAGCCACCTATGACTCTCTATACATATAACATATAACTATAGAGTAAATTCTGTAGATTCTATTTTTAAAATAGATCTTAAACCCTACAGTTTTCACTTCTTCCATTGCCACTATTTTGGTCCAAACCATCATCATTTTTTACCTAGACTATCTCAAGAGCCTTCTCTCGGGCCTCCTTATTTCATTCCTTTTCTCCATCACTTTTCTCCATTTATATTCAATAGACCAGCTGGCATAATATTTTGAAAGCAACATTCTCAAGTATCTCCTCAGAAAGTGCTAATGACTTCCCATATCAGAGTACAAAATCATCCTCTTGTCAATGGTCTACAAGGCCATAAGGCTTCAGGCCCTTCTTACTTCTCTAATTGTATCTGTTGTTGCTTTTTCCTCAGTGTACATTAGTATCCTGGGTTTTTCTCCAACGGTCTGGGCACATACTAGTCTGGGGGCTTTGCTTTGGTTGGTCCCTTGTCTGAAGTGTTTTTCTACCAGCTAATCAAAATAATCATCTCCTTACTTCTATCCAGTCTTTGACAAAATGTGACCTTCTCATATTTTTAATGCTTAATATTGCAACCACAGCATTGAAATATCATGGACAGAGGAGTCTGGTGGGCTACAGTCCATGGGGTTGCAAAGAGTCAGACATGATTGAGCAACTAAACAACAACAAAATGGTACTTAATGCTTTCTAACATATTTATAATTTATATATTATGTTCATTGTCATCTTCAAGTAGAATGTAAATTCTTTTGACCAAGATTCTTGTTTGGTTTATTCATTCTTAATGCCTGGAATACTAACTAGTGTAATATTAGGTACTCAAAGCTTATTTATTGAATGATTAAAACTTACTATATCTGTACTTTTCTTTCACTTTTCACATCTGCACATGTATATGCATTTTTCAGGAAGCAAATGTTGGTAAACTTTTAAAACAAATTTGATATCATCCACATTGGAATAAAATTCCCTTGATTCACTAGCTTTAAAGCTAATGTAATCTTTGCATTGGTGACATAAAATTTTTTATGTAAATGTTCAAAAGTGCTCACATGTTCTGTTTCAGTATGTTAGAATGCTGTTGTTGATGGAGAGCCAAAGATAAGGCAACACCAAGAAAAAGATGAAAAAAAGGTTTAAGATGGGGATATTTGGAACATTTGTTGACAGGGCACAGAATATAGGTATGTGGATATGAATTTCTTTTCAGAGCCAAGTTGAGCAGTGTGACCCCTTTCTAAAGCTTCTTACATTTTCCTTAGATTACTCAGGTGAAGCTTCTGTTTTATTGAAGCTTGGGGTGATAAGAATGTTGGGCCCAGATTAATCTAATATGTTCTTTTTTCTTGAAATCCAAAGAAAGCATTTTATCACTTATGAGGAATATCATACATTTGCATTCAGCTGAAAAATAGAAAGCCAAAAAATAAGCTTTTACTATAGGCATTCTGAACTAGGTTTCAACCCATCTTTGTCAAAGAATGCTTTCTTCCATTTTTTTAAAAACAAAATATGTTATTTCCAAAGACATGCTTCATTTCTCTGTAGAGATGTCCTGAAATTTAGCAGAGAAAAACAGATTGTTAGCACACGACATAAAAATAAAATAACAAAAGAGTCTCTAACACAATGTCAAAAGAAAACCTAAGAAATATGCTGTCCTGAATTTTTAGCTTCAATTATAGAGTGACAAATGACTACTGTAGATCCTAAGAAGTCTTTCTTTTAAAAAAGAGATTTGGTTTTTTGCAGAAAACTTTAAAACATTATATAAAAAACAATATAAAACTGTAGGTGGATGATTGGCAAAAACAACCTAGAATTTTAGATCAATGATCTTTATTGTTATTCTGGAATAAACATTAGAAGGGAAATAACCATTCATTAGACTCAACAATAGGTAGAAACCACAGCTGGCATGAAAGTTATATTTCCCTCATGCAGAGGCTTTAAGTAGTGCTTTAGATTTGCTTAACAAGACAGACTGATTTATATTTCCTTATATTTCTTTTTTTTTCTGGCTTTCACCAGAGTGTACTGTTGGGGCCATTTTCCTTAAATTTTAATTTATTTTCTGATCTATGAGTTTGTTTTTCTAGTTGAAGGACTGGAACAGTACCTACAACAAAATAAAAAATGAAGCTTTCAATCATGAATCCCAGTTATTGAGGAAAACAAATGGCAATATGTTTAATAGATGGTCATATCCAAATATGTTGAATGGCTAAATTTCTTAACATTTTGGTTGCTACTATTTTACTACTTTTTCCCTGTGATTCTTTTTTATTTAATTTCTTTTGTCAGTTCCAGATATTTTTGTTTGTCATCTGGGGAATATGAATTTGACATATAACAAACATAAGTACTTTAACTCTTATAAAATTGAAATCTATCAGAGGAGCATGACAAGTTGAATGTAAAATATGATTACTTCATTATATAAAGCCTTTATCACTTAAAGTTACTACTTTATTATACAGTACTTTTACGAATGATTCTATATGAATATATTCAGAATAGTCTACATGTTCATTCAATATTAAAAATTATTCTAAACCTTGGCAAAAGCATATAAAAAGTTGTTTTTACATTATGTAGATGTTTGCTCAAGTAATTTCTAGTGAATCCAGTCTGGGGAAGATGAAGTAAGCCCTGTCTCTCCAACTGAATGCAGATATAAACTTTGAACAGGAGGCATAGATAGATATGTAGCTATCTAAGCACTTAAATGGTAGCAGAAAGATTTGGGAAAGAGTTCAGAATTTGATCTATCACCAAACCAGAGGTAATTATCTTTCCCATCTCTCTGTTATCATCTGCCATGGCTACAGAGGTAACCTGAAACCTAGAACTGTCACTCAACAGGGACAGAGAAAGCCTCATTTTTCTGCACTGAGAAGTTGGAAAGACTCATAAAGTCCAGAAAGAAACGGAGTAAATCCTCTGTTTTCTTTTCTTCTCTTTCCTCTCCTATCCCAGCCTCCAGGCAAGACCTCAGTGGCACAGAAGCTGAGCAGTCACCTAAAATACTAAAGGAGAGGGCCTTTTATTACCAAAGGAACTGTGATTCAAAGAACTGGAGGGAAAATTTGCTTTTTATTCCTCCTTTGTCCATTTACCACTAAGCTACTAAATCCCAGCTACAGTATCAATTGTGGAAAGTAGAAAAATAGGGAAACTCAAAGCCTGACTTTCTGATTAGAAGGCCATTAAATGGGAACCTAGAGAACCAAAAAGTATTGAGGAGATTACAGAGAGAAGGGATCTCGAGTGAGTTACTGCATAAACTGATGTGTAACTGCTGGGCTCACATCCCCATGCTACACATGTGTGAATCTGGTACACAACCAGCATCCCAGATGCTTTGAGAACTATGGTCAAAACCTCTTCTCAGATCCAAGACCACTTACTGAGTTAATTGTGCAAAAGATTTTCACTGCACCCACAGGCCACAGGAGATGGGATGGAAACTGTAGCCTGAATCCAAGTAAGTTGATTGTTTAGCAAAGCAAAACTAAACAAAAAAGTTAACTATTATCACAGGATTTAAATAAGATCCAGCATCTCATAACCTAATATTCAAAATATCCAGGATACTATCCAAATGAAGAACCAGGAAAATATCAGCTCACAGGAAAAAAACAATCAATAGATAATGCTGAGAGGACACATATCTTAGAATTAACAGACAAAGACTTTAAAGCAGCTATTATAACTCTTCACCAAAAGGCAAAGCTGAGTACTTAAATGGAAAGATGGAAAGTCTCAGCAAGTAAAGATAAGATGTAAGAAAGACTAATAAGAAATTTTAGAGCTAAAAAATATGATAAATAAAATAAAAATGACACAGAAAAGTCTGTGACCTTGAAGATAAATCATTAAAAATTATCTAACCTGAACAACAGATAGTAAAAAGATAAAAAATAAATAAATAGGACTTCAGGGACTGATGGACAATACCAAAACATCTAGCATTTGTCAGTGGAGTCAAAGGAGAAGATAAAAAATGTGATGCAGACAAAAAATTTTTGAATGGCTGAAAATTCCTTACATTTGTTAAAAGGCCTAAATTTACAAATTTGAAAGATTCAGCAAGTTCTAAAGAAGATAAACTCAAAGGAATCCACACACAGACACATGATAATGAAATTTCTGGAACTAAAGATCAAATAAACATACCTAAAAACAGTCAGAGAAAAATAATGCATAATATGTAGGTGTGTGATTATTCTAATAACTATGGATTTCTCATCAGCATCAGGTGGGCCAGAATGGAATGGAATATTTTTAAAGTGAAGGTAAAGAATGGTCATCTTACAATTTTGTGTCCACTGAAAATATTTTTAAGAGTGAAGGTGAAATAAAGATGTTCTCAGAAACAAGGAAAACAGAAAGAATTTAGTTTCAGTAGACCGGCCAGAAGAAAAATGATGCCAGAGGGAACCTTGAAAACCTAAGAACAAAGGAAGAAATAAAAATGGTAAATATCTGTGTAAATATATTAAACCATTTTTTATTAAATTCTTTAAAATATGTATAAGAGTTGGAAGAAAACTTAACATGGTCAGACAAGGTTTTCTATATATGTAATATAACACATATGAAACTGCAAACTAAGAAGGAAAGTTAAAGAGTCCTACTAATAGGTGTTAAGATTTCTATATTCCACTTGAAGTGATAAATATTAACTACAAATAGAGTACAAAAAGTTAAATATGCATATTATAACCTCTAGGGAATCACTGAAAAATGTCAACAAATAGATATAATACAAAATTCAATAAATACATTTAAAAATGGAAATTAAGAAATGAAACAATCCAAAAAAAAATCAAGAAAGAAGAAACAGAGGAAGGAAAATAGGAAAAAATAAGAAGAAAACAAATACTAAAATGCTATACCTAAATTCCAGAAAAACATCTATTTCTGCTTTATTGACTATGCCAAAGCCTTTGACTATGTGGACCACAGTAAACTGTAGAAAATTCTGAAAGAGATGGGAATACCAGACCATCTGACCTGCCTCTTGAGAAACCTGTATGCAGGTCAGGAAGCAACAGTTAGAACTGGACATGGAACAACAGACTGGTTCCAAATAGGAAAAGGAGTACGTCAAGGCTGTATATTGTCACCCTGCTTATTTAACTTATATGCAGAGTACATCATGAGAAACCCTGGGCTGGAAGAAGCACAAGCTGGAATCAAGACTGCTGGGAGAAATATCAATAAGCTCAGATATGCAGATGACACTACCCTTATGGCAGAAAGTGAAGAGGAACGAAAAAGCCTCTTGATGAGAGTGAAAGAGGAGAGTGAAGAAGTTGGCTTAAAGCTCAACATTCAGAAAACTAACATCATGGCATCTGGTCCCATCACTTCATGGGAAATAGATGGGGAAACAGTGGAAACAGTGGCAGACTTTATTTTTTTGGGCTCCCAAATCACTGCAGATGGTGACTGCAGCCATGAAATTAAAAGACGCTTACTCCTTGGAAGAAAAGTTATGACCAACCTAGATAGCATATTCAAAAGCAGAGACATTACTTTGGCAACAAAGGTCCGTCTAGTCAAGGCTATGGTTTTTCCAGTGGTCATGTATGGATGTGAGAGTTGGACTGTGAAGAAGGCTGAGCACTGAAGAATTTATGCTTTTGAACTGTGGTGTTGGAGAAGACTCTTGAGAGTCCCTTGGACTGCAAGGAGATCCAACCAGTCCATTCTGAAGGAGATCAGCCCTGGGTGTTCTTTGGAAGGAATGATGCTAAAGCTGAAATTCCAGTACTTTGGCCACCTCATGCGAAGAGTTGACTCATTGGAAAAGACTCTGATGCTGGGAGGGATTGAGGGCAGGAGGAGAAGGGGACGACAGAGGAGATGGCTGGATGGCATCACCGACTCGATGGTCGTGAGTTTGAGTGAACTCTGTGAGTTGGTGATGGACAGGGAGGCCTGGCATGCTGTGATTCATGAGGTCACAACGAGTCCGACATGACTGAGTGACTGAACTGAACTGAACTGAACTGATACCGAAATTCTAACATTTCAATGCACATATCAATAATTACATTATACAAAAATGGTTTAAACACACCAATTAGAAAGACAGATTGCTAGGTGATTGGAGCCATTTTCAAAAGGTTATGTGCTGTATAATTCTGTTTATATGACATTCTAAAAAAGGCAAAACTACAGTGATAGAAAACAGATGAGTGGTTGTAAGTGGTAGGCGTTGGGGAGAGTGTGACCAGAAAGGGATAAAATCAGAGTTTTGAGAGTGATGGCTCTGTTCTATATCTAAATTGTGGTGTTGGTTACATAAAACTATATAAGTGTTAATATTCATAGACGTATTTACCAAAAAGTCAGTTTTACTATATGAAAATCTAAAAAGCAAAATCAAAAATAATACCTGTATATTTAACTTTTGCTGTATGCCAGGCACTGTCCTTTAAGAGTTAATTTTGTATAATCTTTTAGAACAACATTGGGGCTTCCCTGGTGGCTCAGAGGATAACGCATCTGCCTGCAATGCAGGAGACCCGGGTTCTATCCCTGGGTTGGGAAGATCCCCTGGAGAAGGAAATGGCAACCCACTCCAGTGTTCTTGCCTGGAGAATCCCATGGACAGAGGAGCCTGGCGGCCTACAGTCCACGGGGTCGCAAAGAGTCAGACATGACTGAGCGACTTCACTTTCTTTCTTTATGAACTACATAGATTCTTTTCCATTTCACAAGAGATGAAGGTTAATAATTGAATGCCTTACTAAAGTTAAGTAAATGACTTGCTGAAGATTAAATAATTAGAAGTTCACACCAGAATGTAACCAAAATCTTTCTGATTCCAAAATCTTATTCTCTGATGATGCTTATTTACTCAGAAGCAGTGGTCCTCATCTAAAACTGATGGGAATGTTAATATCACACAAATTAGAAAGCAGAAACAAAGACACTATAACATAACAAACATATTTTCTGCTAATTATTCTTTTTTTTTTCCTGTGCTTTGTTTAAAAATAAGGTTTCTGTAGGATACTAGTAATGTAGAAAGTGTCTATTCATTCACTATTCATAACTATTTACTGAATACACAAGGAAAACATGCAAAAAAACCATGGTAGATTAAAAAATGAACCAGATATAGATCATATTCTCAAGGTGCTTTTTATCTACAATGGAAATTAGAACATGTATATGGACAGTGCTAAGTGTCTGTCTGATTATATCTCCATGAGTAACAACCACACCAAAACTTAGAAATTTTAAGTAACTTAAAACAAAAATGTATTATTCTCTTTGACAGTGATGTTTATGAACTGGGATCAGCTGGGTTGTTTTGACTTGGGGTCTCTGATGTCATTCACAATCTGTTAAGAGTTGAGCTGGTGATATCTGAAGGTTTCAGTGGGTTGAATTTCCAAGGTGCATCACTCACATGGCTAGCAATTGATTCAGGCTATTGGCAGGGAGTTCTGCAGGGGCTATCCATATGTATGCCTACCCATGGCCTTGCCGTGTGTCTTGAGCACCTCATAGCAAGTCTGCTGGATTCCAAGAGTGAATGTTCCAAGGGGCCCAAGTATAGCTACAAGACTTAAGACCTAATTTTGGAAACAACACAGAATAATTTCCTATACATTCTGTTAGTCAAAGCTCTGAGCCAGAAGTTCCTTGGTGGTCCAGTGGTTAAAAATCCAGCTTCCAATGCAGGACACATGGATCTGATCCCTATTCCAGGGAGATCCCACGTGCCATAGAGCAGCTAAGCCTGTGCACCACAACAACTGAGCCTGTGCTCTCACGCCTGGGAGCTGCAACTACTGAGCGCACATACCACGACCACTGAAGCCCCATAAGAGAAGCTGCTGCAGTGGGAAGCCCGAGCACCGCAGCTAGAGAGAAGTCTCTGCTCTCTGTAACTAGAGAAAGCTCACAAAGCAACAAAGACCCACTGCACCCCTACCCCCCCCCCCCCAAAAAAAAATACTGAGCCAGACGGATTTAAGTGGAAAGGATAGAAGAGGGTCATGCATATTGAGAAGCGCGGCTAATTTTCAGACTATTTTTGTAAACCACCACTATCTGCTTTTTGGTCCCCAGGAATCCACATCCTTTCTATATGCAAAGTCTACCCACCCCCCACCCAAGACCTGTGAAGTCTTATCCTAATACCACATTGGCTCAAACTTGAAGTTGAGGAGCGTGTCACTTAAACTGGGTCAAGGTACATCATCTTATTTGATCTTAGGGCTTCCTGATAGCTCAGTTGGTAAAGAATCCACCTGCAATGCAGGAGACCCCGGTTCGATTCCTGGGTAGGGAAGATCCACTGGAGAAGGGATAGGCTACCCACTCTAGTATTCTTGGGCTTCCCTTGTGGCTTAAGACCTGGGAAATAGTGACGCAAGTTGTCTGTCTCCCACAATAATAACTTATGTTCTGTATGTTGTGTGTGGGGAGATACATAAAATATACACCTGACACAAAATGGTGACAAGTAGAAAATACAACAGACACATTGAAAAAGAGAGTGAGAGACAGAAGTATCTACACAATTCTGAAATCCAGGCAAGCACAAGTCACCAATTCCTTGATTAGAGACTAGTCATGTTCCCTGGGAGTGATTCTCCACTCTTTACTATGAGTCACCCTTCACTCTTCATTATAAACGGCCTAGGTTCAATTCCTGGGTTGGAGAATCCCCTAGAGAGGGCACAGCAACCCACTTCAGTATTCTTGACTGCAGAATCCCACGGACAGAAGAGCCTGGTGGGCTATGGTTCATAGAGCTGCAAAGAGTTGGACATGACTGAAGCAACTTAGCACGCACATACACATGTGCTTGTTTAACTTCTATGCAGAGTACATCAAGAGAAACGCTGGACTGGAGGCGGCACAAGCTGGAATCAAGACTGCAGGGAGAAATATCAATAACCTCAGATATGCAGATGACACCACCCTTATGGCAGAAAGTGAAGAGGAACTAAAGAGCCTCTTGATGAAAGTGAAAGTGGAGAGTGAAAAAGTTGGCTTTAAACATTCAGAAAACTAAGTCCATGGTATTTGGTCCCATCAATTCATGGCAAATAGATGGGGAAATAGTGGAAACAGTGACAGACTTTATATTCTTGGGCTCCAAAATCACTGCAGATGGTGACTGCAGCCATGAAATTAAAAGACACTTACTCCTTGGAAGAAAAGTTATGACCAACCTAGACAGTATATTCAAAAGCAGAGACATTACTTTGCTGACTAAGGTCCGTCTAGTCAAGGCTATGGTTTTTCCTGTGGTCATGTATGGATGTGAGAGTTGGACTGTGAAGAAGGCTGAGCACTGAAGAATTGATGCTTTTGAACTGTGGTGTTGGAGAAGACTCTTGAGAGTCCATTGGACTGCAAGGAGATCTAACCAGTCCATTCTGAAGGAGATCAGCCCTGAGTGTTCTTTGGAAGGAATGATGCTAAAGCTGAAGCTCCAGTACTTTGGCCACCTCATGCAAAGAGTTGACTCATTGGAAAAGACTCTGATGCTGGGAGGGATTGGGGGCAGGAGGAGAAGGGGATGACCGAGGATGAGATGGCTGGATGGCATCACTGACTCGATGGACATGAGTCTGAGTGAACTCTGTGAGTTGGTGATGGACAGGGAGGCCTGGCGTGCTGCGGTTCATGGGGTCGCAGAGAGTCGGACACGACTGAGCGACTGAACTGACCTGAACATACGCATTGCAGCTACTGAAGCCTGAGCGCCTGGAGCCTGTGCTGCCCTCCAAGAGGAGCCACGGCCCTGGGAGGCCAGCTCAGCACAGAGAGTAGCCCTTGCTCACTGGGACCAGAAAACACCTGTGCAAAGAAACGAAGACCCAGTGCAGCCAGAAATAAATAAATAAAGATTCTTTTAAGGCTTGCCATAAATCTTTTTGATTTGTTTTAAAGAAGCTTTTAGCCACACCCCTGATTTCTACTTTACTCTGGGGCTACAATTTATTGGCAACGCCCTGGATTTGATATATACCTGAAGGCAGGGTTCTCCAATCACCAGGACCTAATGCCTGATGATCTGAGGTGGAGCTGATGTAATAAGAATAGAAATAAAGTGCACAACAAATGTATTGCACTTGAATCATCCTAAAGCCACGCCCCAGTCCATGGAAAATTGTCTTCTATGAAACCAGTCCTTGGTGCCAAAAAGGTTGGGGACTGCTGCCTTAAGGCATGTGCTACTTTGATAATCTTTTGCTGGTTGTACAGAAAGACAGGATGAAAAAGAGTTGTGTGTGAGAATTTTGTTTGCTTGCTTGTTTTGCTTTGTTGTTTTGTTTTTAACTGAGTACGTCCTAAATCCTTTATATTTCCTACAGGTTCGTTAGAAACTGAATAAGACTAACATTAGTTCACCTCTTCTCCAGCCACACCTTATCATACACAGATGAAAGAAACCAGTTGGCACTTCCAACATATGCTGGAGAGTCTCCTTACCCAAACTCACCAATTCTTAGTTATACTTAGCACTTGCAATGCTCTGAAATGTTTGTAACTGAATAAAAAAGGTCTCTTCCTTAGCCTCCAGTAACAATTTTTTGTCTTTCCAGTGTTTGCTCTTTAAGGCCGTTTTGTTTTCATCAGCTGTAAGATTTTGCATTGTTTGGTACTGCAACGCACTCTAAATTCTCCTGAATGTTACACATGCCTCATCTTATCTGATTTTCACAAGCGTATTAATGAAGATGTATTTTCTATTCCAGTACATAGGTACTCAAGAGGTGGCCGGAGGTTGTGCCTACAGTTATTCCTCACTGTCTGGAACATTTCCAGTCATGTGGCAGAGGGAAAAGAGCACGCAGGAAGATTGTACACAGCCAAGTAAATGCTCAGCACAAAAGTGATACACGTCACTTCCCTTCCCAAGTCATTAGCTAATGACAGCAACAAGGCCATTTTCAGTTCAACAAGGTGGGAAATTACAATCCCATCACATACTCAGAAGAAGAGAAAATAAATATTTGTGACCAGCTCAAATGATTACAATCTCATGAAAAATTCCTAATACAGTTCCTATAAAATGGACGCTCAACAATTGCAGCTGCTATCATTAGGGTTATCACATCTGCTATGGATTACTCTTAGGCTTGCATTCTGCTATCTGTCCACTTGTAACCTTGTGATACAAAACAAATGGAACTGATGTCTGAGTCTAAACTTGGCCACTCACTAACTATGTAAAAGTGAGCAAAACAGTTGATTTCCATGTACCTCCATCTAAAATTTATTTTGCTAATTTTAAAGCATGATACTAATGTAGGTCAATCCATGAGAGGCTGAGTCATGCCTCAAACTTGAGGCTCTACATAATTTTGGATCTCTCCTCCCCAGTACAACCAGTGCTTCCATTGAAAATCTGGGGTAAGAATTAATTCTTCACCTTTTCAAAGAAACAAAACTTCCCACTAGAATGCCTATTTCCTTACAACTCCAGTCTCCAGGCAATTTCCAGAATACTACCCACCAAAATTATCTCTTTTCATGCTCAGTGTTAGTTCACTATGCCTGAAAGGATTCCTTCACACTGATTCCTTTTATTGTGAGTAAAGTTCTCAGTAATCTTGACTTCATTATGATATTCCTAGTTGATGTACTTTAGACCTTTCTTCATTATAGCACCTGATAATTTTCCAGTCCAATTTGCCTCCTGGCATCATCTTTTTTCACATCAATGTTCTCACCATTTCTTCTAATATCGTGACTCTACAGTTCCTTGCAAATCTCCATCTTTTTCAATTTAACTTATTTACTTTCATCTTTGTTCAATTCCAAAGACTGTCATCAGCCTTCCTGTCAAAGTATCAAAAAGGCCACTTAAAATGACAACTCTGCTATGAAAGATAAATGTATTCTGCTATAACAGTGTATATTAAAGAACTGACCTAATTGAAGCAGTAAGGGGAGGGTTTCCCTGTGAAAGCATGATTAAGCTAAATTCAATTATATCTGCTACTATTTAGTGTTGCTCCAGTTTCATCATCTCAATTCCAAGTTTCTATTTGACCACAGTTATATTACCTTCTAAAGGTGCTATATATTATGTTACCAAATCTGTGTTCTTATTTGAAATGCCAGCTTTAACCTTTTTATATTTTCCTTATACACCTTTCATATTCCTATTAAAAATTGGCTTCTATTATCAACAATGTAGTGTTACACACCAGAATGTCCCAACATGTTGATTTTACTGCCAGTCTGCATGCTTTCAACCTAATGTATCTATTCTGCTCACTATTACTCTTTATTCTGTCAGCTTATATCTTTATAATAAGTCAAAGTTTCAAATTACTTTTTTCTTTTGGTATCTGCTTATTCCTATTTGACATGGAATTGCCAGCCATCTAGAATACTTCCTGGCATAAAGTATGTATGAATGAAGATATGAATATTCTTTCCTGATTTCTTTTACAGAGAAAGCAGGGAAATCTTGATGATTGAGAGTACTAAAAATTTAAACCATTTAATCTCAACTAACTTTCTTTTTAAAATCACCTAACTCTCCGTTACATTTCCTATAGCATTTGTTTCTAGCATCCATTCCTTCCACTCTCACTTTCAACAGCTAACTTCTACTTTACTAAGATCCAAATGAGCTCTTTCAAATAGCTTTCCTTTTTGCTTTCAGCATTTTCTAGTATCAATCTTGTTTGAGTCATTCTCTTTAAATGATGGGAAGAGCTTAAACCAACTTGATACAATGACCTCAACTTTCACTCATTCATATATTAGCTCATTTATCAAAAATGTTTTGATATTTCTTTGTCTAGAACAACAAGGATGAATCCTTCCATTAACAGGCTCAGAGAAGGGTTATGTTCTATGATAACTGCATGTTCAAGGCCCTTCAAGTTCTGTCTGGTATCTTTTCCTCTGCATCTACAGCTTTTGTTTTTCTCCATTTTACTTGCTATGCCCTCACTGATGCATTATCCCAGATAATATTAATAGAACTTTCTAATAGAACTTTCCAAGATGATGAAAATATTTTGTTTTTGCATCATCCAACACAACAGGCACTAGCTTCACCTGGTTCTAGAGCACTTGAGACATGGACAGTGATGCCAAAAACTGAATTTCAAATTTTATGTAATATTAATTTAAATTTAGATTTAAACTTAAATTCACATGTGAATTCCTACTGGATAGACAACAATTCTCTAGCCCCTGGGGTGTTTTTATCAGCTTTATTAGTTCCTTTCGCCTAGAACATTATGTTCCTTTTCAGGACCTTTGCACATGCTGTCTTCACTGCCCTGGGTGCATTCTGTTTACCCAGTGCTCACTCACAAAACTGTTGGCATGGTATTTATTTCTCTTTGTTTAGAGGTTGGCTTAAGGGCATCATTCTAAAGGAGATCAGTCCTGGGTATTCTTTGGAAGGAATGACGCGAAAGCTGAAACTCCAGTACTTTGGCCACCTCATGTGAAGAGTTGACTCATTGGAAAAGCCTCTGATGCTGGGAGGGATTGGGGGCAGGAGGAGAAGGGGACGACAGAGGATGAGATGGCTGGATGGCATCACAGACTGGATGGACATGAGTTTGGGTAAACTTTGGGAGTTGGTGATGGACAAGGAGGCCTGGCGTGCTGCAATTCATGGGGTTGCAAACAGTCAGACACGACTGAGCGACTGAACTGAACTGAACTAAGGGCATCATCTTCTTCATCCTGATCCTCCTATCGTAAGTAGAAACCACCTCACTCTCTGACCCCTTTTATTTTTTCTTTTCCCTTTGCTTGTTTCTTTCATAGCATTTACTAAAACTGAAAGTATCTCATTTATTTGTTGCTTTCTTGTTTATTGTGTGTCTTCCCCACTAGAGGCTAAGCTTAATGCAAGCAGGATTTATGCATATCCTATAAATTCTGTGAGTCCACAGACTAAAACTATGCTTCTTATATAGTAAGCATTTTAAAATGTTTTTGAATAGTTGAACAAACTAATGGCTGTAATTTTGGCATGTAATAAGTAGTTGGGAGCACTTATGCAGTAAAAAAAAATCTGTGTAGGACAGAAACAGGAATAGAGTTCACTGAAGAATTTTATGAGCTAAGTGGAAAAACTAGTGAAGAAAATTGTAAGCAGAGGAAGCATTCTGTGTAAATGCACAGAGGCATGAAAAGCTTGACCTGTGTGGGAGCAGTGAGAAATTATATGCAACTGAAGTGTTTCATTGTTTCTTCATCTGAGACCATCCTTTCCTTCTCAGTACAGAGAATTATTCTTTTTCAAGATTAACTCTGCCAACAGTCTCTTGTTCTGGCACTTCTCCCATTACTTTATGGAGTATGTCTCATCGATTACCCTTTTATATTTGCTGAATTTCTTTCTGGGTTTCTTTGGTGGCTCAGATGGTAAAGAATCCACTGACTTTCTGATCTGTCAAACATATATGCTTGGAATTAATATTCATGGTAGTAAAAAAAAAAGCCTTCCCATTGTCGTGGAGGAAGAAATTCTCCTTTAACCTACTAGGTTCTTTCAGCTGGTCTAAGAATTAAATTGACATGAGACAGATTAACAGGAGAAAATCAAACAAAAGTTTATAACATGTATACGTGTAATAGGGAAGAACAAATCTGACTCCATACTGGATCTGTTTCTTTTACCTTTGTATTTATTGCTTTTAATTACTAAAGTTAATCACTAAAGGGATGTTAGCTTAAAGTATACCTTATAGCGATCTGGTCCAATATTCTTGCCTGGAAAATCCCAAGGACAGAGGAGTCTGGCAGGCTATAGTCTATGGAGTTGCAAAGAGTTGGTCACGACTGAGTAACTGAACAATTGAGTGAGTGATACTTAATGGCCCATCTCTCTGCTTTCCCATGCCTGAACTAAAATACCTTTGTTCAGCTCACAGAAAATATCCTGACCAGGCCCATCTGTAAATGGCTGAGGGAAAGAAGAAATTACCAGAACTAGGAAATATTTGCAACTGCGTACACCTTTTTTATTTTACCTCCTTATCTCCCCTTCTTTGTTCTATAAAAGAAAGTGAAAGTGAAAGTGCAGTCGATCAGTCATGTCCGACTCTTTGCGACCCGTGGACTGTAGCCCACCAAGCTCCTCCATCCATGTGATTCTCCAGGCAAGAATACTGGAGTGGGTGGCCATTTCCTTCTCCAAAAGAAAGAAATTTCTTCTATAAAAGAAACTAGCATCCAAACCTGGACAAGATGGTTCTTTGGGATAGTATTCTACTATCTACTCAGGTGGCTATTTCTTGCCCCAGCAACTTGTCTCTGGATTTAGTGGCTTGTTGTGCAGCGACTAGTATGAGCTTGGACTCAGGAACAAACACAGGAGAGATCCAGGGAAAGAATAACTTGCCAAAATAGCAGAAGCTCTTACCTTAAATATCATCCTCAGCCAAAGATAAAAGATGATGTTGAGGGTAGGGAGATTCCGTTTTGAGTGTTTACTAAGATTGGGGCAGGAGGAGAAGGGGACGACAGAGGATGAGATGGCTGGATGGCATCACTGACTCGATGGACGTGAGTCTGAGTAAACTCCGGGTGTTGGTGATGGACAGGGAGGCCTGGCGTGCTGCGATTCACGGGGTCGCAGAGATTCGGACACGACTGAGGGACTGAACTGAACTGAACTGAAGAAAAGCAAAATAAGATTGCTGTGCAGATTCAAATCCTTGTCTTCTCTTTCAAGAAGTTTCCTGAGATTTGGTCATCCTCCTCTTCCAGGTACAGCAAAGGAGATGCCCTTACAAATGGAGATATCCCTTACGAATGGAAATGTTTCTTATAAAAACGTGAATCCTAGTTGGTTTTCCGAGTTGCTCACATGTCTGCTTTTCCTTAGAAATAACCAGCTTAGAATAATTAATATGACAAAGACACATATTTTGGGGTGGCAAATTCTGTTTCCCTATACCATCAAGTCCATAGTGCCTTAACATTTCCATATTCTTTTCCTACCAGTTAAGGCAATGGCACCCCACTGCAGTACTCTTGCCTGGAAAATCCCATGGACGGAGGAGTCTGGAGGGCTACAGTCCATGGGGTTGCTAAGAGTCGGACACGACTGAGCGACTCTACTTTCACTTTTCACTTTCATGCATTGGAGAAGGAAATGGCAACCCACTCCAGTGTTCTTGTCTGGAGAATCCCAGGGACGGGGGAGCCTGGTAAGCCATAGCTGCCATCTATGGGGTCGCACAGAGTCAAGACACGACTGAAGCGACTTAGCAGCAGTAGCAGCAGCAGCAGCACCAAACTGTTCTATGCATACTGCCTTGACTTGCCCAAGCCTCTGTCATCTCTTTCATTCCACCACTTGATTAAACTGCTTGCCTGAAGGCAGTGAATTTCTGATCATTTTTCTTCCTTGCCCAAAACTTTGAATAGCCTTTTAGATGAATGAAGGGGGAACTCTTAAGCTTTCAATGTAAATCACACTTCATCCTGGCAGCGCCCTGGCTTCAATTTTCAAAATGTTTCTAATACTAAAACATAATGCAGTTGAAATGGACTACTTAATAATGTACTTTCTGTACCTGGTGAGCTTGGCTGTTGCCATATTTGAGAAGTCATCATTGATCCTACTGTACCACACCCTCTGATGGTTCCTTGTTCGTCATTACACCTCCATTCCTAGTGTGAAGTTTGACCTATAGTGGGTACGTCACATGGTGGATAAGTAAAGATACATTCAATTCAGAGCCTAATCTTGGATTCTGAAACAAAGATGTTCCCTTTGCATGCCTAAATCTCAGAATTTAGGTGCCCTCAAGATTATTACAGGTGAAAATGTTTCATTTACTTTATTCTCTAAGTGAGAAAGGCACATGGTTCTGAATAAACAACTGAATGGAGAGATGATAAAAGAAAGGCAGAACTACCTTCAATATTTCATTTATATTAGTAAGAAGTTTGCATTTGAATGCAGTGAGCATCAATAGGCCAAAAATAAATTAGTAACTAGATATTATCCATATTTGTAATTTAAATTTTATTTTAGATTCTCCTACTGTAATTAAGTATGCATGGCTTAAGGACCCAATTTAAGGATCATTCTTATTTTAGGAGACATCTGAGGCGGATTAAAGGAATATAGACCTTGCACACATCCTGATCCTCATTGGCAACCCTGCTTTTGGAACCATTGCTATAAAACTCCTCAGCAGATCCTCCTGGGTTGGGAAACAGTTTTTGACAGGATAGGCCTGCTGTGTCCCCCTTTACCTGGCAAAGAAATAAAGCTATTCTTTTTCACTTCACCCAAACTTCTGAGATTCGATTTGGCATCAGTGCACAAAGGCCACATTTTCAGCATCATTCTTGCATTTTTAAGAAACCAAAGGGCCTAATTTATTACAGTTTTCTTTTATGAAAGTTACTATCCTGTTTTGCTGGCTTGCCTGTTAGCTCTTTTTCAGAAAAAAAATTTGTCTAGCAGCCCCTTTTCCCTACTGCTTCTTTCAAGTATTTTCTGAATGTGTGTCCTCTGAAATACACACTACCATTTGCTTATAATTCTTGTTCATCATCTGCTGCAGAAAGATCCCATCCATCTTCCTCAGTGAACTGCAAAAATGTGCCAGAGAATTCTGAGTAGAGCAGACATTCTCTTTTTTGGCCTTTTCATATGGGAAAGGCATAAGTAGAATCAGAAGATGTATGAGAATTTGTTCTGATCAGCTGAAGAATACAGATTTTTGAATACAGTTTTATAGAAAAAAATGGTAAGATAAATAAAGATGTGGTATGAAACTCGACAGCTCCTATAGTAGTAATAGAATAATAATTTTATGGTTAAAGAAAAATGAGTACCATGGATACAATCATGACACTTTCATATCATGGAGAGCTGCTGACCCAGCAAAAAAAAAAAAAATTATTTACTCTTGTACTCTTTCTTTGGCAATTAGACTTCATCACTGCTATGGCTTTAGGAGTTATTCTTAATGATGGAAAATTTTGTGATTGGCTGCTGGGTCTAAAAAGTGGCCACATTTTATCAGCAGTCTACTTACAATGTTCCTAAAATTTTGGAAGCAACACACAAGACATTTTGATAACAATTCAGGTCAGGATCATGTGGCCTTTCATTTACTTAAGTCTAGGACAAAAATGGATAAGGAAGGAAGAAATTCTTTTAAAAGTTTAATAATATATATACATAGGAGAGACCCAGAAAAACTGAGCAACTCATTCAAATGGCAGAAGCCCTCACCTTAAATACCATCCTCAGCCAAAGACAAAAGAGGATGTTCACGGTGGGGAAAGTCAATATGGAGTTACCAGTATCAGCTACAATTTGGCACTTGCTTTGGGTACTTGCCATCTACCTCTACAAGGATTAAATCATGTGCTGCTGCAGCTGCTGACCAAGGTCCATCTAGTCAAGGCTATGGTTTTTCCTGTGGTCATGTATGGATGTGAGAGTTGGACTGTGAAGAAAGCTGAGCACTGAAGAATTGATGCTTTTGAACTGTGGTGTTGGAGAAGACTCTTGAGAGTCCTTTGGACTGCAAGGAGATCCAACCAGTCCATTCTAAAGGATATCAGCCCTGGCTGTTCTACGAATCGCCAGTCTATGTTTGATGCAGGATACAGGATGCTTGGGGCTGATGCACAGGGATGATCCAGAGAGATGATATGGGGTGGGAGGTGGGAGTGGGGATTCATGTTTGGGAACGCATGTACACCTGTGGCGAATTCATGTCAATGTATGGCAAAACCAATACAGTATTGTAAAGTAAAATAAAGTAAAAATAAAAATTAAATACATAAATGAAGGATATCAGCCCTGGCTGTTCTTTGGAAGGAATGATGCTAAAGCTGAAATTCCAGTACTTTGGCCAACTCATGAGAAGAGTTGACTCATTGGAAAAGACTCTGATGCTGGGAGGGATTGGGGGCAGGAGGAGAAGGGGACGACAGAAGCTGAGATGGCTGGATGGCATCACCGACTCGATGGATGTGAGTCTGAGTGAACTCCAGGAGATGGTGATGGACAGGGAGGCCTGGCGTGCTGTGATTCATGGGGTTCCAAAGAGTCGGACATGACTGAGTGACTGAACTGAGCTGGACTGAAAGGGAGTTTAGGGTGGAGAGCAGAAATGAATCATCCTCAGCTCTTGAAAAACTGGCACAGGTCTTCAGATGGTTAGATATTTTCAGGAGTTGATTTTATGAGCCAAATTCTTGCATCTCCTCGTATCTAAAAGCACTGAATTCCTTCATGGTGATGACTGCTCTGTGTAATTATCAGAAACCTTCTGCAAAAATATGTGTTTGATTTCATGGACTCCCTCTTCACCAAAATCACATAAACTGACTTTCCCCAACCCTTCTCCTCTACTTCTCTGGGGCAATTTTTCATGGCTATCTGAAATGCTGTCTCCCTGGCCACAGTCCTCATTGCATCAAATAAAACTGAACTTGCATCTCTCATGTTGTGCATTTTGCACAGTAAAGAAGGGTAAGGTTGTGGTACAGATTTAAGTCCTTGACTTCTCCGTTGAGAAGAGTGTCCAGAGATTTGGTCATCATCTTCTTCCAGTTACTTGGAGGGAGACACCCTTACAAACGGAGATTTTCCTTACAAATGTAAACGTTTCTTACCAAAGGATTTTCAGAGTTTTTCCCATGTATGCTGTTTCCTGGGCTTCCCAGGGGGTACAGTGGTAAAGAAACCACCTGCCTGCCAATGCAGGAGACACAAGAGGCATGGGTTCAATCCTTGGGTCAGGAAGATCCCCTGGAGAACGAAATGGCAATCTAATGCAGTATCCTTGCCTGGGAAATTCCATAGAGAGAGGAGCCTGGCAGGCTTACACACACACATCACACACATTACATTACACATTGCACACTCACACACACACACACATGCCATTTTCCTAGAAACTAACCAGCTCAAAATCATCAATAGGACAAAAAGATATATTTTAGCATGGCAAATTCTGTTCCCCTACATGAATTTAAGAAAAGGGTTATCTGAGTAATGGCTCAGCTTCCATATCCAGGCTATTGTTTTCCAAAGGCTCACCTGCCTACAGTGAAAATGGAGAGGAGGCTGGGGTGTGGTAGAGGGTAGGGAAACTAGAAATGCTACTGAAGGAATGCAAAGAGAAGGAAGGAATTCACTCTCTAACATTCAAAACGGGTATAAGAAGTCCAATTTCTTACAAACAAGGCTACTACTGTTCTGAGGGAATATTTTCTAAATTTATTTAAATTTTTAATAATAGTTTAAGCCTGAAGGGTTTCTCTCAGTGTGTAGGGAAGATACCAATACTTCCTAGGACAGCAAAGCCAGCAAATTTCTATTTTATCACAAAAATATATGATGAGGGAGGTTCAAGAGAGAGGGGATATATGTATACCTATGGATGATTCATGTTGACGTATGGGAGAAGCCAACACAACATTGTAAAGCAATTATTTTCCAATTAAAAATAAATAAATGTTAAAGAAGCATTAATATATGATGATAGAAGGTAGTGGTCAGGTGTGTGACTGCTAATGCCCTGCAAGGATTTCAGCTCAGAGTAACAGTGTGTATGTGGTGGGTAAGGCACTGGGAGGAGGAGAACAAAATGGGACAAAAATGATAACTCAATAGAGGAGAATGGAAATGTTGACTTGACTCCTCATTTAAGAATCTGAGGTGCCTTTACTTCCTGTGTGTGTAGAAGTAACTTGGAAGAATGAGAGTTCACCTGGAGTGCTTGCCAGAGGGGACACCTAAGAGA
Organism: Oryx dammah; assembly: GCF_014754425.2. Taxonomy (NCBI): domain Eukaryota; kingdom Metazoa; phylum Chordata; class Mammalia; order Artiodactyla; family Bovidae; genus Oryx; species Oryx dammah. The sequence goes on from NW_024070212.1 coordinate 43,275,460, forward strand.
GATTAAGCGACTTTTCAGAGTGGCTACAAGGTAGTCAATTTAGGCAAGGACTGAACTGTGCCCAGCCAGATCATGGAGAATCTGACATGAGCTAAGATTAGGTCAAGACAGCCAGTGAGGATAGCTGGGTTCAACCAAGTTGAGAGAGACTACTACTTTTGATTACTCGAGGCAACAATTACAGACACAACTGCCAGCTGGGGACCAGTGCACAGATGCAGATGGACACCCGTGTGGGTGTCAGATACAAATTGGCACTTGTCTGCCTCTACAAGGATTAAATCACGAACTGCTGTAGCTGCTGACCTTCAATACCCCCTGAAAGGAATTCAGGGTAGAGATCAGGAAAGAGGCACTCTGTGCTCTGGGAAAAACTGGCAGAGCAGGTCTTCATTGGTTCAGTTCAGTTGCTCAGTCATGTCTAACTCTGTGACTCCATGGACTGCAGCATGCCAGGCCTCACTGTCCATCATTAACTCCGGGAGTTCACTCAAACTCATGTGCATTGAGTCGGTGATGCCATCCAACCATCTCATCCTCTGTTGTCCCCTTCTCCTCCCACCTTCAATCTTTCCCAGCATCAGGGTCTTTTCAAATGAATCAGTTCTTCGCATCAGGTGGACAAAGTATTGGAGCTTCAGCTTCAGCATCAGTCCTTCCAATGAATATTCAAGACTGATTTCCCTTAGGATGGACTAGTTGCATCTCTTTGCTGTCCAAGGGACTCTCAAGAGTCTTCTCCAACACCACAGTTTGAAAGCATCAATTCTTCAGCGCTCAGCTTTCTTTATAGTCCAACTCTCATATCTATACATGACCACTGGAAAAACCATAGCCTTGACTAGATGGAAATTTGTTGGCAAAGTAATGTCTCTGCTTTTGAATATGCTGTCTAGGTTGGTCATAACTTTCTTCCAAGGAGCAAGCGTCTTTTAATTTCATGGCTGCAGTCACCATCTGCAGTGATTTTGGGAGCCAAAATTAAATAAATAAATAAAGTCTGACACTGTTTCCACTGTCTCCCCATCTATTTGCCATGAAGTGATGGGACCAGTTGCCACGATCTTAATTTTCTGAATGTTGAGTTTTAAGCCAACATTTTCACTCTCCTCTTTCACTTTCTTCAAGAGGCTCTTTAGTTTCACAGTCTTCATAGAGTTAGATATTTTCAGGAACCAATTTTATGAGCACAATTTTGTATTTCCTAAAATCTGGAAAAGCACTAAAATCCTTCATGGTGACTACAGCTCCTCATGACTAGGAGAAACCTTTTGCAAAAATATGGGCTTGATTGCATGTGCTCCCCCTTCACTAAAATTGCATATATACTGATCTTCCCTCTCCCTCTTTGGAGCAGTTTTTCAGAGCTATCTGAAATGCTGTCTCTTGGCTGTAGTCCTCATTTTGCCCCAAATAAAATTTAACTCACAATGGTCATGTTGTGCTTTTTTTTTTTAATTTATTTATTTTTTATTTTACTTTACAATTCTGTATTGGTTTTGCCATACATTGGCATGAATCCACCACGGGTGTACATGCATTCCCAAACCTGAACCCCCCTCCCACCCCCCTTCCCCACAACATCTCTCTGGGTCATCCCCACGTACCAGCCCCAAGCATGCCATATCCTGCATCAGACATAGACTGGCAATTCGATTCTTACATGATATTATACATGTTTCAATACCATTCTCCCAAGTCATCTCACCCTTTCCCTCTCCCCCTGAGTCCAAAAGTCCATTATACACATCTGTGTCTTTTTTGCTGTCCTGCATACAGGGTCATCATTGCCATCTTTCTAAATTACATATATATGTGTTAGTATACTGTATTGGTGTTTTTCTTTCTGGCTTACTTCACTCTGTATAATTGGCTCCAGTTTCATCCATCTCATCAGAACTGATTCAAATGTATTCTTTTTAACAGCTGAGTAATACTCCATTGTGTATATGTACCACTGCTTTCTTATCCATTCATCTGCTGATGGACATCTAGGTTGTTTCCATGTCCTGGCTATTATAAACAATGCTGTGATGAACATTGGGGTACATGTGTCTCTTTCAATTCTGGTTTCCTCAGTGTGTATGTCCAGTAGTGGGATTGCTGGGTCATAAGGTAGTTCTATTTGCAATTTTTTAAGGAATCTCCACACTGTTCTCCATAGTGGCTGTACTAGTTTGCATTCCCACCAACAGTGTAGGAGGGTTCCTTTCTCTCCACACCCTCTCCAGCATTTATTGCTTGCAGATTTTTGGATCGCAGACATTCTGACTGGTGTGAAGTGGTACCTCATTGTGGTTTTGATTTGCATTTCTCTAATGATGAGTGATGTTGAGCATCTTTTCATGTGTTTGTTAGCCATCCGTATGTCTTCTTTGGAGAAATGTCTATTTAGTTCTTTGGCCCATTTTTTGATTGGGTCGTTTATTTTTCTGGAATTGAGCTGCAGAAGTTGCTTGTATATTTTTGAGATTAGTTGTTTGTCCGTTGCTTCATTTGCTATTATTTTCTCCCATTCGGAAGGCTGTCTTTTCACTTTGCTTATATTTTCCTTTGTTGTGCAGAAGCTTAAGAATTGGAGAACCCCAGAGTTAGCAGAAGGAAAGAAATCTTAAAAATTAGGGCAGAAATAAATGCAAAAAAAAACAAAAGAGACCATAGCAAAAATCAACAAAGCCAAAAGCTGGCTCTTTGAAAGGATAAATAAAATTGACAGACCATTAGCCAGACTCATCAAGAAGCAAAGAGAGAAAAATCAAATCAATAAAATTAGAAATGAAAATGGAGATATCACAACAGATAACACAGAAATACAAAGGATCATAAGAGACTACTATCAGCAATTATATGCCAATAAAATGGACAACGTGGAAGAAATGGACAAATTCTTAGAAAAGTACAATTTTCCAAAACTGAACCAGGAAGAAATAGATAATCTTAACAGACCCATCACAAGCACGGAAATTGAAACTGTAATCAGAACTCTTCCAGCAAACAAAAGCCCAGGTCCAGACGGCTTCACAGCTGAATTCTACCAAAAATTTCGAGAAGAGTTAACACCTATCCTACTCAAACTCTTCCAGAAAACTGCAGAAGAAGGGAAACTTCCTAACTCATTCTATGAGGCCACCATCACCCTAGTACCAAAACCTGACAAAGATACTACAAAAAAAGAAAACTACAGGCCAATATCACTGATGAACATAGATGCAAAAATCCTCAACAAAATTCTAGCAATCAGAATCCAACAACACATTAAAAAGATTGTACACCATGACCAAGTGGGCTTTATCCCAGGGATGCAAGGATTCTTCAACATCCGCAAATCAATCAATGTAATTCACCACATTAACAAATTGAAAAATAAAAACCATATGATTATCTCAATAGATGCAGAGAAGGCCTTTGACAAAATTCAACATCCATTTATGATAAAAACTCTCCAGAAAGCAGGAATAGAAGGAACATACCTCAACATAATAAAAGCTATATATGACAAACCCACCGCAAACATTATCCTCAATGGTGAAAAATTGAAAGCATTTCCCCTAAAGTCAGGAACAAGACAAGGGTGCCCACTTTCACCACTACTGTTCAACATAGTTCTGGAAGTTTTAGCCACAGCAATCAGAGCAGAAAAAGAAATAAAAGGAATCCAAATTGGAAAAGAAGTAAAACTCTCACTGTTTGCAGATGACATGATCCTCTACATAGAAAACCCTAAAGACTCTACCAGAAAATTACTAGAGCTAATTAATGAGTATAGTAAAGTTGCAGGATATAAAATCAACATACAGAAATCCCTTGCATTCCTATACACTAATAATGAGAAAGTAGAAAAAGAAATTAAGGAAACAATTCCATTCACCATTGCAACAAAAAGAATAAAATACTTAGGAATATATCTACCTAAAGAAACTAAAGACCTATATATAGAAAACTATAAAACACTGATGAAAGAAATCAAAGAGGACACTAATAGATGGAGAAATATACCATGCTCATGGATCGGAAGAATCAATATAGTGAAAATGAGTATACTACCCAAAGCAATTTACAAATTCAATGCAATTCCTATCAAGCTTCCAGCGATATTTTTCACAGAACTAGAACAAATAATTTCAAGATTTGTATGGAAATACAAAAAACCACGAATAGCCAAAGCAATCTTGAGAAAGAAGAATGGAACTGGGGGAATCAACCTGCCTGACTTCAGGCTCTACTACAAAGCCACAGTCATCAAGACAGTATGGTATTGGCACAAAGACAGAAATATAGATCAATGGAACAAAATAGAAAGCCCAGAGATAAATCCACACACATATGGACACCTTATCTTTGACAAAGGAGGCAAGACTATACAATGAAGTAAAGACAATCTCTTTAACAAGTGGTGCTGGGAAAACTGGTCAACCACTTGTAAAAGAATGAAACTAGATCACTTTCTAACACCGCACACAAAGATAAACTCAAAATGGATTAAAGATCTAAATGTAAGACCAGAAACTATAAAACTCCTAGAGGAGAACATAGGCAAAACACTCTCCAACATAAACCACAGCAGGATCCTCTATGATCCACCTCCCAGAATTCTGGAAATAAAAGCAAAAATAAACCAATGGGACCTAATTAAAATTAAAAGCTTTTTTTTTTTTATTTAAGATAACATGAGACTAAAGAAGCCTGCAAACATCTTACCCAAGAATCTCTTCACCTCTACCATAATGTTGCAAACACTCCAACATTACTTTGAAGGATAACTCTTGGGTTGGGGGTTAAGTGTTTCAGGGGTAAGTAAAACCAAGTAATATGTAATCAAAGGAAAAATTTTACATTATAAGACCAGACTAAGTTTAAGGTGCCACATATCTTTTGCACTGAAGAATCACTTAAATTTGTTATCCTATTACACATATGTTTGAGTTAATATATATTAAATATACATTACTATACATAATTACATGTTTTTTAACACTTTATTCTTAAAGGGCTATAAGAAAATATTTGCCAAGTGGGTAAAGCACAATCATAAAAAACTGGAGAATGATGAGAGTAAAAAGTGTATTATTAATAATTATTAATAATTAAGCTATTAATAATTACTTGAGCACAAAAAGGCATAAACCTGAACCACCTCATGCCCCGTAGAACATGTCCTACAGAAGAAGCTGAATTCTATTCAAGATGAGAATTTTCTTTGGTTGAGATGGGGAGAGAAGTGGAGAAAACCTTTACCTTAATGTATGTATCTGTTCAAAAATAAGTAGTACCTTGGTGCTTAGAGAGTTTATGCAAATAAGAATTGCTATTCTATTTAAGAAATAAACAGAAATTTGATGGATTCAAGTTGGCTAAAAAATAGATGTAGGAAGAATCTTTTGATGGAAGAATTTCTTGAGAAAATAACAGTAATTTAACACCTAAATACTAGGGTTGAGAGGAGAGGGATGTGGTTGGCCATAAATTTACAGTGAGGGGATGGTTTCAGGTGATTTGGATTTTAAATGTCATCAGGACTTTGCTGTGCTGCCATCTCTGTTTATATCCTGTGGACCCAAACTTTTGTAAAATCAAAATCAGGAGTGTTCTTTGATTATAGTGTTTAAGGATAGGAGGAAGAGGACGAAAACAAGGAGTTGACTGCAATACCAGGTGAAGTCAAAGCTGAATGAAAATAATTCACGAAGCCTAAGAACTAAGACTAGTAGAAATGGGAGATTCACCAGGAGCAAGGCATTAGAGAAAAACACAAGCCTCTTATGAATTGAGAAGCTATCTGTGGGTACAATCGGTGGGTATGGGTTTCTACTAGTAATATGAGGGTTCCAGTAAATCTACTGCTTATATTCAAGATTGTTCTCCTAAGCCTGAAAATCTAGAAATAACTCAGCTGTATAAATCTACGTTAAACACACTTTACACAATTGTATACAATTAAAAAACAATTTCAGTGATCAGTCAACATTTATTAGATAGCCATTCCAAACAGACTGTTGTATTAAAAAAAAAAAAAGACTCCAACTCACAAACTTAACTAATTCCACAGTAAAAAGCAAAATAAGGAAAGAGGTTTACACTTTCTATGATCATTGAAATGTCTTTTCCTCCTCATGTATTAACTATAAATAAACAATACCAATTCTTCACCCTTATATTGTTTTTATTATTATTAAAGTAACTATAACTTATATACAATGGCATAGACTTATACCCACTGGTTATTTAAAGTTCATGAAATGCTTTCCGCTCCCTGAAGGAAATGTACCAAATACATATAAAATAATAATAAAATAATAATATGCCCAAGGATAGACTGTGTTTCTATGTTTTCATACTGTGAGCATCATGGGTATTTTAGAGCACAGGTTGTTTATAAATGAGGCCTCCAGCTGTTACTGAGAGACTCAGGCAGAAAAAGGGAGTAAATGGAGGATAATAATCCTGATTATAATAGGAGGCTGTTTCTATAGTGACCCAGGGTGAGTTGCATTCTCCCTAGGAATAAACTGCTCAGTCAGTAGCTCCTGCGAAGTACTATGTGGTAAATTACCTCCTTCCAGGTACTAAATGATACCTTGATGCCTTGGAAAAATTAATGGGTGAGTGGTTTACTCTGAGAGCATTTTATTCCCTCTGAGTCAACATAGGATTCTGCCCAATTAAATTTTGGAGGGCAGAATTTGCCCTAGAAAGAGCAGTTTAAAGGTTTAGAGTTATCAAAGCAATATAAAAACTAGTCCCTGATGTATCATAAAGATAGGACTTTTCACCATGGGTAAGACTTTCATTATCACAGAGTTATTACATTTCCCTCAGTGGCCAAATGAAGGGGGGAAAAGGGTGGCAGCTACCTTTAAAATACATTAACCTATTTTAAAATATTTATTTACAGTCAATCAACTATCTTTTGGTGCCTTCTAAAACATGTCAAGTCATTTGGTCTATCACCACATCTTAGACAATTTAGACTGTGGCCATGTCAGGTAAATAAAAGTTACTGTTTTCTTTAGAAATACATTTTCTATGTTTAATGGATTATATATTCATTGAGACAACATAGAATTCAAATAGGCTGGAGGCATTATTGGATTTTGAACTAATTTTTTTTTTTTTAATAGAGAAGGCCAAAATGCCATTTTGTGCAGCTTTATCTAATTATTTCTCAAGCTCTGCTCTACAGTTGGTTAAATTAAATTAACAAAATTAAATTAATGAATTTTTCCGAGGGATTTTCTTTAAAGAATCTGATATTATTGTGGTTATTTACACAGAATGGATATACTTTTTTATATAGTAAAAATGCTTAAATTATCTGAATCTAGTACAGGCATAAATTATCAGGTAATATTCTAGCAGTAATTATTCTAGACTGATTTACAGTGATCATCACATTTATAAAGCACTTTACTTCTTGAAAAAATTGTGGATCTTTCACTTGAATATTTTAATTGTTTATCAGTAGGCATCTATGAAGTATTTGTTAAAAAGCTGAGGCTCCAGGGGTGGAAGTCCATGAAGTGCTTTTCCTAACCTCAGTCACTCCCTTAGGACTCTAAGTCACCTTTCTTTCCTCACAACTGTCAAACTACAGTTCAAAAACGAAGATTTGATCATGAAACTCATAGGTAAAGAAATAGACGGCAATAAATACACATGCATGCATTTGTTTTTATGAAAATGGTGACTGAGAAATAAATTACACAAAGCTTATTTTAATATTTAAAGTAACACTGCTTAGATCCACCTCCTGTCACAACAGCTATGCAGTTACCTTGTGAACTTTACTTTTACATTTCTCATCTCTAAGATGGGAATAATAATCATAAGACTTTATGCCATTGTCCTGATGATTAAGATACTTCAGTTAACTTAAAACACATTTCCTAGTCATGGCAATCCCCACTGTGTGACCTATTTAGATTAAGGGTCAGGCAAAGTCTCATAAAATAAGTGATATTTAAAACAAGTCTTGAAGAACCAGTTGAATTTGCCAGAGGGAAGAGTCTAGGAGGAAAGGCTCCAAGGTAGTAATGGATCTGGTGAGTTTTCTAATGAGTCCATTTTTTGCATCAGGTGGCCAAAGTATTAGAGTTTCAGCTTCAGTCTCAGTCCTTCCAATGAATATTCAAGGTTGATTTCCTTTAGAATTGACCGGTTTCATCTCCTTGTAGTCCAAGGGACTCTCAAGAGTCTTCTCCAACACCACAGTTTGAAAGCATCAATTGTTCGATGCTGCAGCCTTCTTTATAGGCCAACTGTCATATCCATACATGACTACTGGACAAACCACAGCTTCGACTATTTGGACCTTGGTCAGCCAAGTAATGTCTCTACTTTGAGAACCCCATGAACAGTATGAAAAGACAAAAAGAGAAGGGAATTAAACCTAAAATTTTGCTTCAAGTTGCTTACTGTGAAATAAGAGGAAATGAAGTATTTATAATAAGCAACAACAGCCCAAAGCAGTGTGTGCTCCATTCTGTTTCAGGCTAGTGGTCTTGGAGGTAGAGAGAGAACTGACCCTGGCAATCTACAGGTAAAACCACTGCACTGTTGGGGGTTGGGAAACACGAAACTACACTGTGGGCCTAGGAGGCGTGAAAGAGCAACATTCTGGGTAAGAAGGCCGAGGACATATGAAGTGGATGAATGATTCAGGAGCTTGCCTAGATTAGGAGCAGGGGATCTGGAGAATGGGAAGAGGGATAAAAGTGAAGATACAAGCAGGACAAATTTTTTAGGCCAAACTATACAGTTTGTAGGTTTTCCATAGGCAATGGAGGGCCATTGCATGGTTTTAATTCAAGAAGTGCTATGATCAGATTCTGGTTTTTAAATGTTTATAATGCCTCAGAATTTCTGGAAATGAGGCTCAGGGATCTGCAATTTTATTAAATATGCCAAGTGAATCTTGTGGACTATTCAATTGTGAGCGTTACCGTGGCCATTGTTCAAAATGGTCTTAAGAAGTTTGATCATTGAAAAGAGGAATTCCTCATGCAGAAGCACACCGGGAAACTTTCTAAGGCACTGGGAATGTTCTATGCTGTGATTGTGGTTGGGAGCACATGACTTTATACATTTGTTAAAATGAAGCAAAGTAGGAGAGTTTTATTGCTTATAAATTATCTTGATAAAGCTGTTTTGTTGCTAAAAGCCAGTGGACTTGATGAATTAGCAAGTGAGTGTGTGTTCAGTCACTAAGTCGTGCCTGACTCTTTGCAACTCCATGGACAGTAGCCCACCAGGCTCCTCTGTCCATGGGATTTTCCTGACAAGAATACTGGAGTGGGCTGTCATTTCCTTCTCCAAGCAAGGTACTGCTTCCCTTCAAAAGAGGAAAGCCATTGCTACACAAAGACTCACAACATTGCAAAGAATGAAGGAACACTGTAGTAGTGGAAAAAATGAGTCCTTAGTTGAGAAATAAAGAGATAATTAGGAGAGAAAGGGGAATAGGGAGGCAAGATAGTAGCTTGATAGGGTAGGATGACTGAAGAAGAATCCTCCAGATGATATTTGTAGGTAGAGAAGTTGAAACCAAAAGAGAATCAGAGAATTATGTAAGGAAGAAAAGTAATTACTGGTGCAGTGATAGTGAATGAAATTAGAGAAAAACTTGAAGAATTAATCTAATGCATTTCTTTACAATAACTGATACAAAGAAAGCAGTAATTAAACATGCTTCTCTATTTTGCTGAAGCAGTATTGCCAATAGTGTAGGCAACGAAGTTTACACTAACATTTGTCCACTTGGAAAAGCTCTGTTCTGCTTCTGTGATTAAGTCTTTTCACTTGTCTCCACAAAGAATCCATTTGCAAAAAGCTGCTCATGGGATTTATAGATTTTTTTTTACAGAATGTCTTGTCTCTGATACGATGAGCATGAGATATCAATGTTCAACTCTAATTGTGAAGAGTTTCTCATAACAACAGTACGCTGCTTTCCCAAATGTGAGATGAACTTTTCAGACTCTGTTCATTGGTATGAATTTGTTATGTTCTTGAACTGCTTGGTTAAGTAACCTTAAGACTTTCACAATAGTGGAAAGTGAAAGATGTCCTCAATTCCCTGTGTGACCTAAACTGAGTGCATTTGACAGAACTATTTAAGCTCATTTTGAGAGATGAGATACCTTCAGCTTTCTCTTCTTTGCCCTCCAGCTTAAATTGGAAACTAATCCTCTACTAATTGGGCTTTCCCCCTTTTCATTTCTATTTCCTGATATATTATTAGAAAAGAACTTCAGAGTCAACTAGGAACTGGACCCAAATTCAAAGCATTTTTTTTTTTTTAATTTCTCTTACTCCTTCGTCTGACCCCAGACCTCTGGCATCCTGACTCAAATCACTGTGGAATCACTTGAGAAGATTGCTTCTCAAAGTCTTCATCCTACATCTACATCAAAACTGAAGAGTAAAAATGGTGAACCATTAACATTTTTTAAATTCTCTATCTGACCATACGATCCAGGCCTGAGTCCTTGTGCTTCACTAACCCCATGGAAACACTGACTCTTGGGTTTTGTGAGTCTTTTGCTCTCCTCATCTGTCCATAATTGGAGAGTGGTACACAGGGCAAGCCCTTGATGGAATATATGGACAAAGCTTCTTGGCATGGTTTTAAAAAAACACATGTTTTCTGAGGAAAATATCCTATACATTGTCTCAGAAACTAAAATACTAATACTTTTTGAATATTCCAAGTGAATTACATATGAGGGACAGAGAAAATTATATTCACCATAATGTCTTCCAGGAAGAACCCTGAATCTGTTCTGAAGTAATTCTTTTATTAGCCAACTTGGGACTTGGTACAGTATCCAAAGTTCAGTTCCCAAAGAAATTCCCTCACTTATAGAGTATTACTTATCCAGAGATAAGGAGTGAAAACATCTGTTGTCACAGGAAATAGGTAAAAACAAGGAAGAGGGAGGGTAAGAGGGCTACAGCAGATAAAATAGGCCAATACGTAGTATGCATTCTTTCTGCACCTGAAATTATTAGTGAAAATGTCATTTTATTTTTTATTGTGTGAGAAGATGTTCTGAAGAGTTTGTCGTCATTCAGTTGCTCATTTTGTCTGACTTTTTGTAACCCCATGGACTGCCTCGCACCAGGCTTTCCTGTCCTTCACTATCTCCCAGAGTTTGCTCAGACTCATGTACATTGAGTTGGTGATGCCATTGAACCATCTCATCCTCTGCTGCCCACTTCTCCTCCTACCCTCAGCATCAGGGTCTTTTCCAATCATTTGGCTCTTTGCATCAGGTGACCAAAGTATAGCTTCTGTAAAGTCCTTCCAATGAATATTCAGGGCTGACTTCCTTTAGGATTAACTGGTCTGATCTCCTTGCAATCCAAGGGACTCTCAAGAGCCTTCCCCAGCAACGCAGATCGAAAGCATCAATTCTTTGGTCCTCAGCCTTCTTTATGGTTCATCTCTCACATCAAGACTACTGGAAAAACCATAGCTTTGACTATATGGACCTTTGTCAGCAAAGTGATGTCTCTGCCATTTAATATGCTATCTAGATTTGTCATAGCTTTTCTTCCAAGGAGCAAGCATCTTTTAACTTCATGGTTGCAGTCATCATCCAAACTAATTTTGGAGGCCAAGAAAATAAATTCTGCCACTGTTTCCATTTCCGCCCCCATCCATTTGCTATGAAGTAATGGGACCAGATGCCATGATCTTAGTTTTTGAGAGGTAGACTCCTATATCCAGAGAATCTGGGTTCAAATAGACACAGCCATGAGATAATAGGTATAGAACCCATAGGTTGCATGTTCCATTTTAAAAATAGGCTCTTTGGGAAGACTGAGAAATGTATCAAATTTTTAAATGCATTATGCACTATTATTTACAGGCTATCTTACAGTAGACAAACCTGTATTTCAATCCAGACTCTACTTCTTACCAGTTACAGGCCTTTTTGCACTTCTGTTTGTGGGATTTTAAATAGATAACAAATGTAGAATACTTTCTGGATAAATATTCAATAAAAAAGAAATCTGTGATGATAATTATGATGACAATGATGAATAACATGCCTAGTCCAGCAGCTGACAGGTTGTAGGCTCTCCAGTTATAATCACACACCAGCATAATAATTATTGGCATTTGTATAGCATAGTACTATTTGAATTTTAAGCAAGGATCTGTATACTAATATATGTTCATACAAAAAATATAAAAAGTGTAGGTATGAGTGAACAAAGATGTTTTTCCATATCACTAAACTAGCAAACCATGGTACTAGAAATTGTTGCTGATGTTCAGTTGCTCAGTCATGTCCGACTCTTTGCAACTGCATGGACTGTAGTGCACCACCAGCTTTCCCTGTTCTTCACTATCTCCTGGAGTTTGCTCAAACTCATGTCTGTTGAGTCGGTGATGCCATCCAAACATTTCATCCTCTGCTGCCCTCTTCTCCTCCTACTCTCAATCTTTCCCAGCATCAAGGTCTTTTCCAATTAGTCATCTCTTCGCATCAGGTAGCCAAAGTATTGGAGCTTCAGCTTCAGCATCAGTTCTTCCAATGTATATTTAGAGTTATTTCCTTTAGGATTGACTGGTTTGATCTGCTTGCTCTCCAAGGGACTCTCAAGAATGTTCTCCAACACCACAGTTCAAAAGCACAAATTCTTCAGTATTCAGCCTTCTTTATGGTACAACTCTCACATCTGTACATAACTACTGGAAAAACCATAGCTTTGACTATATGGACCTTTGTCAGCCAAGTGATGTCTCTGCTTTTTAATATGCTATCTAGGTTTCTCATAGATTTTCTTACAAGGAGCAAGTGTCTTTTAATTTCATGGCTGCAGTCACCATCTGCAGTGATTTTTGAGCCCAAGAAAATAGTCTGTCACTGTTTCCATTTTTTCCTCATCTATTTGCCGTGAAGTGGTGGGACTGGATGCCATGAAACACAAGTAGAAATACAACTCACATTATAAACAAGGGCCATAATCACAGCAGTCTGTCCATTTCCAGAAAGATATATTGGAGTCGTTAGGAAACTGAGATCAGAAGATAATGTGATCTATAAACTACCTCTCCTAAAATAGCTTAATTTATGCATAATGAACATTGACATGAATGCTCTGGCTAACACAAGTTGGGACACTTACCAAGAAATCAGGCTATGCCAATCTGACGACTCTAAGCCAGTACAAGCACACCTTCCATAGGGACTCTTGTCCTTCCAGAAGTATAAATGTAGATACATCAATGGATTGGCACAAAGATAGAACTTTAGAATTCTTAAGAAGATGTGTTTTTATAAAATATCAATACAGAGGAAAACTTTGGTACTCTACACATCAAGGAATCTATAGTTAACAGAGTGAATAATAAAGGCAAATGGAGCGGTTTACTATAAAGCAGCAGTCCACCTATGAATACCATGTATAGCAGACACCATCACATCTTTGCAAGATGTACTTTTTGTCAAGATCTTAATTAAGCACTGAGATTGTCCAGAGAAGTAAATGACTTAAATGTTTCACTGGTAAGGAGAATGTTCAGTGCTGTTATTTCTAACATCACCAAGTAATGGCCATGTATGGCAGGTCAGCAGCTTCCAGTATTAACCTGCTCCAGAGGCATATCAACATGGTTTTCTTCCCCCTTCATATTTTCCCTTAGTTGAGGCCATCTTTTGGTTGTTTATTAAGGTACTGATTGAGTTAAGATGCTATGTAGTACTTCCTTCATCATTACTGATATAATATTACATATTTTCTTTATTTTCCTTCTATTCTTAGATATGTGCTTCAGAAATATAAATTTCATCATATTTTAGGTATAAATAATTAGGTCTAACTGTGAAAATAAAATTGAAAATTCTTATTTTCTGGACAAATGCAGCTTCTAGTATATTCAAATTTCTACTGTATCTTTTTTCGTTGTTTTTGCTATATTCTAGCTTTCTCCTCTATTTTCGTTTGAAAATTTTAACACAGAATTTCATGCCAGAAAATATTTTTTTCCTCTGAAAGCTGGAAGAAATCATTTCAAGTTTCAAGACTGTGAAAATTGACTATGCCTGACTTTTTCCAAAATGACTCGTAATGCTTTTTGCCAGGCAGATTCTAGGACTAGTTAGTTTATGATCAAAACTTACAGATGGTACTTACAGAAGACTAGCCAGTAGGGCATTTTTCAAGAATGTCAAGATCAAAAACTATAATTAAAGGTTATTTTGGGAAAATTCAGCATCCCCATCACTAACTCCACAGGGTAAAAAAGAATAAGAAGAATAACGATTTTGTGACAAAGTAATTGCTGACAAAAACATTGTAACCCAATGTGTCATTTGAAAACAATTGAATTTCTAGTCTTTTCATTGCAGAACCTTAGCTTTCAAAGTGATGGTTAAGGTTATCGTATCTAATGCTGACTTTTCCTTAAGATCATAGGTCATTTCTCAGCTGTCATAGTTACCCAGACATGTTCCCTTTCACCAGTTTCTGTAGCTCGTCCTTGCTGGTTGATATCTTTATGCCCAAACCCTTATAACGTTTAATCACCACAAGGTTGAGGTCACATGATGAAATTTTTACCTTCTGTGATGAAAGTTTTACCTTCTAACAATGTACAAGTGAAAATTCTATGCACTGAGGCAAAAGCAGGAAATAATGAATATCTATAGTTTAATTTCCATGCATCACTGCTTGTGGCAGTGAAATAAATACCAGGGTGAAGTAATAGAGTAGTTGCAGGGGTGGGCTGGTGGTTTAAAGAAGAGAATTAATATCCATGATTAAAATTGCATGTATCATTGCCAAGGGCTGTGAAAATATGTCAACTGCATGACGATGTCTGCTTCAATGCTAGAGAGAGAACATTTAAAGTTTAGCAATTGCTCTATTTCCTTGTATGAAACAAATCAAAGTCCTTACTCCAGGTATTTTTACAGGTATCTGTTTTTTAAAATGATCAACAGGAGATTTTATAGGTATCTGTTTTTAAAATGATCAACTTCCAACTATACATATATTTTTATGTACAATTGATACATAGTTTTCTGATCTTTTTTATTAAAAAACTATGTCAATCAACCTGATGTTGCATATCTGCAGGTTCATTTTTATTTAATTCTATAAATTCTAGGAAACAATTCTATGATCAGAGTATTTAATTAGTCTTTGAGTTAATATTTGTAGTTCAAGTTTATATTGCTTGATAATGATGATGAATTTATAATATCTTGTTGCTAGGAAAAATGGCAATACATATTCTTAGTATTATTCAGTTATAGGGTTAGGGCTTTTGTGACTAATAACCATGTATAACCGTAAATAACAACATATAGAATGTTCACATGACAACTTACTGGAGTAAATTAAGAATATGTGATTCATTCATTCAAAAAATACATCTGATATTTTATGAAAGTTGAAAAAATATCACTAATATTAATACTCCCTACATTTTTGGGAGTCTTGCTTTTCATCAAGAATTTGAAATGAAAAAGTAAACTTCCAAACATAGACTAGTTTGCAACCCTGAAAGAATATTTTTTAAAACCATTTTATGTATATTGCTCTTCTCTTAGAAATATTTTAAGACAGTTAATTTACCACAAAGCAAAACTCTCCAATGCAAAGTTTTTTTAAAAAATAATGTTTTCCTGACTAGAAAAGACCTAAGATGTTTACTAGCTATCAAAAGCAATTAAATCACACATCCATACATACACTGAGCCTTTGTCTAGATTCTCATTCAATATTATGCTTCTACATCTTGTCGTCTTGAAGGAGATGAGTACTGGACTTTTCTTTTTGCTCAGAATTGAGGAATTGAGTACTTGGTCAACACTCAACAGATAATAAGTCATAATGACAAGTAATGAATCCAATTTGAAACCAAAGGGGAAATTTAAGTGGTCCCAAATGCCAGTGTTCTCTGAGTTAATTCCATTTGTGGAGGAGCTATAATTCCAGATGGAGTTTTCGTGAAATAATTCAAATTATTCCCTTCTATTTTTAACTTCTACTTGGGCCGAAGAGATTTTCACACTGAAGATTACAGTCATGGCTTTCACCAAGCTGAAAAACAAGCTTTAACGTGATGATCCACACAAGACCAAACTTGATGAGAAATGTAGGGTGTTGCTATGGCAATTCCATTCGTTGGAACTTTTCTCTGTTGGCTTCATTTTGACAGTACGTTCTAAAAAGAATTATATGAAAAGGTGTGGTGGCTGTGAAGACATACTTGAAGCCAAGAAGATAGAACTTTCTCATCTTTCTTTCTCCCAAAAAGAGTACACGTCGTCATCTTGTAATGCCGCCCTAACGTAGTCAGAGGGCTGGCTGAGGAGGTGTCATTCTGAGATTCCATTGAAACCCTGGGGTGTATTTCTTTCTGGCTTAAGTGGAAAATTGGCAATGCCAGGGTTATAAGCACAATTACAACATAAAAAAGGCTCCTCAGTCTAAACTGAAAGATGATAAGGCCATGGCTCCTGAAAGAATGAAGATCTGTCTTATTGTTGTGGTGGTGGTGTTGGTGGTTGTGTGGTTTGGTCTTGCTTTCAGCAGAGGTTTGATATATTAAAAAATAATTTAAATCAAGGCATTGAGAATGAGTGGAACCCAGGTTTGAGTATCTTTGGTGGAGAAGGAAGATTTATTAATTCACTTTATGTCATTTCTTTCCAAATAGACCTTCCTTTCAGAGGTTATAATTTATCCAGTTGTTTATAGAAACAAGTTGAATTAGAATCTAATTGCAGGCATTGTGTCAAGCATCTTTTTCTTGATGAATATTACTTATATTCTTCACAAACTATCCTATGAGGTAGATATATTATCAACTCAATTTTGTACCTGAAGAAAGGAAAATTAAGAGAAATGTAACTGGTTGATCATCTGGAAAGAAGAAAATATACAAGTATACAAGTTTAACCCAGAACCAAGGTCTTAATGTGTTATTAAACAGAACTAATTGTGCCACAATTTGATAAGAAAAGGGATTTCTGAAGAATTTGCTAATAAGCAGGAAAAATTCTATTTTTACCATTACTGTAAAAACTTCCTTTTCCAAGCTGCAAAACACAACCAATCCAGTAGCCTCTGATAATTGACTACATGCTATTTTCTTGCCTCTTGCTTTTATCTCTACTTGGAATGACTTTCTTAATCTAATTTTTCTCTTTCATTTCAATACCTGGTTCAGGACTAAATTTACCACTAAATTTGCTTATTGCCCTTTAGAAAAGGCAATATTTTCTCCTTTTATGCATATAGTTAATGTATAACTTTCACTTATTAGACTTACTACATCCCATTGAAATTATGTATCTACATACCTGTCTTCTCTACAGACTATGAATTCTTGGGAAGGAACCCATGTTTCATTTATCTCTGTATTGTTATCTCCCAGCATGGTGTGACAAATACTTGTTGAATAAATGAATAAATATACCCTCAAAAGAGAGCCCAAGTAAAGTACTTTACTAAAATTTTCTTGATTTATTCACTACATAATTTTAAGGAGTCAAAATTCATTCAAAGTAACTAGTTCACATATGTAATTATTAATTCAATTGATAAAGATTGTGATATTACTCTGAAGTTAATGTGTAAATATATGTATGTATGCATATCTATGTATCTATCTATATATATAGTTAGTTCCATCACTTCACAGCAAATAGATGGGGAAACAATGGAAACAATGACAGATGTTATTTTCTCAGGTTCTAAAATCACTGTGGATGGTGACTGCAGCCATGAAATTAGAAGATGCTTGCTCCTTGGCAGAAAATCTATGACAAACCTAGATAGCATATTAAAAAGCAGAGACATCACTTTGCTGACAAAGGTCTGTATAGTCAAAACTATGGTTTTTCTAGTAGTCATGTATGAATGTGAGAGTTGGATCATAAGAATACTGAGCACTGAAGAATTGATGCTTTTGAATTGTGGTGCTGGGGAAGACTCCTGGAGAAGACTCTTGAGAGTCCTTTGGACAGCAAGGAGATTAAGCTAGTCAATCCTAAAGGAAATCAACCCTGAATATTCATTGGAAGGACTGATGCTGAAGCTCCAATACTTTGGCCATCTGATTCAAAGAGCCGACTCATTGGAAAAGATCCTGATGCTGGGAAAGATTGAGGGCAAGAGGAAAAGGGCGTGGCAGAGGATGAGATGGTTGAATGGCATCACTGACTCAAATGACATGAGTTTGAGCAAACTCCGGGCGATAACAAAGGACAGGGAACCCTGGTATGCTGCAGTTCATGGGGTCGAAAAGAGTTGGACACATCTTAGTGACTAAACAACAGCAACAATAGTTAGTTGAAGATGTTCTTCATTTGGGGTACTAAATTAGGCATTTGTGAGAGCATCTAAGTGAAAAATAATTACATATTTAAAAAACATTTAACTTTATTACAAAATTTACAAAATATACTTTTTATCCAGCTATCCACCAAAATTACCATTTTCTTTTTAAAAATGTTATCATTAAAATATTAATCAAGGCAAGGAAATGATTGTAAGCCTTCTGTGTAGTACCTGGAATATATTTTTTCATTTTATTGAAATATAATGAAGAAAAGTACATATAAGTGTATAGCACAATTGAACACACATGTAAAACCAGCCCCCAGATCAAAAATACATCACCATCAGTTCCCCAAAGCCTCTATTTCCTCTCCTGTCTGTAACTCTCTTGAAAGGTTAACCCCATTCCAGATTTTTAAAAGCATAGATTAGTTTTTGCCTGTTTTCAGTAAATGAAATGTTTACTACATTTAAAACATTATATAATGTATACATTATGACTTCATAAAAAACATATATTCTTAACTCTGAAGAGTTAGAAAGGTAGAGAAGACACAGTTTTGACATAGCAGAAGCTTATCTTATAAAGGAAGGAACACATAACCAAATACGTAATACCAAATATGGATACACAGTGGGACATAGTAAATGGATTCTGAGTGATAACAAATTCTTGTAAAGGAAATTTCTCATCTGGCTTCATACAAAGTGTAAAATCACTATGAGTGCTCTGAAAAAGGTTTTCAGGCTCTGAAAAATGATTTTGAATAATAGATTTCTTTCAGAAAAAAAAGAAAAGCTATTTATATCTCCATTATTGTGGTGCATTTATCACATGGATAGATAGAGATCTTCCTAATCTTTCTAATGGAAGCTTCTTAAATCACATTAAAGATGGGTTGAAGGAGAAAGCTGGGCAGTGGCCATGGTGGTAAAGCAACTCTAACCTTTCTTGGGTTACTCTTTGGATGAAGAGCTATAAATTAACTGCAGTGGTGCAAACAAGTGCATCAGAGGGCTGAGTTTTGAAACTACTATTACATATGGATGACAAATCACACAAAGCTAAAAGTAGGAGTTTTGCTAGGAAACAATCTTTTGTGGGTTGCAGATTGCCTGGACTTGAGTTTCCAAGTAAAAAATCTTCTATGTTACAGAACCAGGTAGAGTTAGTCAGTGGTTGTCTCCAGGAGGCTGAACAACCACTGAGGACCATGAGTATGAGCTGGTGAGTATGACACGTTATTTTTCAGAAATGCCTTCATTAGGCTCTGATGGAAAAGTAATGCCCTTTGTTAAATCATCTTTCTTGGAAGTATAGTGGTCCTTGTGCTGTCGTTCAGTTATGTCCGACTCTCTGTGACTTCATGAACTGTAGCCTGCCAGGCTCCTCTGTCCATGGGAATTTCCAAGCAAGCATACTGAATTGGGTTGCCATTTCCTTCTCCAGGGAACAGTTGTCTGCCCTAAAATCAACTTAATCTCTCAAACTGCAGGGTCTCATCACCCAGAGCCTTGTATTTCAGGCTGGGTCTTAGTAGGCAATGCTTTCTATGACAGGATTCTTATTTCTACAGCTGGCCCTTCCTGGCCTTATGCTGGTCTCAGCCCATTAAAACATTTGTTTATTGTCCTCACACCATCACCCAAACAATTTCTCAACAGAAATTTTCTTCTCAACTAGTTTCTCCAAAACTCCAACTAGTTTTGGAGAAAAACTGCTCCCCATATAAAATTGAATGCTCAGAAGTTATGCTATTATCTCATGATGTTGCAAGAACAGTAGAATTTGCCTATAACTGTGCACTTATTTTGGTTTTGAAAACAACAGTCTGAATTACATCTAACCTCAAAAGGACTCAGTTTCCCAAGTCAAGGTGGAAAAGAGGTCAGGATGGGGACTTTGTGCTTTAATGATGAGCCTCCCTGGAGCACAAGAAGGAAAGAACAATATGCAGCTGACCTCAAGCCTAAAGTAACATAATATGATAATATTAACATAATGCCACAAAGGGAACAAACCTCTTCTCCCTGGAGTCCCCGAAATGGATGCTCCCTCAGCATATAAGAGAAAGAGTTTCCTCATGCCTTTTTGGATAATCTGTATCAGAATTTGCCTTAGGGAGGATTGCTTTCTCCAACCCCTATTTAACTTAAACACTGGTTCTTAGATTCATTTGAAAGATGTGTTGAAAACAAACTTACTTCACAGGTTGGTCTCAATCAGGGAGAAAACAATACAAAAGCTATATGTGGTTTCAGAGAAAGGAATAAATACATACGCACAAATATAGTATAGAGAAAAGAATACAATGGAATATAACCAGTGAGTCTTCTTTTTGGGTTGTTAGAGTGTATCTACATCAATTTTGTTCTTAGACTTACCCATAATTTTCTAATTTTAGGCATCAAGCAAAGTTAGCCATACAACCAAAAGTGAAACCAAACTATCATTTAAAATTTGTGAATCAATGAATTATTAGAGATTCTGATTTACACTGTGGGGAATCATGAGCTGTGTGAGGCCTTCTTGACTCATAGCAACATTATTAAAAAAAAGTCTGTCAAGACTGAGGTATTCCCAGAGACCCAGTTTGAAGTGGGCACCACCACATTTGCTGTACAAACTGTAGCATACTGAGTCTATATGGGTCTACTACTACTACTAAGTCACTTCAGTCATGTCGGACTCTGTTTGACCCCAGAGACGGCAGCCCACCAGGCTCCCCCGTCCCTGGGATTCTCCAGGCAAGAACACTGGAGTGGGTTGCCATTTCCTTCTCCAATGCATGAAAGTGAAATGTGAAACTGAAGTTGCTCAGTCATGTCCGACCCTCAGCGACCCCATGGACTGCAGGCTTCCAGGCTCTTCCGTCCCCCCATGGACTGCAGGCTTCCAGGCTCCTCCGTCCATGGGATTTTCCAGGCAAGAGTACTGGAGTGGAGTGCCATTGCCTTCTCCGCTACATATTGACTTATAGGTGTTTTCTATTTTGTCTTTGATCTTGAGATAAGCGCACAGGTCCAGTAAGTACTTGGTACAAATCGATACACATTCATTGAATAAATGAAGGAATGAATGAACTAAAAGCAGGCATGAATGACTGAATTTCCCAACAACCACTTGTGAGGTTTTCTAAATGCTCTACAGTTTGTTTTCTAACAATTTTAGTTGCCACCATTTCAATTCAAAATTTGCTTTAGAAAAATGGCAAAGTCAAAAAAGTCAAGAAAAAACAAAGTCAAAATGAGGATTTTTAAAATTTCTTTATTCCTTCTCAGGAATATACATTATCTATTTAAAAATTATGTTGTATCCTACCTAAAACAAATGTTTAAGGTAGAATAAAATACTGAGAAGTGTAGTTTAGAGGACAAGTTATACTAGGGAAAATTCATTTATAAAATTGAAACAGTCTGCCTTATGGAATCCAAATAACCATGGTTAGGTAGATTGGAAAAAAATATAAGATATTATATTTGATCATAAAACCTTATCCTGAACCAAAATCCATTGAGGTAATGATATAAAAAATTACCTTTTTAATCATATATCAATGTTTTATATAGATAACTCAATTATAAAATCAAGGAATAGAACATATTACTAAAAATAATATGAAAACCTCCATGATATTACATAATTGGCACAGAATAATAGAGTTCTTGCTTTTTAAAATGTATTTATTTCCTTGTAGTAGAAGATAGCATTGTCAGTTATATATTAATATTTCAGGAGTAAACAACAGCAGGGAAAATATTATGAGCAGTATAATATTTTATAAAGATGTATTTTTAAAAGAAGGTTTTGAGGGTACTGATCTGATTTTCCAAGGAGTTTATGACTCAAAAATGAGCCAAGATAATTGCTGCAAAGTTCATTAGGTTTCTAGTTCCTTAGTAGCCAGTGTCCTATTAAGGCATTCAAAACACAGCTTGCCTCTTTTGAGTGCAAAACAACAAATTCTGCTGCTTATCTGTCGATTAGTATTTATCCAGAGGGAAAAACATTGAGAGTAACTTTCCCGAAAAAGTTGAAATTTTCAGGGAAATCAAGTAAATTCCATTTATCTACAGTGAAAGCTTGGCTTCTGCAGTGTTGGCCTCTACTTATCACTAAAATACCAGTGGAGAACAAAAGGGGGATGGGGGGGATGGACAGTGAAGTCATGAGAGTGTGCTGAGTCGCTTCAGTTGTGTCCCACTCTTTGTGACCTGGTGAACAATAGGCCACCAGGGTCCACCTCCTTGGGATTCTCCAGGCAAGAATACTGGAGTGGGTTGCCATGCCCTCCTCCAGGGGAACTTCCTGACCCAGGGATCGAACTCACGTCTCTTGGTCTCCTGCATTGGAAGGCAAGTTCTTTACCACTAGTGCCACTTGGGAAGCCTGAAGCCATGGATATCATTTGCTTTCTCTTAATTACATCTGCCCCACAAAGGCCTTTGTTAGAAATCTGTTCTCCAGGACTTATCACAAAATATCCTCTTTCTCTCGGTAGGGGACTCTCAATTCCTGGGCTACTCATATGATAAATGAGCATGAACCTCTCTGTGACATGTCTATTATTGAATTCAACTGTTATTTAAATCTTGCATTGCCATTTAATTTCTCACTTACGTATGTTTTATCTCTTCAACTGACTTGTAAGGTTTAGGAAGGTCATAAGACATGTATCCCATTTTCTATCTAACTACAGTGTCCTTCATAGTCTTTGGTAGATACTGAATGAATACTGATGGATAGGTAAAATTCAGCTGAAAAATATCAGACCTGGGCCTTACCTATCAACTGCCAGTTCAGTTCTATGACTTGCAAATTTAATTTTGAGTGAGTACTATTCTGCAGAATGAAAAACTGTGCATATTTAGAAAGAATTGATCTTTTTCTGGTAACATAAAAATTCTAGATTTTCTTTCTCCTTGAAAGGCCCAAATAATTTGCACGCTTCTACCATGTTAATTTGCAAGTATTATAACGTAAAAACTCAGAATTTCAAATGGACATACCCTGCAAATATATTTAAAATATGACATTTCTACTTATAACAGATTTTACACTACAGAAGATGAGTGATTTTTATGTGTGAATTATGAACCAATCAATGTAAATATTATATCTTGAAACAACAACGTCCTCCTAATTTTGAATCAGTATTTACTAAAAATTATAACTAGAAGGCATATGGGATTTTTACTTAATTTGTATTACACAGGTAAAAGGTAAAGGCAAAATCATATAGTGTTAGGGCAGGGATTAGTGTTTTCTATTTACTAAGGAAAAATAGTCTGTTTCAAATGAATGGTCAAATTTGCTAAACCTTTACATTACTCCAAATTATCTTAACAACCAAATATTTTCTGAAAAATATGGAGGAACATTTGGGTAAGAATTTTCATTATCACATACCAATATAACATTGTGACATAGAGTTCTCTAAATTAGCTACCATATTGTGTCATATTAGGTATTTCATCCCAGCTATATTTCAAAAGTCTTAAACAGGAAAAATACACTGTGGCCAATTTAAGGCTGATAAATTTAGTAGCATCTGCTTTTACAGTACCACATTAACATTTTCAAACCAAATGACACAATACTATCAAAGATATCAAATTGGCACAAACTATTCAGCTAGAGGAACTAGAATATGAAACTAGAGCTGGATACTTGAAAAACAGAACTTCATACCTATCAATAACCCTAATATGTCTTCTTTTCTCTTTCTCTGAAAAAAACAAAAACTTTGAAACAACATCCTTCCTTTAAGTAGTTTCAAAACACAAGGACGTGTAGATAGTAACAGCCATTTAATGAATAAAAACATTTACATGATATTGTACAGTGGTTTAAAAAATGGTTGTTCATACTTATTTTAAGGAAATGCTGAAAAACCAAACTTCTGTATCTTTTTAAAGAAATGCAGTTTTTTTTCTATATCTCTCAATACAGAAAAAAATCAGGGAATCAGCAAAATTATGGAATACATTTCAGTGTCCATTATGTATCTCCAGGACTTGATTATTTGGAGAAAAATTAAAGTTAAGTGGCTTTGATAAAAGATATTTAATACAAAAAATGGCATTTTATGTTTTTTAAAAACTGATGGGCTTTTGAAACATTCTGTTTTAAAACAGATATATTTTCTTTTCAAACATAGAAAAAAGGAGCTAGAAAAATGGCAAGGTTTTAGAAACAAGACAAGGGAACTCCCATGCACTGCCTTTTTGTTTTGTCATTGTTGATGTAAACACGATTCATTTAGATTTAAAGACTGGAATCTTGCAGCTTCAACTTCATCCAACTAACTGCTGTACATATGTTGACATCTACCCTTTAGTGTAATTTAGTTATTTTCTTTTGTTCTTTGCTATATTAAAAAAGAGAAAATTATCTTAAAATTATTTTTCTTTCTCTAGGCATAAAAAGTTCTCAGTGCTTTTACTCTTCTGAAAAAAAAATGAAATGAATTGAAATGATGGCCTGGATTAGAAATAATTATTTAAATTGCTTTAGTTTCAAGAAATTGAAAAACACAAAGCTTATTTTCATTTGATACTAGCTCATTTTAAATCGGCTCCTCCAAGAATCTTGGCTACAACTTGCCTGACCAGTGTCCACTAGATGACACTGTTGTATAAGCACAATAAAGAGAGGCCATAGCTTTGACAATAAC
This sequence comes from Oryx dammah, assembly GCF_014754425.2. NCBI lineage: Eukaryota > Metazoa > Chordata > Mammalia > Artiodactyla > Bovidae > Oryx > Oryx dammah. The sequence continues at coordinate 43,300,440 of NW_024070212.1, forward strand.
TAATTTATCACATATATATATTTAGATATTGTCAGTGTCTCAAGATGAAACTGGCTTAGCATGTTTAATTGGATATGGCTGATAACTTCACATAATTCACAGTAAAGTTACCCTCAAAGGTTATAATGTAGGAAAAAAAGAAACATCTATTTCACAACATTCATAGATTTTTACAACAGAAATATCTTTCAAAACCTGTATATTTCACAATTAAAATAGACTTCATTATGAATTTTAAATTGTGCCTTTTTGAATTGAGTGACAGTGATGGTACCTACAATGTTGTTTTCAAGTAGTGTTTGTCACTAATCTTTTTTTTCCCCTCTCTCCCTCCCTTCCCCATGCCCCCATCTCCCCTCCCTTCTCATCTTTTCAGTTCTCTTTTTATTCTCTCCTTGATTCTGGATTGGGAGCCATTCAAGGGAAGTACTAAAATCAGGGGAAGAATCAATTATCTTAAGCTAACAGCCTCTGTGCCACATCATTGCCAAGACAGGAAACTTTAGCCTCAAAAAAAGCAGAGTAAAACAGACACAGTCCTGACGCACTTGTGCACAGAGAGCTCTCCAAGGGAACTTCAACTACCTGGAATTGTACGCACATTTCTGGACAGAGAGATCTTCCTGTAAAATCTACTAATAGGAGAGATCATGTAGATTACTGATATTTCCCTCGATATTAGGATTCCTTCGTAATAGCTCAGTCTTCCACTGATGTTCAAAATCATTGTTACATTAAGCTTATTTGCTCTGGCTTCAATTTAATAAGAACGTTAGAAGTAAAAGCATTCATGCTCCTAACTATACATTATGTATACTAATCTCAGGCTGTTTACCTGAAAATCTCGGAGGAGGAGCCAGGCCGAAAAGGAAGTGACTCAAAGTGCAAGTGGCAATAGCAGTGATTTACGGCAAGTGACATGTCTCAGAGGGAAGCGACAGGCATGTCACGTTGTTGTTTTCTTTCTTTCTTTCTTTTTTCCTAAGCCAGGCGTGCCAGAGCTAGGAAAACGGAGTGTCAGTCGCTTGCACTTCTGTGAGAACCCCCTGCATACTGCAGTGTCTGCCCCACACAACAGACCACACCCCTCCAGCGCTGAGTTCTTCTTCCCAGACTGTTTGTCAACATGACTTGTGAACACAATGATCAGACTGTGCCATTACATCTAAGACAAGGCATAGAAAAGGGTTGCTCTTCAGTCACTAATTTGTGTCTGACTCTTTTGCGACCCCATGGACCACAGTCCTCCAGACTCTGTCCATGGAATTTTCTAGGCAAAAATACTGGAGTGGGTTGCCATTTCCTTCTCCAGGGGATCTTCCCAGACCAGGATCAAATCCAAGTCTCCTGTATTGGCAGGCAGATTCTTTACCACTGAGCCACCTGGATAGAAAAGGGACCCACATACTAAAATTTGTTTTCAGAGATGTGACTATAATCCTTAAGCATCTGAACATCTTCTTAATAGGTGAATGGTGGAAATCTGGATCAGGTGAACTTCAGGTAAAATTAATTTTCTTTTCATTCTCTTTTTCCCACTTCTTAGTCTGTGGTTTTCTGTTTTTGTCTTTACTTTCTGCTTAGTCCAAAAAGAAAACCAGTCTCTGTGATCTTAACTGAAAACTATAATGTGACAGAAGGACATGTATCTGCCTGCTGTTCCACTCTGGGCATATTATAGACTCTCACTGAGCCTTAGATTTCCTAGTACATAGTTCTACATAGGTTATTATGCAGATTAGATGGGATCCTAATATTTGTGAAGTACATGGCAAGTTTTTGACATACAGTAGGTACTCAGAAAATACAAACTTGTAGAAAGCATATTAAAAAGGGGGAGGGTCCTTCAGGAAAAGTTAGAAAAGAATCTAGTTCAATGGTGGACCACAAAATGATATTGCTTCAGGTCTAGACAGAAAGCAAGGATGTAAAGACAGGAGTAAAAGAAACTACAAAGTATTATTGAGCTGGAGAGAAGAGAATCTGGAAATGGCGTTACAAGCAAAACTGAGAATGAAAAGGGAATAATATTATGACAAGAGGAATTACCATTTCTTGAGTGAATGTTGGGTGCTAGGCACTGTCTATACATTCTCTCATTTAATTCTTTCAGAATCCCCATAAAGAGCTTTTATTAGCCTCTCTTTTTTCTACTGGACGACACTGAGGCTCTCAGACCCAGGTAACCTGGCTCTTGAGTGGTAAAGCCTGTTAAATTTCCAAACATTTTTCACTGCCATTTGGCCACCTCTCTCTTAACACTTTAGATATAGAGCAAATGGGACTCCAATTTTCACCTTCCAGCCTTTCCACACTGATAAATGTGGTGTTTGGAAATTTTATTTGAGCACACAGATGTATTTTCCTCTAGGAATAGGGTTTGTGATGCTGGATCATTATTTAAGCTTTTTTTTTTTTTTATCAAAAGCTTAGTTAATTCAGAATGTAGCTGATCTATAGACTTATAGAATGTGTATGCTATGGTCTTACAAGAGAGTCTATAGAAAACTATACCTTCTTAACTCCAAATGAGAAAGTTGACAGCATACTTCTCTTTATCACTTTTACGTTTTCTTACCACTTTAACCACAGACTAAGAAACCACTTCTACAATCCTCATCCTATGGATAGATTTTGTATGTGTGAAGATCAAAGTGAGGTATGTATTTCCCCAAGTATTTAAGAAATAATGTAGCTCCTACTACTACACGTTGCTAATTGTGAGTTATTTGGTAGGTGAGTGACCATATGTAATGGAAAATAAATGCAGGTTTTGGCAGACATGTATAGACTACATCCCTACCTGTAAGACTCAGAAGTTCAATTACATGCAGAAATAAGACAAATGTAGTCCCAATAATAGTGCAATGTCTTCTCGAAGATCTGAGGTACACCTGGCTTTGCCTTTCCCCCTTCCCAGCATGCATGGACATGTCTGAAATCTGGGTCTCTTACCATTGAACTACTGACACATTTAGCAGAAGGCAAGAAGCCAGTAGTTGTTCATAACACTGTATATACGACCTCCTCTTCCTCTACGTACACATCTTGGTGCCAAATTTTGAATCTTAAATATGTCCACTAGCTTAGTGTATAGGCCCAAGATGTGATGAATATTTTCATTAAGACATCCTCCATTTCTGAGGCTCTTTTCGTGATCTCCTGCTGTATTCTTCTTCTTATGAAAGATCCATATGTGAACCATCCAGGGATGACTGCATCCATGGCATGAAGGACCCATCACTTATTCTCCATGCACTCTTCACTGACATTGAAGAGAGAAAAAAGCTTGTTGATATTTGCTATCTTTTCACTTTTGATTCTATCACTAGTCAAATATCTTCGGTAATCCATCTCTACGCCTCCAGCCTCCACCATTTCCCCCTTCATCCTGCAGTATCCTTTCTTTCTGACGTTAGCTAAAATCTATGATCATTTATTTTTCTGATTAAAATGCTTCCTATCTCCTATCTAGAAGGCAACAAGAAACAGTAAATGATAAGGATAGTTAGGAAATCCTAAAAGAAGTGGATTTTTTCCCCAAATACCTATGATTTCTAATTAATTTTTCTGATTAAGATTTAAAAATTATAATTTAGTACAGGTAATACAACCACACCAAAGAAAAAGAAAAGCAAGAAGACAAAGTGATTATCTGAGGAGGCTTTACAAATGGTGGAAGAATGAAGAGAAGCAAAAAACAAGGGAGAGAGGGAAAGATACATCCAATTAAATGCAGTGTTCCAAAGAATAACTGGAAGAGACAAGAAGGCCCTTTTCAATGAACAGTGCTTAATAATAGAAGACAACAATATACGCACACCTATGGATGATTTATGCTGATGTTTGAAAGAAAACAACAAAATTCTGTAAAGCAATTATTCTTCAATTTTAAAATATAGTAATTTAAAAAGCAACAACAAAAGGGGAAAGGCTAGAGATCTCTTTAGGAAAATTGGAAATATCAAGGGAGCATTCTGCCCAAAGATGGGTACAATAAAGGGTAAAAATGGTAGAAACCTAGTAGATGCTGAAGAGATGAAGATGAGATGGAAAGAATATACAGAAGAACTGTATTTAAAAAATCTTAATGAACCGGTTTACTATGATGGTGTGGTTTGTCTCCCAGATCCAGACATTCTGGAGTGTGAAGTCAAGTGGGCCTTAAGAAGCACTGCTATTAATAAAGCTAGTGGATGCAATGAAATTCCAGCAGAACTATTCAAATCCCTAAAGGATGATGCCATCAAGGTATTGTATTCATTATGTCAGCAAATCTGGAAGACCCAGCAGTGGCCACAGGACTGGAAAAGGTCAATCATTTCAATTCCCAAGAAGGGTAGTACCAAAGAATGTGCTAACAATCAGACAATAGCATCCATCTCCCATGCTAGTAAGGTCATGCAAAAATCTTGTGTGCTAGGCTCCAGAATTGTGTGAACCAAGAACTTTCAAATGTCCAAGCTGGGTTTAGAAAAGGAAGAGGAACTAGAGATCAAATTGCCAACATTCTCTGGATTATAGAGAGGCAAGAGAATTTCAGAAAAACATCTATCTCCATTTCATTGACTACACTAAAGCCTTTAACTGTCTGGATCAAGACAAACTGTGGAAAGCTCTTAGAGAGATGGGAATACCAGATCATCTTACCTGTCTCCTGAGAAACCTGTATGTGGGTCAAGAAGCAACAGTTAGAACCCTGTATGGAACAACTGATTGGTTCAGGATCGAGAAAGGAGTACAACAGAGCTGTCTGCTGTCACCCTGTTTGTTTAGCATATACGTTGAGCACATCATGAGAAATGCCAGGCTGGATGAGTTACAAGCTGGAATCAAGATAGGTGGGAAAACCATCAACAACTTCAGCTATGCAGATGATAACACTCTAATGGCAGAGAGCAAAGAGGAACTAAAGAGCCTCTTTATGAGGGTGAAGGAGGAGAATGAAAGAGTCAGCTTAAGACTAAACATTAAAAGAAAACTAAGATCATGGCATCCATCCCCATTACTGCATGGCAAATAGAAGGGAAAAGGTGGAAGGAGTGACAGATTTCCTCTTCTTTGGCTCCCAAATCACTGAGGATGGTACTACAGCCATGAAATCAGAAGACAATTGCTTCTTGGCAGGAAAGTGATGACAAACATAGACAGTGTACTGAAAAACAGAGACGTTACTCTGCCAACAAAGATCTGTATAGTCAAGGCTATGGTCTTCCCAGGGGTCATGTACAGTTGTGAGAGCTGGACCATAAAGAAGGCATAATGGCAAAGAATTGATGGCTTGAACTGCAGTGCTGGAGAAGACTCCTGAGAATCGCTTGGACAGCAAGGAGATCAAACCAGTCCATCTGAAGGTAGATCAACCCTAAATATTCACTGGAAGGACTGATGCTGAAGCTGAAGTTCCAGTATTTCATCTGATGCAAACAGTTGATTCATTGGAAAAGTCCCTGATGCTGGGAAAGATTGAGGGCAGAAGGGGAAGAGGGCGTTAGAGGATGAGATGGCTGGATGGCACCACCAATGCAATGAAGAGGAACTTGGGCAAACTCCGAGAGATGGTGAGGGACAGGGAGGCCTGGGATGCTGCAGTCCATGGAGTCACAAAGAGTCAGACACAACTAGGTGACTGAACAACAATACAAGATTGCTGGGCTGCTGAAGCCAGGGGTGAGATGTTGTCCAGAACATCAAAGTGGTATAGTTATGTTTAGGTATTCAGTCAGTCACTTGTGTCTGACTCTTTGTGACTCCACGGACTGTAGCCCATCAGATTCCTGTCTGTGGGATTTCTATGGCAAGAACACCCTGGAGTGGGTTACCATTTCCTCCTCCAGGGAATCTTCCCAACTCAGGGATTGAACCTGAGTCTCCTGTGTTTCCTGCATCGGCAGGCTGATGTAAATTCAGGCTTTTAGCTTCTTTTTCTATTAAACAAAGCATTTCATAGGACTAGATTCTATGGCTTTGCGTTTGGTTAAGGAAGAATAGTCTACGTTTCAGTTCAGTTCAGTTCAGTCACTCAGTCGTGTCCGACTCTTTGTGACCCCATGAATCGCAGCACGCCAGGCCTCCCTGTCCATCACCAACTACCAGAGTTCACCCAGACTCACAGCCATCGAGTCGGTGATGCCATCCAGCCATCTCGTCCTCTGTCATCCCCTTTTCAGGACCTAATTATACCTTAGGCTATTAAGTGAGTTCATCCATCTTTTTGTTAGATTGACATTATTCCATGACCTTTGCAGTTAGAAAATCCAGATTTTATATGCATGAAGGCAAAAATCTCTATTTTCAGCAAAATGCTGAAAATTTTGAAGGAGCACAAGTGCCCAGATAGTAAACAATCCTGCTTACAGCACTTAGAGTTCTTTGTCTTCAGAACATTTGGGTGACAGGCTTTTTAAAAAATTAGAACATCTTAGAACTTCAAGCTTTTGCTTTCTGTTTCATACACATACTGATAATTTCTTGGTAACTGGATAGTTTAAACAGGAAGGAAATGACTAGGAAGCTTTCTCTCAGCTATCAATAGAAGATGTATAGGACTATAAATTGCTCTTATTAAATTAACATCATAAAAAGACAAGGTCAAATGCTGATTATAAAGGCCAAATCATCAGGAAAATAGATACAGCTACCTGTTCCTTACTCAGCCCAGGAAGCCTGATTTTCAGAGCGAACAAATTAGTATACATCCACAGATTTTTCACGTCTCTTTGTTATACAATTCAGACATCCTGCCAAACCCCTCACTCTGCGTCATGGATGCTTGCTTACCTCATTCAGAGAATAAAGATGCTGTTATTCCAAAGTTAGTCTCAGGAGTAAGAGACAATATGAAATATATGAACACGTTTTTCAAAGGGTGAAGCCGTAACACATGTAGATATTATTGTCATTTTCACAGGTTTGCCTACATATCCAAAATAAACTATGTTTAAAAGACAAATTCAGAAACTAATTTTTGAGCTAGCTTTAGAAATCATGAGTAATGCAACTCAACAATTTACTTTCTAAATCAAACGCTGCCATCAAGTTGGCATTTTCTTGTTGATTTGGACAACAGAAGAATTGGTTTCAACGTATGAAAAGTTCTAGCAGCTCAAGGAATTCATCCAAACAAGTAGCTACCTTCTTGGGTAGAACGTCCCAGTATCATCATTAGGATGGTAGAGCTAGTGTCACCCTGTCAAGGGTATGGTGGTGAAATTTCTCATCCAAAAAAAGAAACCCTTGACATTTTCTAGTCCTTCTCTTAATTATCTCTAATTAACCCACTGTACACTTGTCTATTTTATTGTTTCTCTCTTATTAACATGTTAACTCCATGAAGGCAGAGATTTTATTTTTCTTGTATTTAAAATTATGTCAGGTCCATAGAAAGTGTATAATAAATATTTTTAACATATTTAAAAACATTTTCAGAAACTGAAAAAAAATGCAGTGGGTTCTGTATCGTATTAATGAAAAATATTACTGGCTCTATAAAAAATATGCAAATCTCCATAGACAGTGAATCTCTGCTTTGGCTATCCTTGATGGATTTCTTTTATCTAACTTTTGAGTATTTGGGAATCAATAGTGTCCATATACTCTTGCTCCCCAAATTAGGGTGTAAATTTTTCAGTTTCTAAAATTAATATAACAAAAGAGCATATATTTATTTTGCTTCTTTCCTGACTATTTGGATTTCACACAGAAAGAAAATAGAGACCTATTAATTTATTTAACAAACATTTATTGGGTGCTTACTCCGTGTCAGGCACTTGCCCAGCACTGGGAAAAAAAATCTATCCTGGAAGAATTCACATTTAAGAATGAGGGATAAAGACACTATTAAGCCTTTTTATTTGTTCTCTTCTCTGAACCTCAGAATGAAAATGACAACGTGCATTTAAATGTAGTTGTGTTAGGAGGTTTTGCTCCTTCCAAGCCTTGCTAGCATGTTGGTAGGATGATAAAATAAACAGTGGCTGAAAATGTCTTCACTGACTTTAACTGAGTCTCTGTAATATGACAAACATTGCACAGGTTCTAGAATATCTTCAAACTCTAGGAAGAGAAGTAAACTTTTACACAGGTCGCTGAGACGGTGAAAGCGGCACCCGTTCATGAGTTGTAATGGAGTTGCAAGGGAAACAGAGATCCACTCTGACTGGGAAATTGGGGTCAAGGAAAGCATCCCCATTAGAATTCCAACAAGAAACAATGCATCCTCAAATCAGCTCCTTATAGAAAAAGGTTTTAATATGACTATTTACCAATAGGTGAGCACGTGTAGGGAAACAAGATGGTGAGATATGTTGGAGGTTATTATATTCCCAGGCTTCATGGAGTAAGGGGAGACAGAAATTTCGGGAACAGAAAAAGTCATTTGGTAAAAAAAAGGAAACAAACTGCTTCACGGGTGCTGTGGTCTTCAGTTCAGGAATACAGCTAACCCATGCAGTTTAGGGATACTAGCTTACTACTAGGGAGGGAGCTGGGGAGATAAAAAGCCTACAGTTGCTCTCCTCCTTTCCTCTAATTATAGTGAGTGCTCACATTGGCTGAATCCATCGACAAAGTCAATACAGATCAGCTTATCTGGCCACAGGGCACAAAGGAGAAGAACCATGAGATAAATCTGCAGGGCAAACAAAATATAGCCAGTGGAGAAGTCTTTGGTCTTTGGTGGCAGGACACACTTGAGCTGGAGCTTGAAGGCTGAGAAGGAGTGCGTAAGTTGTGTGAACTGCGTCACTCCAGAGAAGGAATGATGTTTGAAAAGCGTCTAACTGGAGGACTGCTACAAAGAGTAGAAAAGGTAGACTTGTCTAATTGTTTAGGAGATTTCCCCGAGCATGCTTTTATTGCCATGAGCTAATAGCAAAGTAACTTAAAAGATCTGAAAGGAGTTTCAGAACCTGGGAACTAAAACCTCTTGCAAACACCAGGAGAAGCACTTCTGCAATCTCGGATTTTAAAAGCCTATTCCCACACTTTCGGTTGGATCCAAGGTGAGACTAATAGTTGGGAACAGTGTTATTTTATAAGGTATGCTATGAAATCATAAAGTGATAGACTCTTACACAAAATATTGATAAGTGCTATGCTATGGATGGAAACTTTCTTTCCATTTCTGTTTGGTCAATATAAATCAAGGATATGTGGCCAAAAAAAAAAAAAAGTCTTTAATATCAAATTATTTCAGAGGATAATGGGTTGCATGTCTCTTGATGAGAAATTGTTTGTTATACAATTAGTTTAGACCTTGAAGTTCTGCTTCTTATGCATGTAACATCACTGAAGAGTCACTGAAGAGCTGATTTAAAAGTATTGAGCCCTAGCCTACACTGAGTAACAGTGTGACCTGACAGTGAGGTTCAAACTTCAAAAATGGAATTCTCACACACAAACTTCAATATGTAAATGAGATAGAAGTCAGGGTTCCCTGACAGTTTAAATATTCATTGTTTAGCAGAAAATGTTTTATGACTTGCTCCAAACCCCGAAGCACCAACAGTTTGAAAATCACTGACCTCAAGAACAGGGGCTTACAAGCAGTAATATGACACCAAGGGTTTTAAATTAACATGTCCCATCAAGTTGCGATGCTGCTTTGGACTGTACCCTGCCAGGCTCCTTGGTCCACAGAAGTTTTCAGGCAAGAATATTGGAATGGGATTTCCTTGGTGGCTCAGACAGTAAGGAATCTGCTGCAGTGCAGGAGATCTGGGTTTGAACCCTGGGTCAGGAAGGTTCCCTGGAGAAGGGAATAGTTACCCACTTCAGTATTCTTGCCTGGAGAATTCCAGGGACAGAGGAGCCTGGTGAGCCACAGTGCATGGGGTCACAAAGAGTCAGACACGACCAACAATTAACACTCACTTCACTGAAGTTGCTTGGAAACTTCAGGAAATACTTGTATTGATCCTCCCCAGAGGGCAGATTCACAGTGTGACCCTGGGTAAGTCACCACACCTCCTCCTCCTAATTCAGAACCCTTTTCTGTAAAACAGGTTTATTAACCCAGTATTCCATGATAACCTAGAGGGGTGGGATGGGGGTAGGGTGTGAATGAGGCTCAAGGGGGAAGGTATATATGTATACTTATGGCTGATTCACGCTGTTGTACAGCAGAAATCCACATAACATTGTAAAGCCATTGTACTCCAATTAAAAATAAATTTAAAAAAATAGTCACCACACACTTCATCACAGATACTGTGAAAATTAAGGCATAGTTGTTGCTCAGGCTTTAACAGATGCTTTGAAGAAAGGCTGTAGGTAAGACAAATAAAAAGAAGAAAGAGAGAGAGAAACTCAATACATTTTATTCCATCCTAACCAGTAAATGCTCTGAGAGAGTCCAGAAACAAATGCCTAAAACTCTAAGTGGATAGTGTCAGTTCCAATTTACTTCTTTGCCTGGACTGAGGTGGTGCTATTAGAGTCAACCAAGGATATACACTGCTGCTTTTCTGGTGACTAGCTGTGTGAAAGCAGCTGCAGGGCGGGGAGCAGTGGAGTTAGCGGATACGTCTGGGCCTCTGAGGACTAGTGAGAGGAGGTGGGACAAGCCAAGTGTAGAGGCAGAAGGAACATGCTAGCAGGAGCTATCTGAGCACCGCTGGGCAGAAGGGTTATTGATGTGCATGTAAACCTAGCAGGAAGGGGCAACAATACACAAATGTAATGACTCTCTGTAAGAGGCAGCACATCAGCATCACCAAGCGTGATGTGCAGGGAGGCAGGCATCATCGGTCACATTTTACAGATGCTGAAACCAGACCAGGAGTTTCACATCCTGCAAAGTCTCCACTTCAGCTATCCTATCTACACTGACTTTTATCATTTTGCATAGACAGGACTATTTTGAGAAGAGAGGGATAACACCCCTCTTTCTTTCCACACCCCTTATTCAGGGTTGGATTTTCTTTACTTCTAGACTGAAATATTTCAGTGGCTTTCTAAGCATGACAGTCTTTGCCGCCTATATCTTCGCTTCCTCAGCTTCCAAGTGATGCTGGAAAATGATTCTAAAGCACAAAATGACCTCACCTGCCTGTGTGCAGAAACATTGAATCATGCCCTGTGCATGTCAAGCTTTGTGTGTGCTTTCCACGTTATCTGAACACAACTCATACAACTAGTCCTTCGTCTTATTACATTGTCCTCACTGTGAACATGTTACTGAACCAAACTTGGGTTTGCTCACCTGCACGCAGTAAAGCCAAAAATCTATGGACACTTGATTATAGTGAAGGAAAGTGCAGCATTTATCGCAGGGTCAACCAAAAATTCCAGGCAGCTAGTGTTCAAAAGGCCTGAACTGCCCAATTGCTTTCAGGAAAAGGTTTTTACAGACAGAATGAGGGAGGGAGTTGGTGGGGTGTGTGATCAGCTCATGGACATTCTTCTGACTGGTTTGTTGCTGTTGTTATTTGCTAAGTCGTGTCCGACTCTTTGGAACCCCATGGACTGTATCCCACCAGGGTCCTCCGTCAATGAGATTCTCCAGGCAAGAATACTGGAATCGGTTGCCATTTCCTCATCCAGGAGATCTTCCCAACCCAGGGATCGAACCTGCGTCTCAATCCACAGATTCTTTTCAGGTTTCCCTATGCTCTCCCCCTTTCATCTCTCCCACCACTCTGCTTCCACAGAAGCATCACTGTGTTTTTTTCCGTTTGAGACTCTTGAAGTGGGCTTGGAATTCAAAGTCCTGGGCTTACAATTAGCTGTGATTCGGAACAAGGTCATTTCTTTGAGCCTCAATTTCTTAATCTATAAATGGTAAGGAATCTGCCTGCAATACAGGAGATGCAGGTTTGATCCCTGGGTCGGTTAGGTCCCCTGGAGAAGGAAATGGCAACCCACTCCAGTATTCTCGCCTGGAGAATTCCATGGACTGGAGCCTGGCAGGCTCCAGTCCATGGGGTCCCAAGAGTTGGATACGACTTAGTGACTAACCAACCCACCACCATCAACTAGGAATAAAATGCTTTTAAATGAGATAAAGTATCTGAAAGTCCTCAGCATTGTACCTGGCACAAAGGAAGTATAGATAAACATGTACTGAGTGGGCGAGTGAGCAAAGAGAAAAACGAACTGAGGGCTTCCGTAACGGCACGGCACACTAACTGTTGTCTTGGAAGAGTAGAGTCAGTCATCCTTGTTTTCCAGCTATAGAATGAGAACACTTTCCAACAAGTTTTCTCTTACCAGATCAGTGTTGAATAATAGGCCTGTGAAACCCACAAGTTGCGAGTAGGAGGAACCATTAAGTTTGAGAGTCTGTGTTGACTTTTTTCCTGTGGTGATGCAACTTTCTATTTCTGCATAAAATCCTTCAGGTTTGTTTACCTCAACATCCAGTTTCCAGCATTATGTCTGTTTCATTGTTGTCCTTTTTTAAATTCCCTTTCACCAGACAAAGTGAAAAGTTTGGCTTTGAAGTCCTAGGAAGCCGTGCCTTCAGTTACTGCAGGAACCCACGGAAGTACACGTGAAAGCAGGCATGAGAGACCGTGGAGATCAGAGGGCATTTCAAAAGCGGCAGGAGCTATTCAGATTCTCTTATTTAAAGGGGCTCTCATGCTAGAAGATGGTGTGTTGGACCCTTCTGTGCTACCGGTTTGAAATGTATTTGTAGTTTAATCATAGAGAGTCCTGATTTTAAATTCCCAGTTTGAGGGGGAAAAATAGTTTTCTGTTCTAGGGATCTTGTGCAGCAGTCCTTCCTGAGGAACCTCGTGCCATTCTGTCCTACCATGTCTTCAATTTCTGGTGAGGATTTAGGAGTCAGGAGATAAAAGCAAAATGAGAAGATGTTTGCTCTATTTTTTAATTTTTTTTTTTTTTGGTCCTAGGATAAAGTCATTGCCTAGGTGTTGAACCCTTGACATTAGTATACTGTGGGTCTAGAAGACATTAAGCAAATATTTGTAGATTGATCTGCTGATTTCAAGAACTGCTTCTTCATCCTATGAAACAATGATGTTCTTTTACAGGTTACAAATTTTAAGAAAGAAATGAGGTTAGCTGTGGGCAACCCTGTACTGGCATTTCTCTGACAACTGAATTTGACAAGTGAAAAGAAAGGAAGAGGAGAGGAGACTCTGCTGGTCTGCGTTTCACTCTGTGCAAAGTGACAAAGCTGAGGATGAGCAGACTTACTGAACTAAAACATTAAGCTGCATGTACAGGAAAATTGAAGAAAGCAAAATGTACAGTTGCTTCTCTCTAAAAGTCTTTATGGCAGGGGAAAAAAAAAGGGTCTGAGTTGTCAAATTCTCTTCCCTCGTTGAAGCAGAATTCCCTCTTGCTGTCCCCCAGGTGACTTTTTGTATTATTTTTACTACCATAAGCACTTTGCTAGATGACAGTGATTACTGTGTTAAAAACATTAAAATTGAAATTAAATTTTGGATAGAATACATCAAAGAAGTAATTGCATAGATCTGTCACACTTGAACCAAGTTTCTCAGTTGGAGAATCAACAACAACAAAGCGTTTTCCCTTTTACTTGCATCACTACACTATATTCTATTTTAAGAATTAAAAGGAGCGTGGTTCACAGAATAGAAATCAAAACACAGTGGGTTGAAGAGAAACAATGGTATGATTCAACTCCAACTTCTTATGTAAACTTGCATCATATGATAATGTAGTTGTACTGCATATTCAATTTTGATATGTAACCTTTGAAATAAATTGGAATATTTTTTCCTGCTACTCTTGGCACTTGCCAAATGATCATAAACAATAATCTCATAAAGGTCACTTGCTCGATAAGCACTGCTCTCAGCAAGGAGTGCTCAGGACTACTCAAAGAGATTTTCCTTTTCTCCAAGACTCTTAATTTATTATTTTTTCCTTCTTTGAAACTCCAAACAACATAAATTCCCTTATACCATGTAGACTCACAGGATTTCTGGAATGATTATTGTTTTCCTCTTTTTCTTATACTTTATTCTTTTCTTAAGCTTAAATTGGCTGATGGAAATAGGCAAAGCACTTTAGGGTGGGGGAGAGAGTTATGTTACTCAGCCAAAAACTAATTGGCTATTTTAAATAAAATGATTATTTGATTTCAATCTCTCTCTACTCAATTAATGTATGTGAGTAGACATGGTTAAAACACACAGGCATCTATATACTTGTGACGTTCTCTATACAGAACTTGCTAATTTATAAAATGTATTTTAGGAACTTTATAACCAATCCCAAATGAGCTCAATATTGCTTTACCACAGTAGACTCAGCTCTTTATATAAAAGCTAAAATCTCTATTCACTTAGATTTGAGCTCCAATTATGTCAGTAGTATCTTTTACCTTTATTCACCAGCAAAATAGCCCCAATCAATATTATTGTACTTGCAGATAATAACTTCAGTTCAGTTCAGTTCACTTGCTCAGTCGTGCGTGACTCTTTGCGACCCCATGAATCGCAGCACGCCAGGCCTCCCTGTCCCTCACCATCTCCCGGAGTTCACTCAGACTCATGCATCGAGTCAGTGATGCCATCCAGCCATCTCATCCTCTGTCGTCCCCTTCTCCTCCTGCCCCCAATCCCTCCCAGCATCAGGGTCTTTTCCAATGAGTCAACTCTTCGCATGAGGTGGCCAAAGTATTGGAGTTTCAGCCTCAGCATCAGTCCTTCCAATGAATACCCAAGACTGGTCTCCTTCAGAAAGGACTGGTTGGATCTCCTTGCAGTCCAAGGAACTTGCAAGAGTCTTTTCCAACACCACAGTTCAAAAGCATCAATTCTTCAGTGCTCAGCTTTCTTTACAGTCCAACTCTCACATCCATACATGACAACTGGAAAAACCATAGCCTTGACTAGACGGACCTTAGTCGGCAAAGTAATGTCTCTGCTTTTGAATATTCTGTCTAGATTGGTCATAACTTTCCTTCCAAGGAGTAAGCATCTTTTAATTTCATGGCTGCAGTCATCATCTGCAGTGATTTTGGAGCCTCAAAAGATAAAGCCTGACACTGTTTCCACTGTTTCCCCATCTATTTCCCATGAAGTGATGGGACAGGATGCCATGATCTTCGTTTTCTGAATGTTGAGCTTTAAGCCAACTTTTTCACTCTCCTCTTTCACTTTCATCAAGAGGCTTTTTAGTTCCTCTTCACTTTCTTCCATAAGGGTGGTGTCATCTGCATATCTGAGATTATTCATATTTCTCCCAGTAAGCTCTTAGTATATGCCAATTCATCTGCTGTTAAATAATACAGTTGACTATCCCACCTTAAAAGATAATGACATAGGCAAGGACTTCCTTGCCACAGGCCTATCTAGAGATATTTACATGAGTCATACTTGTGATATATAGAGCAATCTGAAAGTTATATGGAAAGGGCAGTCAAGATAGAAGATCATACAAAGCTTTCTGTAGGGAAGATTTGCCCACATTCCTAACTTAGAGCCCATTCGTTTCAAATCTCTTTACACATTTTAATCAAATAAATGAGAGTAGGACATTTTCAGAATGAAATTAGTAAAATAAAAATTTTCACTATTTTTTATACAGCTTATTCTAAAACATGATTTGGAGTAACTGAATAAACTTAATTGTCATTTCAATTTATTATTTAATATATGCCAATTTCTTAATCTGTATTTTTAATCATAATTATAAAGTCTCTAGTGGATGTTATAGTTACTTAAGTAGCAATCCTTGCTCTCTCTCAATCTCTCTCTTTTTTCTCTCTCTCTCAACATGAATTAAATGCCAAAAGTTTTCAAATAAGGAAGAACTGATTTGACTTCCACTTAAGAGTTGTAATGAGAAAAATTATAGCTCTGATATCATTTGAATTGGGCTTGAAGTAGGAGTAGATGTCAAGGGACACCAATGCAGGAATGCCATCCAGGCCTGGGTATATTGAGTGAAGTAATGATGAGAAGATTCTTTTTACCTTATGTCAAACTTTGCATCATTATAATGTACAAATTTTATTAGTACTAATGCTGTTACAGTGGACTTTTGGAAAACTCTAGGCTCTTGGGAGATGTTTCTTGAAGGTCTTATGTTCTTTTCTGATAATTAAAAAGTGAACATTTATTATAGAGAAAACACTGGCTTTGGCTAGAGCACCCAATGCCTAGAATTTTAAAATATCAGTGATGAATTTGGATAAATATAAAATATGTTATTAAAATGTAGATTTTACTGTCCACTGAATCTTTTTCTCAGTCACCAACACAATAGAAGAACACGCATTTAACAGAAGCCTAGCTGGAGCTGACTGGGAGAAGTGAAAGTGATAGTGGCATCCAACTCTTTGGGACCCCTTGGACTGTAGCCTACCGGGCTCCTCTGTTCATGGAACTCTCCAAGCAAGAATACTGGAGTGTGTTGCCATGCCCGTCTCCAGGGGACGCTCCTGACCCAGGGATCAAATCCAGGTTTCCTGCATTACAGGCAGATTCCCTATCATCTGAGCCACCAAGGAATTCCTGACTTTGGGAAGAAGGGGAGCAATTGTGGCCTCTGGTAAAGTAGAGATTCTGTGGTTTTGACTGTTTCCCACAGAGCTTCCTCCTTTGTTAATAAATAAAAGTCAGAGAATTTCATATAAGGTCAAAACTTGTAGCTTATTGTTATGGACTAAAGGGCACGATTATTTCTTTCTCTGGATAATTTTAATTTGAAACTTAAGTCAGCACAAATACCCACTTAAACCACATGATCCAAAGTAAATATTTAAATTTAGAAATGCATATCTTTGAGACATATTGTTGTATTAATATATGGTAGGGCAGATGGACCAAATAAAAATTCAGAACCGAACAAATTCCAGGAGCTATGAATATATTTTACTGCTTATCTTCTATTTGTTCTTTTTTTAAAATAAGCTGTTCCCCTCTTTATTATGCTACTTTAGTTGTCTAGCACCTATAGGAATGGATCTAGAAAATGTGACTTGATTTGATGAATCCTGCAAGAATTTGCATTTATCTTTGTCAAGAGGATAACTGAAGGCAGTGAGGTTTCTGTGAAATATTCTAATTAATCCAACTCACCATATTTTTGTATTCTGAAAATCCTATCAACTACAATTCAGTTCTCATCTTAAGAAGGAAAAGAGCAGAGGTGTCCCTGAGGAGGAAAAAGGGAGGAATTAAAATTTAAAAAGCGAACGGAACTAAATGAAGGAACCAAAATAGGAAACTTCTGCATAAACATCACCCATGTTTCTGCTTTCCTTCCTACAACCCCTGCCCCCTGCCTTCTTGGAGATCCAATGCTGTTGTTAGGGAACACTTTACACTTCCAGAAAACCCAGAAACTTTTACCAACTTGTCTTAAACTTAGCCAGCTTGTTAGTCTGTGTCTGCATTCTGGCTGCCTCATCTGCCATGCGTAGTAGCTGTCCCTAATGGGTGGTGAATTTGTTTTTCCATATGCAAAATACATCTCAGAGTACTAAGTAAAGCAAAAGAGGCCCATTTTCTAAGACTCCCTCTGAGAATGTGTTCGGACAATTTCTGCCCAGATGCCAGTATGCAGATGCATATTTCAGACTTTTTTTTCCTGATTAGCATGCAGCCAGGACACCTGTTTTGCTGCCTGGTGGAATCAGATTCGAAATGAAGATACACCTGCACAGTCAAATATTTGCATTGTATTTATAAACAGAGCTCTCAGCCTTGGAGGGAATTACTCCCCTCAGTCCACAGGTGTGTAGCTGTAACCTCTGAAATGACCTCAGTCTCATTTGTAGCATCTCATGGCCATTTTAAAAACTGCATTTATAAGCAGGTTTGAAGTGTTATAATTTTCACCGGGATTACTCAGCACTTGTGTGTTGTGTGTATTGGAGAGGGGACCATCGAAATCTGGAGCAAATATCTATCCCACTTTGGCAACAGGATAAGACAGACACCGGACACGAGGTTTCTAAATGCTGAAAAGGACAGGCAGGTCACAGTCCAAATGTACACTTTTCTTTTTTGAACACTTACATCTAAACACTTACATTTAAAACATTTATCATTTGAAAATTAAGTTTAAGCTTATAACTATGAATATGAAATGGTCATCTCTAAAAGTATAGTAAAAAATGTGAGGTTACTTGAAATTACAACAAATGAGAGCTCAAATACAACACAGTTATATTTTATTTTTGATTACTTTTCAGAGTGATTTTATCTTAAGGCATTATATATATATATTTATAAGTGGACATATGATATGTTTTATGTACATGGATTAGGTAGCTGTTTTTAAGGACAGTAGTAGCGACTTAGCAGCAGCAGCAGCAGTACTCACTGGAAGATTATTTTCTACTAAAGTGTGGAAAATTTAAAGTCTTATTAAAATCATCTTTGAGAATGTATCAAACCTATATAACTACAGTTTGGGGAAAAAAATGAGAGCCTGGCTATTATATGGCTTGATTTAAATGATAGAATTTGAGTAGCATAATTCAGTATTTGTGATTAATATGCTTCTAGGAACTGAGCTTTCAAATCTTTTCAAGTTCATCAAGCACTGCTTTCATAGGCACTTGGGTGGATAAATTATATTCTTCTAAATTCCTTAGAATTGAGGACATTAGAATTAAACTCTATCAGTTTAGTAATGATTCTACATGAGCCAGATCCCAGTCATTCATAACTAAAATAGTGAATCCCTCAGCCTAAGCATAAGAATGGAAACACTCAAATAAGACATTTGGGCTGTTAGAGAGAACAAAAATATAGATTGGCCCTATATTTTTTACTTAATCTGTCTAAATCAATTAGACATTTGAATTGTGGTATTGTATTTCCAGGAAGCTTCATTGCTTTCTATTATCCTCATGACAAAAATAAACAATTCCTTTTGAAATTGTAAAGAAAAATGCCTCCCACTGAGTTGATGTTGTGTGCTGTTCTATGCAAGAACATATGTGTAATAAAAAATGAGAAATTATGGATCAAATAATGATGTTGGAGCCACTTACGTAAACAATAGAGAGCATTTTGGATGAGCTCCAAATATCATCACTATTGTTTAATTTCAGCCCCCGTTATGCATCTGTCTAGGCTAGTGTCAAAGATAATAATCTCACCAGATAGATATAAAATGCACAACTAAAATTACATGGTCCTATTATTCTGTTTACACATAGTACTAAACCACTCTTTTCCAGCTGACTGACCCAATAGAATATTTTGTCCACTGAGCTCCCTTGCAAATTCAGTGGGCTGATGCCCATTTCTTTGTATATATTAGGTCATTTTGTACCAATGTAGGAATAAAGTAACTAGGGAGAGACATGAATATGTCTGCTCTCTAACGAATCTGTTTTTTACATCTTGCTCTCTGCCTTTCACACACAATTATGGGCTTTCAAAGCAAAGGAGAGCCTTAGTGGAAGTTACAAAATGCCAATTAAAAGAAATGGACAGAAGCTGAGTGCCAAATCACTCATTCTGGGAAAAACAGGAAGAAAAAGAAAGCCATGCATTTCAGCTCTCTTCGCTAAAACGTCTTCTGCCTCAACACACGATAGGGTCCCTAACTAGAAGATTCAGAAAGTGACTCAGTTCAGGACTCTGTATTTAATTCAAAACCACTTTTCAGAGAAAGTTTTCCTGTATACTAGTTCTCAGCCCCCTAACAACAACAACAAAAAGAAAATGCTAGCCAGAAATTTTTATTGTCGAATTTATACTTAAAGTAAAGGCAATTTTGAAAGCTATGAATTGTTTGTGGAAGGAGGAATCATATTCTTTTGTTAAGTCATGGATTGAAAGACAAAACTTTCTGTCGTTTATTTTCTTTGAATGCAAAGCATTGCACTCTAAGTAGGGCTGAACAGGATCTGCCTCTCCATCACTGACAGTTAATAATTAAATCAAACATTATATTCAGCAATAGAACATATGCATCAGCTTCTTTCAAATTGCATTTCCTTCCTGTTAGGTCCATTAGTGTAAACCAGACTGCCTTTAGAAACCCCCTTATTGCTGCTGTCTTTCAGCACAGTTCCTGAAATGGATAATGTGGTACATATTATGGGCAATTACACAGAATTCCCTAGTGATAGGGTTTTAGAGTTACAGAATGAAACAGCTGGAACGACAGAGCTATAAGCTAATCATAAAAAAGAAAATAGTTAAAAAAATAAGTAACTTAGACCAAAAAAAAAAAAAAAAAAAAACCACAAAAAGCAAACCCAAACATGAGAGGTTTTATAAAACTATTGTTCTTATGGAAACTCTGCACCTAGAAGAATCTCTAAGGGTTCACAGTGTAAAAGTAACTACATCTAAATATGGTGTTTTTTAAAATGTATTTGCTAAGTCTTTCACACCCCTGGTGTAAAAAGCATATAACAAACAGCTAGCAAATATGAGGTATTGGAACCTGACATTTTTCTCTTCAACTTCATCAATGTGGTGTTTTCATATTAGTGCATTGTGAGATATCAAGTCTTCTTTTCCAATTTTATTTCCATGAAAACATATATACTACTAGAAGATGAGTTTTCTATTCACTAAATGAGCCACATGCATAATATTTTCATCTTGTTATTTTATACTTGGGCTTGGGTGTGTAGTGCTCATGCTATAGAGATAAGAAATGACATAATCTATCTTTCCACTTGGTTTGGGGACTGCAATTGGAGTGTTCTGCTTGAAAAAGAAAACACAAACATTAGGCATTCACCTAAAGGAAAAATTTCATATTCTAAGGGGAAGATATATGTCCTGATTTTTTTCACCATTTAGGGAAGAAAGCAATAATGGGTTGAATGGCAAAAATGTTGCTTTGTTTGATTGTAAGCAAAGTGCAGTTTTAGCTTGCACCAATGAAGTGTTTTGAAAATTTTCAGTAAAATTACTTTATAACTTGAGAAATAATGGAACAATCTGCACAGTAACTACTGTGAAATGGAACAAAAGTGGGTGCAATTTCAAACTTTAAATATAGATACAAAACTATTTTCAAATTTGTTGCTAAAGCAGTCTATGAAAATCTGAAGCTATTAAAGGCAGATATTTGTACAATTCTTAGAGGACTGCTCTCTTTCTCTCTAAAGAGATGGATTACATAGTCACAGCCAGATTTATGTGACTACTTATGGACTTTCATAAGGCTTTAGTAGCCAATATTTATTTCAGCAACAATAAAATGGAGCAGGAAGAAGCTAGACATAAAACATGCTATCCAGTTTGATGTCCTTAACAGTCATTGTCTCCTGCTTCCCTTAAGAGTAGTGATTGTTTCTTGTTGTTAATCACCCCCCGGCCCCCTTTCCAGTAAAAGCTTTATTATGATAGAGTGGAGGGAGGGGAAACAGAGATGTTAACAAGACAAAATGTTAAAGTCAAAGGAAGACTATGTCTCCTCATTATAAAAAATAATGTTCATTGTAACAGTGAAACCCTCATTTGTTTTTACTATTGAAGCTATATTGGTGACTGTACAATATAATAAGTGAATATGCTCTGAATACCCAAACCTATTTGTTATGTAGCAAACAAAGTTCAGGAGATTTAATTGGAGGTTATGTTTCTGCATGTCCCTGTTTTTCACAAGGAGGGATGTTGAATGGAGGGAGAAAAGACCTAATGGAAATGGTATGAGTACTGGGCAGAGGGATCAAGGAACTTCTTTAACTGATACTTAAAGAAATTTCTTACTTGTTTTTATTTCTGTAGGGATTTAACTCCAACGGGGGGAAAACTGTTCTCTTTCTATTAATTTCTAATGTAAGGAATTTCCAGAGAATTCCCTGGCAGTCCAGTGGTTAGGACCTGGTGATTAGTTAAGCCTTCGCTGCTCTGGCCTGTGACCCAGTTTTTATCTCTGGTTGGGGAACTAACATCCCATAAGCTGTGCAGCAAGGCCAAAGGAAAAAAAAAATTTCCAGAATGATGTCCCTCTTCTTTATATTACATAAATATTTTTATCTATATTATATCATCTAACCATAAGTATGGTTTGCATTCCTATTTAGGCAAAAAATAATATCCTTTAGAGCACACTCATGCCAGTTGTTGAACTTAAGCACTTTATAAACATAAACTGATTTAATCCTCCTAACCATACTGTGGTGTTGGTATTATCATTATCCTCATTTTGCTGATGAAGAACCAAACCAGAGGAGTCACCTAACTGGCCAGTCACAGCTTTCTTAAATGGTGGAAATGAGATTTGAACCTATGTACCTGGAGCCCAGAATCAGAGCTCTTAAATATTACAATGTAATGCTTTCGACTCAATGGACATGAGTTTGAGCAAACTCCGGGAGACAGTGAAGGACTGGGAAGTCTGGTATGCTGCAGTTCATGGGGTTGCAAAGAGTCGGACAGATTGAGTGACTGAACAACAATGCTTTTGAAAACAGACTTATTGCAGACCTATAAGGTTCATAAATGATCAGAACTTAGAACACTCCTCTCAGCTGGTTTAATAATGATTAGATATCAGTGAATCATGCATCCATGTCTGGAACATGCAAATCATGATTCCACAATACTATTTTGGTTACTATTGGAAAGTCTGTAAAATAAATTCTCACATTTACCTTAG
Source organism: Oryx dammah (assembly GCF_014754425.2). Lineage (NCBI taxonomy): Eukaryota > Metazoa > Chordata > Mammalia > Artiodactyla > Bovidae > Oryx > Oryx dammah. The sequence continues at coordinate 43,322,973 of NW_024070212.1, forward strand.
ACCTAGTTCCAAAAAAAAAGGAACAAGCCCATCCTGCTAGCTAGTATCATGCTACATTTAGTTCATTGATCTGCTAATTTAATGTATTTAGCTTCATTCTAACAGTTATTCTCCAGACAGCATCAGATTCTTGGCTGTAATGGCCTTGAAAGCATCTGGAAAAATATCCTCCAATAATCCAGTGAATACGAGGTACAAAAAAGTTGCCTTGTGATAAAGCAGCCTTTCGTGCATACTAAATTAACTCCACATTTGGACCTCTTAAAATTTATTATGTTTTGCTTCTTGTTTAAAAAGTTAATCACATGTGTAAGTAGTATTTTTTAATGCAAATATCAAAAGAAAATGCAGCACAATATTTATATGATTTTGAGCTGAGTGAGCTTCTTATAAGGGAGCCAAGATTCAGAATTCATAAAGAACAGGATAAATCTTGACTACAAAACAGTTTTACATGTGTGGCAAAGATATCATGCATTTAAAAAATACACCTAGATTATCGACTCAGAAAACATTTGCCACCCATATGACCTAGAGGGGGCTAATATAAATACGAAGAGATACGAGGTGTTTCTCATATTTAATCTTATTGCATTATCTATAGTAGTATTTCACACCCCCCATGTAAACAGCTAGAATCTTGTTAAAATGGAGATTGTATTTCAGCAGGGATTTAGCTTGAGATTGTGCATTTTCAAGCTCTATGTGATGCTGATCATATTGGTTTACATATCACAATTTGAGAAGCATTGCTCTAGACCATTCCAGTTCATGTAACAATACAAATAATCTAACTGACTTCAAATAAAATTTTGAGAACAACTGTCATGTTTTTATTCATTGCAATTGTTTGAAATGGTGGTTACTTAAATGGAATACATTTCTTTAACCCTGCATTTGAGAGGATTTCATATTCACATGAACTAAGAGTGAGAGGAGAACTCTTGAGAAAAGAATTCTTTGTTTTCCTCTCTACCCTCTCTAAACGTAATTTGGAAAGAAAAAAATTTTTAAAGAGGACACAACCCAATAGAAAATTGTGCAAACAATAGTAAAAGATAACTGACATGAAAGGAAGTTATACGGACAATAAATTTAAGAAAGCATTTTTGATCTATTAGTCATAAAATGCAGATTAAAGGAATTAGAAAATATTTTAAATTATTATACTGATGGAAATTTTAAAATAGTAAAAATAAAACATTTGCTTCTGTGCAGGAAGTACTAGGTCATGGAGATCAATGGTCTTGTCACTAAAAAACAAAAGCTATTATATGATGTCATATTACATGATTACATGTAACAGATGAGAAAAAAGTGGCCCAAGGAATGCAAATAGTTTCTAAGCTCACACAACTGGTAAGAGAGCTGGGCTTTGATCACTGATAATTTTCATTTATATCTTAGTATTACTATTAAACAATTTTGACTCTCAAAAATGTGCTAATTATTCAAGAGATCCAAGTGATTTAATTTATTCCTAAAGTGAGTGCTGATTAATCCAATTTTTACACATAAGGGTTAAATGAAGTGCTTATGTTCTAGGCTTATGGTGCAGATACTAAGATAAATTCAAGGAGCATTGGCTTTCCTTCATCTGCTCTAATTTATTTACTGTTTATTTGACAGAAAAGCACACAGATAATAATACTGTATAGAAGAAAACAAATCTGTAAACATAAAATTTATAAAATAGTATATTTTTCATTCTAGAAAAAATTTTATTCAGACCAAAGAGAGAAGTGAAAAAATATGAAAGCATAAAATACTACTGTCAAGTGTAGATAGACCCTCTGATTTCAGGATGGCGACGCCTAAAGCAGAAGAAGAAAACACAAAAGGATAAAGGAATCTTAGATGTGGTGACATAGGAAGAATGGAAGAAAGAAAACTGTCTCAATAGTAACATTTTAAGTTTGTTCCTTTATAAATTACATTTATTCCTCTGAAAATAGACTATTTATATTCTTCACCAAATTTTCTCCATTAATTCAGGCATCATTTCCTTACTGATTGATAAAAATATTTTATGTTAATAACATCAACCTCTGTCAAATATATTGTAAATATACATCAAACAGATGTGGCATCTGTTAATGGTGGAATAAGTTATTCAAATAATCTTAAAAAAACAACTAAAAATTCTGAATGACATATAATAAAAGCATCTTCTTTATATATGTGTGTGTGTGTAGGGGGTCCAACTCTTGGTGACCCCATGGACGATAGCCCACTAGGCTCCTCTGTCCATGGAGTTTTCCAGGCAAGAATACCGGAGCAGGTTGCCATTTCCTCCTCCAGGGAAGCTTTCTGACTCAGGGATTGAATGTGCATCTCTTGCATCTCTTGTACTGGCAGGCAGGTTCTTTATCAGCTGAGACATCAGGGAAGCCTTCTTTATATATTTATATATGCATATATGATTCAAAATGTTACTGCTATAGAGTTGCACATAGTACTTTTTTGTAAATATATATATTTGGTTTACAAATATAAAAATATATACATTATTTAGACATAATTTAGAAAAAAAATCTAGATCTAAGAAAAGGTTGGCATGCAACCTTAGATAGGCAAGCAAGCATTTCAAGACATGCTTTTTCTTAGCATGCAAGAATACTGGAGTGGGTTGCTACTCCCTCCTCCAGGGGATCTTCCTGACCCAAGGATCGAACCCACATCCTTTATGTCTCCTGCATTAGCATATAGGTTCTTTACCACTAGCGCCACCTGGGAAGCCCCATGTACTCTGCATATAAGCAGGGTGACATAGACAGCCTTGACAACAGACAGACAATAGACTCCTTTCCCAATTTTGAACCAGTCTGTTGTTCCATGTTTAGTTCTAACTGTGTTTCTTGATCTGTATACAGGTTTCTCTTGAGGAAAGGTGGTCTGGTATTTCCACTGTTTTAAAGAATTTTCTACAGTTTGTTGTGATCTACACAGTCAAAGGTTTTAGCATAGTCAATGAAGCAGAAGTAGATGTTTTTCTGGAATTCTCTTGCTTTTTCTATGAATCGATGGATGTTGGCAATTTGATCTCTTGATTCTCCACCTTTTCTAAACCCAGCTTGTACATCTTGAAGTTCTTGGTTCACATACTGGTGAAGCCTAGCTTGCTCAGGATTTTGAGCATTACCTTGCTAGCATATGAAATGAACACAATTGTACCATAGTTTGAATATTCTTTGGTATTGCCTTTCTTTGGGATTGGGATGAAAACCGACCTTTTCTAGTTCTGTGGCCACTGCTGAGTTTTCCAAATTTGCTGGCATATGGAGTGGAGCACTTTCACAGCATCATCTTTGAGGATTTGAAAGAGCTCAGCTGAGATTCCAAAACTTCCACTAGCTTTGTTTGTAGTGATGCTTCCTAAGGCCCACTTGACGTCACATTCCAGGATGTCTGGCTCTAGGTAAGTGAACACACACACCATTGTGGTTATCTGGGTCATTAAGACCTTTTTTCCTACAGTTCTTCTGCTTCTTTTATTTTATTTTAAATTTATTTATTTATTTATTTATTTTTAACTGAAGGATAATTGCTTTACAGAATTGTGTTGGTTTCTGCCAAACATCAACATGTTTCTGTTAGGTCCTTTCTGGTTCTGTCCTTTTTTGTGCCCATCTTTGCATGAAATAGTCCCTTGGTATCTCTAACTTTCTTGAAGAGATCTCTAGTCTTTCCCATTATGTTGTTTTCCTCTACTTCTTTGCGTCAATCACTGAGGAAGGCTTTCTTATCTCTCCTTACTATTCTCTGGAACTCTGCATTCAGTTGTGTCTATCTTTCCCTTTCTCCTTTGCCTTTCACTTCTCTCCTTTTCTCAGCTATTTGTAAGTCCTCCTCAGACAACCACTTTGCCTTCTTGCATTTCCTTTTCTTTCAGGTGGTTTTGGTCACCGCCTCCTGTACAGTGTTACCTTCAACCACAGTACTTCAGGCACTCTGTCTATCAGATCTAATCCCTTGAAACTATTCGTTATCTCTACTGTGTAATCATAAGGGATTTGAATTAGGACATATCTGAATGGTCTAGGGATTTTTCCTACTTTTTCAATTTAAGCCTGAATTTTGCAATAAGGAGCTCATGATCTGAGACTCAGTCAGCTCCAGGTCTCATTTTTGCTGACTATATAGAGTTTTTCCATCTTCAGCTACAAAGAACACAATCTGATTTTGGTATTGACCATCTAGTGATGTTCATGTGTAAAGTCATCTCTTGTGTTGTTCAAGGAGTGTGTTCTCTTGGCAAAACTCTGCCTTTGCCCTGCTTCATTTGTACTCCAAGCTCAAACTTGCCTGTTACTCCAGGTATCTCTTGATTTCCTACTTTTGCATTCCAGTCCCCTCCATGATGAAAAGGACATCTATTTTTGAGGTTAGTTCTAGAAGGTCTTGTAGGTCTTAAGAGAACTGCTCAATTTCAGCTTCATTCCATCCTAATACTTTATAAAATGATTATATTTTAATTACCTTTCCAATATCTTCTATGGTAAATAACTGAATCAAGTTTTTATATTTTTCCTTCGTTAACTGCTAGTAATTTACATTTTACTAATGTGTAAAAGTGAAAATGGTAGTCACACAGTGGTGTCCAACTCTTTGCAATCCCTTGGTCTGTAGCCCACCAGGCTTCTCTGTCCATGGAATTCTCCAGGCAAGAATACCAAAGTGGGCTGCCATTTCCTACTCCAGGGGATACTAAGGAACCATCTATTTCATCTAGATTTTAAAATTTATTGTTAGACAATTGAACATAGTTCTGTTTTTTAATTCTTGTAATTATTGTAATCTTTGATTATAGTTCCTTTCTCATTCCTGATTGTGCATATTTTCATTCTTTTTTCTTTTTAATCTTGTGCATAAGGAGGTTACTTAAAATAAATATTTTTATTGATGTATAAATCACTGCAGATGGTGACTGCAGCCATGAAATTAAAAGACGCTTGCTCCTGGGAAGAAAAGTTATGACAAACCTAGATAGCATATTCAAAAACAGAGACATTACTTTGCCAACTAAGGTCCGGCTAGTCAAAGCTATGGTTTTTCCTGTGGTCATGTATGGATGTGAGAGTTGGACTGTGAAGAAGGCTGAACACTGAAGAATTGATGCTTTTGAACTGCAGTGTTGGAGAAGACTCCCTGAGAGTCCCTTGGATTGCAAGGAGATCCAACCACTCCATTCTGAAAGGAGATCAGCCCTGGGTGTTCTTTAGAAGGAATGATGCTAAAGTTGAAACTCCAGTACTTTGTTCACCTCATGAGAAAAGTTGACTCATTGGAAAAGACTCTGATGCTGGGAGAGATTGGGGGCAGGAGGAGAAGGGGACGACCGAGGATGAGATGGCTGGATAGCATCACTGTTTCGATGGACGTGAGTCTGAGTGAACTCCGAGAGTTGGTGATGGACAGGGAGACCTGGCCTGCTGCGATTCATGGGGTCGCAAAGAGTCGGACACGACTGAGCGACTGAACTGAACTGAATTGACTTAAAACATTACATTGGTTTTAGGTTACAACAAAATGATTCAATATTTGTATATATATTGCAAAATGATCACCACAATAGATCTAGTTATCATCTAGCACCATACATAGTTACAGAATTTTCTCACCATGAGAACTTTTAAGATTTATTCTCTCAGTAACCTTTGAACATACAATAATTATAGTCCCTATGATATTTATTTCATAACTGGAAGTTTGTACCTTTTGACTCTCTTCACCACTTTTATACACTGCCTAGGCAAATCTCACCACCTCTGGCAACCAGCAATCTGTTGCTGTTTCTAAAATCTTGTTTTTTTATTTTTTCTAGATTTCACATATAAGTAATATCATACAGTATATGTTTTTGTCTGTCTGACTTATTTCACTACCATAATGCCCTCAAGGTCCATTTATATTTTGCAAATGGCAAGATTGCATTCCTTTTTATGGCTGAAAAATATTCAATAAACATACACACACACATGCATATATACCACATTTTCTTTATCCATTCATCAGTTAGTGGACACTTAGGTTGTTTCCATGTCTTGACTATTGTAAATAGTGCTGCAATGAACATGAAGGTGCATATTTCTTTTCGAGTTAGTGATTTTGTTTTCTTCAGATAAGTACCCAGAAGTGGAATTGCTGGATTATATGGTAGTTCTATTTCAATTTTTATGAGAAACTTCCATTTGAAATTTTTTTTTCATTTGAAATATTTTAATGTTATTTTTAGAGAACAAGTATTTGGATTTGTTTATTCTTTCTAATGATTTTTTATCAATTTCATATTTCATTTTTATTATTTATGTATTCCAACTTTGGGTTGATTAATTTAGTTTTTATCTTCTTAGAGAATTATCTTTAAACACAAAGGCCTTTTATTTTTTAAAAAATAAGTTTTATTTTTTAGAATAGTTTCAAGTTCATAACAAAATCAAGCAGAAGATACAAAGATTTATCATATACCCCTCATATGCACGGCATCATCCACTATCCCCAATCTACACAGTGTGGTATATTTGTTATCATCAACGAGCCTACAGTGATGCAGCATTATTACCCAAAGTCCATAAATTAGGATTTATTCTTGGTGTTGTACATTTTATGGATTGTGAAAAAGTTATAAAGAAATATATTCATCATTACAGTACTATACACAATAGTTTCTGAGACATAAAAACCTTCTATGCTCAGCCTATTTATCCCTCCTTCCCTACACAATTTACCTATTCCCCCATTGAAGAACATTGTGATTGCTTCAGGTTTTTTGGAAATTATAAATAAAGATATTACAAACATACTTGTGCAGGTTTTTGTGTGGACACAAGTTTTCAGCTCCTTTTGGTAAATACCAAAGAGTATGACTGCTGGATCACATGGTAAGAATATGTTACGTTTTTTAAGAAACTGCCAAACTATTTTCCAAAGTGGTTGTACCATTTGCATTTCCACCACGAATGAATTAGAGTTTCTGTTTCATATCTTTACTGGCATTTGTTTTTGTCAGTGTTTTGGATTTTCACCATTCTAATAAGTTTCTATCAATAGTGGCATTTCATTATTGTTTAAAATTGTAATTCCCTGATGACATTTCATGTTGAGCATCTTTTCATATGCTTATTTCAATATATTTTCATATGCTTATTTCAATATATATTTCAATATAGTTCACTTGAGACATCCTCTTTGACTCATGGATTATTTTGAAGTGTGTGTCTAATTTTCAAATGTATAGCAATTCTCTCAGTATTAAAAAAATTTTTGGTATCTAGCTTGATTCCATTATGGTCAAAAACATTTTACTATGATCTTAATTTTGTAAAATTTGTAAAAATTTGTTTTTTGACCAATGATATGGTCTATCTTGGTGAAGAGTCCAAGTTTGCTTAAAGAAACATGTATTTGCCTTTGTAGAATGACACACTCTTTAAATATCTATTAGGTCCCATTGATTTATGGTGCTGTTCAGTCTTTCTACATACTTGCTAGTTTTATGTTTAGTGGTTCTATCAATTACTGAGTAAAAGGTGTTCAACTCTCCAACTGTAACTGTGGTTCTACCTACTTCTCCCTTCAGTTTTGTTAGGTTTGATTTCATATTTTGAAACTCTATTATTGGTGTGTACACACATATGGTTGTTGTATGTTCTTGGTGAATTGGTCATTTTATCATTATGTAATGACGCTTTTTGTCCCTGGTAATTTTCTGTACTTTGAAAACTATTTTATCTGGAATATTAATGTAGCCACTATAGTTTCCTTTTGATTAATTTTTGCATGGCATATCTTTTTTCATCCTTGTACATTTAACCTACCTATAATATTTCTATGTTCAAATAAATTGATTATTACTATAAATGATAACAAAATACTCCTTACACAAATAAATCATTAAAGTATTGAGTTATACCACTTTATTAAAAATATTTTCCTTGAATGAAATTTAAATGAATTTTAAATGATGTGAATCTTTGAAGAAACATAAAATTCATATTTAACTTATCACAATATGAAGTGGAGATCTGTCCATTGACATGAACATAAACATCAAGGAAACTGGATGGGGGTAAAGCTTTGGTTTTTATTTTATTGAAACAAGTTTTTTTTCATTTCCAAGGAGCATATTTCAGATATAATTCACCGGAAGATCTCTTCTGAATAGCTATGTGCTTTATTTTTGACTTGGCATTTTTCCCCAAATTATTTGTGTGGTAAATCCAGTTGCAAAGATGCAATGATGTATTACTCAGTCTAATTCCTATGCACAATATTCACAGCACACACTGAGTGTTCAATAAACGTCATCAAAGAGAGTAAGTGCTTGTTTTATCATTGATTATACTTTTATAACTTATTCAAATTCTAGTGTTTAATTCTCAATAAAAATCATTTTTTACATTCACTTAGCAAACTCTGGGAGATAGTGAAGGACAGGGAAGCCTTCAGTACTTCAGTCTATCGGATCTCAAAGAGTCAGACACAACTGAACAACTGAAAAACAATTTACGATGTATTAAATAGGCATTTATAAGGACTCTAAAAAGTGCTCTATGGTAGACAAGGAAAGGAAAACATAATCCTTTTACTTAAGAAGATGATAATCTAAAAAAGGGGGGGACAAATATTAATATGTAAATAAGAACTAGAGAGATAGGTGTTTACAGAGTTTGAGGAAACACAAAACAGAGGACTTTTCTTATTTTTCAACCAACGTGGCACCATCTAGGGTCTTAATTCCCCAACCAGGGATCAAACCTGTGCCCCCTGCAGTGGAAGCACAGTGTCTAACCATTGGATCACTAGAGAAGTCCTGAAAAGATTTCATGATAGAAAGAAGATTGTAGAGTGCTAGGGACAGTTGGGGAGGAAAGGCCTGCCACTGCTTGACTTTGAATTCTCTTTTTTTTTCACCTCTTGGCAGTGTTAGGGAAGATAGAGAAGAGCATTTCAACATAGGATACATCAAGGATACAAGGGCAATACAAATTCAGTTAATGTATGATTATACACACTTTCAGATTAATGCATGAGCAAGAAGGTATTAAAAGGTGAGCATTATCAATCCCTGGATTTAAATTGCTTGGTGATTGATAATATACTGTTCTTGAGATAGAAGATTCAGTAAACCAAAGTGTCTATATATTGTGTATACATATGTACGTGTGTATATATACGTGTGTGTGTGTATGTGTGTGTGTATGTGTGTATATATATCAAGGGAGAAGTTGGAAAAAACTAAGTGGTATTATGGTTGGTAAGGGGCTTCCCAGGTGGCTCAGTGGTAAAGAATATGCCTGCCAATACAGGAGATGCCAGTTTGATCCCTGGGTTGGGAAGATACCCAGGAAAAGCAAATGGCAATGCATTCCAGTATTCTTGCCTAGAAAATGCCATGGACAGAGGAGGCTGGCAGGCTACAGTCTATGGGGTCACAGAGTCGGACATGACTGAGCATGCATACATAAGATTATGGTTGGTATACGGTTTAGTACAAATGACAGTAAAAGGAGTAAAAAGGAAACTTGGTGGGAGAAGAACTAACTGTAAGCAGTATCACTGAATCCAAGGCTCAGCTCAGTTCAGTTGAGTTGCTCAGTAGTATCTGACTCTTCATGACCCCATCGACTGCAGCACCCCAGGCTTCCCTGTCCTTCACCAACTCCTGGAGCCTGCTCAAACTCATGCCCTTTGAGTCAGTGATGCCATCCAACCACCTCATCTTCTGTTGTCCCCTTCTCCTGCTTTCAATCTTTCCCAGCATCAGGGGCTTTTCAAATGAGTTAGTTCTTCGTATCAGGTAGCCAAAGTATTGTATTGAAGCTTCAGTATTAGCAGGAATCCTTCCAATGAACATTCAGGATTGATTTCCTTTAGGACTGACCAGTTTGATCTTCTTGTAGTCCAAGGGGCTCTCAAAGGTCTTCTCCAACACCACAGTTCAAAAGCATCAGTTCTTCTGTGCTCAGCTTTCTTTACGGTCCAACTCTCACATCCATACGTGACTACTGCAAAAACCATAGCTTTGACTAGATGGACCTGTGTCAGCAAAGTAATGTCTCTACTTTTCAATACTCTGTCTAGGTTTGTCATAGTTTTTCTTCCAAGGGACAAGCATCTTTGAATTTCATGGCTTCAGTTACCATCTGCAGTGATTTGGGAGCCCCCGCAAATAGTCTGTCATTGTTTCCACTGTTTCCCCATCTATTTGCCATGAAGTGATGGGACCAGATGCCATGATCTTCATTTTCTGAATGTTGAGTTTTAAGCTAGCTTTTTCACTCTCCTCTTTCACTTTCATCAAGAGGCTTTTAAAGTTCCTCTTCCCTTTCTGCCATAAGCATGGGTTCATCTCCATATCTGAGGTTATTGATATTTCTAGTGGCAATCTTGATTCCAGCTTGTGCTTCATCCAGCCTGGTATTTTGCATGATGTACTCTGCATATAATTAAATAAGCAGGGTGATCATATACAGCTTTGATATACTCCTTTCCCAATTTGGAACCAGTCTGTTGTTCCCTGTCCGGTTCTAACTGTTGCTTCTTGACCTGCATACAGATTCTCAGGAGGCAGGTTAGGTGGTCTGGTATGCCAGTCTCTTGAAGAATTTTCCACAGTTTTTTGTGATCCACAGAGTCAAGGTCTTTATCATAGTCAGTGAAGCAGAAGTCGATGTTTTTCTGGAATTGTCATGCTTTTCTATGATCCAACAGATGTCAATATGATTGCTGCCTTTTCTAAATCCAGCTTGAACATCTGGAAGTTCTTGGTTCATGTACTGATAGAGCCTAGCTTGGAGAATTTTGAGCATTACTTTGATAGCCTGTGAGATAAGTGCAATTGTGTGGTAGTTTGAACATTCTTTGGCATTCCCTTTCTCTACGATTGGGATGAAAACCGACTTTTCCAGTCTTGTGGCCACTGCTGAGTTTTCCAAATTTGCTGGCATATTGAGTGTAGCACTTTCACAGTATCATCTTTCAGGATTTGAAATAGCTCAACTGGAATTCCATCACCTCCACTAGCTTTGTTTGTAGTGATGTTTCCTAAGGCCCAGTTGACTTAGGCCCAGTTGAATATCTGGCTCTGGGTGAGTGATTACACCATCATGGTTTACCTGGGCCATTAAGATCGTCTTTGTATAGTTCTTCTGTGTATTTTTGCCACCTCTTCTTAATATTTTCTGCTTCAAAAACCAAGGTAGTGAAATGTTAAAGAAAACAGGAACTGTCAGAGGGATGGAATGCAAGAAGGCAATCAAGTAGGGGAGGACTGCCAAAGTCCATTGGCTATGTCAACTGTTGCTATAAATAAATTCAGACTGCATCTGCTTGAAGTATGAATGGAAGGTGAAAAGGGAGACATAGTTTCTATACATCTTTTTATCAAGAATCTTGATTAAGAAGAGTAAAAGAGGTAGAGTGAGTCTGTGGAAAGTAGCCAGAAAGAAGGGAAAATTAAATATTCAAGAGGAAGACTTGCTGGAGAAGCAAGATCCTAGTGGAACTAAAGAACATAAAGAGTGATTAGCCTTGAATACAGAGGAGCCTGGTGGGCTACGGTCCATAGGGTCACAAAGAGTTGGACACTACTGAAACGACTTAGCAGGCACACACACTGCCTTATATAGGATCACATGAGCCTCTGAAACTAGAATAAAGAGAGAGAGAGTGACAGAGAGAGAGAGAAAGGAAACTGAACTTGTCCATAAAGGTATTGTCTTTTTTACAATTTTTTCTTCAAAATGTTATAAAATTATTCCAATTTGGCTCAGTTGCATAAAATGCTTTAAGGATGTCCTTCTCTTAAATTCACCCTCAGAGATGTGTGGATTTACCACACACACACACACACACACACACACACACACGCATGCACGCATTTACACATATCTATGTTTTCTTGTTTAAATGATGCTTGGAAACTGAGAAATCATATGAAATCACATTTTGAATCATATGAAAACAACAAACTGGTAGATAATCCTTGGGCATAAAAAATGCTTTCTAGAATATAATTATTTACTGGCACAAACATACATTCTAAAAAGTGAGACCCCAAATATTTGTTGTTTGAAAGCTATTAGACATACATGAGCTTTTTGATTCAATACTTTAACATGTTCATTCGACAGAAATGTATAGAGATTTCACTGTTCGTCAGACATTAACCTAGAGGGTACTTTGATGAATAGGATTCACTTGTGTGTGTTCTGATAAACTTATTTTAAAATAGATTTCATTAATGTATACTACCTTGATGTGACCACCTATTTTCTCATTAAAATCAGTTAAAAGCATTATTTGGCTTAAGTCTTTAACTCTTCTAGCTATTTTATTTATATCATTTCTGAAGCATTTAGGCATGACCTTCACTGTCTTAATTTACAATCATATATACTCAAAAGAATTCAGCTGAATAGAGGAAGTTCTGTAATCTGTAATGTACTGCTAAAGAATTTTAGGTTCACTGAACTCAACAGAGTTTTTATATCTCATTATAAGTTTGGAGATATTAACTACCCACCTAGAAAAGGGGCTGGCATCAATATACACAGTAGATTTGCTTATGGCTTCATTATGTCTGTGACCCTATGACAATGCTTCACTCTATTCCATACTGCAGTTTCTCCTAGTGTGGTCATGTGGTGAGTCTGCATTTTCCATGAGTTTCCCAGGTGATATTTATGTACCATATAATTAGAAAACCATTGCTAAAAAGTGTTTGAAATTGCTGGGCAAATGTTGTAAAAAATATTGCATCCTCCAGAGACCATAAACTTTGATTTTGAAGAACTACACCAAGGTGGTAGATATGACACAGGAGCAGGCAGGCAGCACAGTATACTGCCAGGAATACTGATTTTGAATGAAGCAGACTTGAGTTGGACTCCTGTCCACTTCTTCCTGGCTTGTGTGTTTAAGAACAATAATTACTTCTTTGATCCTCAGTTTTCTGCTCTGTAAAATGGTGGCAGTCACTTCCTCATAAATTTACTGAGGGGATTAAATAGTGGAAGGATGGTTTTGAGAACTGTTATTTCTTCTTTCTGCTTAAACTTCCTACCAGTTTGAAGGTACAAAAAAAAAGGAGACAAGATAAGGGATGAGGACATGTCAGATCATCCCTTTATGCTAATCTAGGAAAATTCATTTCAGTATTTACCAGAATCCAAAGCAAAGGACCTCGTGGAGGAACCCTCATCTCCACAAAGAAGTAGAAAAGAAATAATCATCTGGGTTTTTTGCCCAGCTTCACAACTTAGCAGCTTCATAACCAATATTCAACTATTTATTTTGTCTGATCTTAAATTTCCACTCCTGAAAAACAGACACAATAATCCCTCTTGTTACTGCTTTAGGGATTATACATTATAATGTGTATAAAGCTCTTTGTACCACAAAAACTCTCATCTCTGCCTTTTGAAGTCTTAGTTGGCATTTAGCTGATGTATTTACACTTCAGTTCTAACCAAATTGATAAATCCATCATCTTGGTGGGGGTTGATAGAATCCAGTACTAGATCTGAGCAGAGATGTGTAATACTTTGGTTGCAGTTTCTTGGCATGGAGTCTAGGAACAAGAAAAAGCAACCTCTAGGAATCCTGAGTGAGTCATGAAATAGACAAGCTGGAGCTAAGTAACCAAATCTAAATTAGGGCAAGGCAAAAGAACAAAATCAAGGGACAAAGCCAAGTTCTGATAGCACAATGAGTGGGTGTATGGAAATTTGGGGTAGATATAAAGATGGAAAAGTTAGAGAAATACTCTGGATAAATGAGAAAAAATTTTTATAGGAATCTTGAGATGAAGGTAAGGTTTGCATGACAAAGAAAACAGCCTGCAAATAAGGTCAGGCCTGGCGAACTTGTACTCTAATTGGTATATAATTCTGACCTGGAATCCTATCCTTTACCATTGCAGCCCAGAGACTGGCTAGCCAGCCTGCTCAGACACCCCCCTGTTGTCTGATTCTGGCCCCGGGCTCATGCCAAGATAACTAACTGGAATAGCTCAAGCTTCCTGACATCCATTGTTTATATGTATTTGCTTCTATGGAATACTGCTGATGACACTGGTGAGCATCTTCCTCAAGGAATCTGTCTTTTAAGAAACCTTGATTTGATTCTCCTTCTGACCATGGGTTAATGTCCCAGCCCCTTTGCATTGCTTCCAGCCCTGTTTCTTTCAGTCTAACACCCGTTATTTAAGATGCAAGTGTTAATTACTCTTCTCAAATATGTCTGTTCCTCACCTGGGTCAACAAATGCCTTTAAGTGGATAGATGAACCCAGCCTAAGCTGTCTCTTGATATTTGGATTTCTTAATTGTACTATCCATACCTTATTCCTGGGCTTCCCTTGTGACTCAGCTGGTAAAGAATCTACCTGCAGTGCAGGAGATGTGGGTTTGCTCCCTGAGTTGGGAAGATCCTTTGGAGAAGGGAAAGGCTACCTGCTCTAGTATTCTGGCCTGGAGAATTCCATGGACTGTACAGTCCATGGGTCCCAAAAAGTTGGACATGATTGAGCTACTTTCACTTTCCCATATCCCCAGACTGCCCCATAAATTACCTCCTTCTCCTATCTCTTGAGTAACTGAGAATATAAGAGGAAAATTCAGTGAAATTTATGGAGACCTCACTTTGCCTGCTCATCTTAATTCTTTAATTCTGGGATACATTTAGAAGCTGTGATCCAATCTGACTAAATTTTCAAATGACCTTTCTACATGCTTTAAAACATGTCAACAAGATTCAACTTGGCTTGAAATTGTGAAAGTGTTAGTCACTCAGTCGTGTCCAACTCTTTGGGACCCCATGGACTATAGCCCTCTAGGCTCCTCTGTCCATGGCATTCTCCAGGCAAGAACCCTGGAGTGGGTTGCCATTTCCTTCTAAGGGGATCTTCCCAACCCAGGGATCAAACCCAGGTCTCCTGCATTGCAGGCAGATATTTTACCATCTGAGCCACTGGGGAAACCCTAAACATGGCTTAAATAGATATAATTTTCTCCCAAACCTAGCTAATTTTACTACTCTGGCTCTTCCTCCCTGAAATAGATATACAAATCCAATTTTAGAAGAGCAGCAATAAATGTACTCAGCAGCTAATGGATACTATTTATTTCTTGAGTAGTATAAAGAATTAAACAGTGTTGCATATGTCAATAATACAAATATAGCTTATTGGACAACATGGAAGAAAGAAGATTTAGAGTTAGCACTCACTTTATACAAATTTTATAAGAATTCAAGTTTCCAAATTTAAGATAAATTAGGGAGAAATAATTTGGATTTAAAAATATTGATGTGATTAATGGCAGAATTAAGCAGAGTTCTTTAGAACAGTAGACCACCTAAATGACTGTAAAATATGGTTTTGATTTCCAAATGTCAGTGTGTATTTTTCAGCAATACAAAACTGGTTTAAATAACATAATATACTTAAAACATTATATAAACTATGAATAGAGGTCACCTGATGTGAAGAGCCAACTGGTTAGAAAAGACCCTGATGCTGGGAAAGATTGAAGGCAGGAGGAGAACAGAATGACAGAGGACGAGATGGTTGAGTGGCATCACCAACTCAATGGACATCAGTTTGAGCAAGCTCCAGGAGATGGTGAAGGACAGGGAAGCCTGGTGTGCTGAAGTCCATGGGGTTGCAAAGAGTCAGACACGACTGAGCGACTGAACAACAAGAACCTCTTGAGTATCAGATACATAAGGAATATGCAAATTTACCATTAAATTACATAATATTTTGAGTCATACTACATTATCTACTTTCAGAACAGAGACAATTAAAATAAGTTCCTTACATATGAATGAGTTCCTTTCTGAGAGGACATTCATAAGTGCAATTTGTTCATGTCCAACAAAGTTAGCCTATATATCCAACTAACACAATTGGTTACATAGTATTGTACTGTAATCGGTTTATAATACTTTTCACACAAATAATATATATAAAGCAAACAAACACGAAAAACAAGGAAAATATTTTAAATCTCACAGTACCTTGAAAACTATAGTAGTACTGTATGACAGCTGGCATACAGCGGCTGGCATCAAGTGAACAGCCAAGAGGAGTTACTGACTAGAGTAGAGAAAGGAGGTGGGAGATGGTAAAGCTGAAGGATCATCAGCAATAGGAGATGGAGGGCAAGTGGCAACTTCAGTCAAGCCTGACGCTGATGGAACACATGTTCACATCTTTGAAAGTTTGCAAAATTTGAAGGTTTGTATGCAAGGTACTTCATCTCTCTGATTTGCCTCTCTCCATTGTCTCTTAATTCTTTATAATAGGTGAAAAAAATTCAGGCACACACAATTTTGTTTTGCTTTGTTTGCATTCATGGCTAGAGAATTTTTTTGGAGTAGGAAAAACATGAAAACAAATAAAAACGTCTAGAGGCATACATTTTAAAGAAATAGAATTTATGATAGCACATGTTAAATTTATATGTATGTGCATTTGTATATATAAATATTCAAATTATGATCTAGTTATTATTAAATCACTTTACTGTGCTTTTTATTATATGAACAAAAATATCTGAAAAATAAATCTTACAAAAAACTAATATATAGTTTAGAGCTGCATCTTAATACATTTGTTAAAAGAAGAAATGTTCATAAACTGAGAAAAAACATTTGTGGTGATGCTATAATGATCAAAATGTTAAATCAAGTATGTGATTGATATAAATTTGCATTCAGTAGATAAATCATAAAAATTTAATCTCATTATTTTATTCTTATTACATAAATAGAGGTGAATTTATTCATCAGAGGAACAGAAATGATCAGAAGGGGCTTTTTTAAAAGATGGGTGCTAAAATGTGGATTATGCTTTGCAACAATAACATTGTGGAAAGTAATTGGGATCAACATTTTTCTAGCCTGTGAAGCAATCTTGTGTTCCTTTCATGAAAAAAAAATTTGCAAGGAAGGAGCTTTTAAGGGGTAATTCAAGAGAGTGTACTTTTCATGCAAAAACAAGATTTAAGTCAGTGACCATAGTTAAAATGGTGTATTTATGTATTATTTATGTTTGGGCTCCATCATATACAGGCTTTGTGCACTAACTACTACATGCTTTCTGTAGGCTTTGTTAGTTTTAGAAATGCTTGCTTTTAATTAAATAGCCTTGTCTGATTTACCAAAACTAACTTGCACCTAATAGGATCTAATATAGTCTTATCATTGGTAGAAAATAGTCTTCACTGTCCTGTTTTCACAAGTATGACACTGGAGGGTTTAAAAAGGTATAAAAGAAGATCCTGAACTCACCTCCTCCCATAGAATAAACAAACCTACAACTACAAATGGAATAATTTCCCCTGAAGGGGACCTGAAAATTGGGTAAACAGAGTTTCCACAACAAAGGACAGCATCGAGACATATAGGAGAAATAGAAATATGAGCTTGTAAAGGGAAAATCCACACTTCAGTTGCAATGATCCACAGCTTGGGAGGATCACAAAGGTAGAGTTATTTTACTGAAGAGTGAGGGATGTGAATTCCACATGAAGCACCCCAAATCTTGGATCCTGCACAGGAGAGATAAGCCCTTCTTCCCTCCAAACATCTGGCTTAGAAAACCACCAGACAACATATAGAACTACAGGGAATGGAAAACCCAGTCTTAAAGATCTCATGCACCACCTTAACTTGACTTGAAAAGAAGCGCAAAAACAGCGCCCAGAAAATCAGATGGACTATAGCTGGAGGGGAGCCACTTACTAATCCTGAAGCATCTGTTGGAGAGACAGGAACCACTGGGATGCTCCCTATGAACTCTGGGGCTTCCCTGGTGGTGAGGAATCTGCCTGCAATGTGGGAGATCTGGGTTCAACTCCTGGATCAGGAAGATCCTCTGGAGAAAGGAACAACAACCTACTCCAGTATTTTTGACCTGGAGAACTTAGACACTGGTGGCAGTCATTTTTCAAACCTCAGGCTACCTTGTTAGTGCCAGGTCTGAAGGAATCCATTTTAGAAATATCAGTCTAATTTGTTAGCATCAGTGGGCACTTTTTGCTGAGAGCCCTGCCTACCTCAGCCACTGCTGGCCAGGTGATAATCCCACCCACTCATATCCAGCAGCTGTGGTGGCTGCCTGCCAGGCATTCCAGGGGCTACCTCCACTCACTAGCGCACTGCAGCAGCAACTGTAATCCTGCCACAACAAGCCAATATTCTCCATGAATATCGATACAAAAATCCTCAACAAAATACTAGCAAACAAAATCCAACAATACATTAAAAGGTTCACATAACATTATCAAGTGGGATTTATTTCAGGGATGTAAGGATAGTTCAACATCTGCAAATCAATCAATGTGATACATTAACAAAATGAAAGATAAAATTCAAGTGATCACTTCAGTAGATGCAGAGAATGCATTTGACAAAACTTCACATTCATTGATGATTAAAAAAACAAATCTCAATGAAGTGAGTGTAAAGTGAATATATCTCAATATAATAAAGGACACATATACCAAACCCACAAATAAAATCACACTCAATAGGTTATAGCTGAAAGTTTTTCTTCTAAGATCAGGAAAAAGGCAAGTTGATTCACTCTCACCACTTTTATTTAACATTGTATTGGAAGTCTTCGCTATAGCAACTAGGCCAAAAAGGAAATATAATGAATCCTGATTGAAAAAAAAGAAGTAAAACTGTTTCTAGTTGCAGATGACAATATCATATGGAGAAAACATTGAAGACTCCAACAAAAAACTGTTAGAACTAATAAATGAATTCAGTGAAGTTAGAGGAAAAAAAATTGATATACAGAACTCTATTGCATTTCTATACACTAATCACAAACTATCAGAAAGAGAAATTAAGAAAACAGTCTCATTTAAAATTGCCTCAAAAGGAATAAAATATTTCAGAATAAATGTAATCAAGAAGGCAAAAGATCTGTACACTGAAAACTATAAGACACTAATAAAAGAAACTGAGAAAGACACATAAACTATAGAAAGGCATTCCATGCTCATGGATTGGAAGAATTAATATTGTTAAAATGTTCATACTACCCAAACTGATCTGTTGATTCAATGCAATTCCTATTAAAATACCAATGGCATATTTTCTGGAACTAGAAGAAATAATTCTAAAATTGGTATGGAACCACAAAAAGTCGAGTCCAAAGAAAAGGAACAAACAAAATAAAATAAAATAAAAACCTTATAGATACAGAGAACAGATTAGTGGTTACCAGAGAGGAAGGGAATTGGGGGTGGGTGAAATTGGTAACCGTATGGTAAATGGTATCTAGACTTGTGGTGGAGATCATTCTGTAATGAATGGATATGTTGAACTATAATATTAGGCACCTGAAACTTATGTAATAAAAATAAATAAAAGCATTATACTATGTGTAGCACTCTAGATAATTTTGGAGTCTCTCAGTCTTTGTGCTTTCCAGGAGCATGTAGTCAGATAAGCATGAGAATTCTTCATATACTTTGTATTTCAGAACAACGTTTCTCCTGAGCAAGCTCATGCTAATGTTTCTTCACATTTATGCAACAGATCTCTAAGAGATGTTATTTTCATACTCATTATACAGATGATTAGCTGGAACTCAGGGAGGTTAAGTGATTCACACAGTTAGCAAATTGCAGAGCCTGGGCTTGGATTTAGATCTTTCATAATGAACTTCATTTTCTTTCTTCTCTATTCTATGTTGAATATATATTGAATCCTCCACTGCTCCAGTGACAGGTTTGCTATGAATTTATTTGTGCCATGTATTACTTGGACCAATCAATATACTGAGTGAATCCATTTTGATGGGGCATGAATGGCAGAGAGTATGTCTACTGCTAAACTCACTCATCAAAATGTCTCAGTGTATATACTGATAAATATTTACACAAAATTTCAAAATCACATCAGGTTTTGAAAACACTAAAAAAATCCTTCTATTTAAGTTAGTGAACATTTCTAGAGTGCCTAATATGTGATAGAGATGCTGAAAAGATTATATATATATATATTTCATATATAAGTCTTTTAAAGAAAATGCTACAGTAAAAAAGAAAATACTTGAATGATCAATAAGCACATAAAAATACTCAACATCATTGGTTGTCAGAAAAATGCATACTAAAATTCACATTTGCTGGAATTGCTGCAATTAACTACAAGGAACATTAGTGAGATTATAGATCGATGTGAACTCTCATATATCCAACCATTTGTTTTCTTTGAAAGTTAAACACATACTTACCCTCTGAAGCAGGAATTCTATTCCTAGGTTTTTACCTATGCAAAATAAAAACATATTTTAGCAAGGAGATTTGTATAAGAATATTTTCAAATGTTCTTATCTCAAATTAAAAAAGAATGTTAATTATGCACGTGGTAGTGGATGTTAGCTAAACTTATACAGTAATCATTTCACAGTTTAGACATATATCATTATTTCATACATCTTAAAAGAATACATTATATGTCAATTATATCTTATTATAAACAAATAAAATAATTTTAACAACATTGTTTATAACAAATCAAACCAGGAAATAATTCAAGTGTCCATCAAAAGGAGATATATTCATACAATGGAATACTACACAACAATAAAAAAGAAATAATACACAGTAACAAATAAATCTCACAAACCTAAAGAAATAAAGAAGCTGGATACAAAAGCGTGCATACTCTATCATTCCAATACATTAAGGTTAAAACAGAAAATGTATAGGGATAGAAACCAGAATGATTGCCTGTGGTAGGGTTAAGTTCAGTTCAGTTGCTCATTCATGTCCGACTCTTTGCGACCCCATGAACCACAGCACACCAGGCCTTCTTGTCCATCACCAACTCTCAGAATCCACCCAAACCCATGTTCACTGAGTCAATGATACCATCCAACCATCTTATCTTCTGTTGTCCCCTTTTTCTCCTGCCCTCAATCTTTCCCAGCATCAGGGTTTTTTCAAATGAGTCAGCTCTTTGCATCAGGTGGCCAAAGTATTGGAGTTTCAGCTTCAGCATCAGTCCTTTCAATGAACACACAGGACTTATTTCCTTTAGGATGGACTGGTTGGATCTCCTTGCAGTCCAAGGGACTCTCAAGAGTTTTCTCCAACACCACAGTTCAAAAGCATCAATTCTTCAGCACTCAGGTTTCTTTGTAGTCCAACTCTCACATACATACATGACTACTGGAAAAACCATAGCCTTGACTAGACGGACCTTTGTTGACAAAGCAATGTCTCTGCTTTTTAATATGTTGTCTAGGTTGGTCATTGGAGAAGGCAATGACAACCCACTCCAGTACTCTTGCCTGGGAAACCCTATGGACAGAGGAGCCTGGTAGGCTAGTCCATGGGGTTGCGAAGAGTTGGACACAACCGAGCAACTTTACTTTCACTTTTCACTTTCATGCATTGGAGAAGGAAATAGTAACCCATTCCAGTATTCTTGCCTGGAGAATCCCAGGGATGGGGGAGCCTGGTGGGCGGCTGTCTATGGGGTTATGTCTATGGGCTGTCTACAGAGTCAGACACGACTGAAGCGACTTAGCAGCAGCAGCAGCAGCAGCAAGTTGGTCATAACTTTCCTTCAAAGGAATAAGTGTCTTTCAATTTCTTGGCTGCAATCACCATCTGCAGTGATTTTGGAGCCCAGAAAAATAAAGTCTGACACTGTTTCCACTGTTTCCCCATCTATTTGCCATGAAGTGATGGGACTGGATGCCATGATCTTAGTTTTCTGAATGTTGAGCTTTAAGGCAACTTTTCCACTCTCCTCTTTCACTTTCATCAAGAGGCTCTTTAGTTCTTCTTTACTTTCTGCCATAAGGGTGGTGTCATCTGCATATCTGAGGTGATTGTTATTTCTCCCGGCAATCTTGATTCCAGCTTGTGCTTCTTCCATCCCAGCGTTTCTTATGATGTACTCTGCATATAAGTTAATGTGGTAGGGTAAGGATAAAGTTACTCTAAAGTGGTGTGAGAAAACTTTCTGGGATCATAGAAATGGCCTATATTTTTATTTTATGTTTTTTGCTTGTTTTATAATTTGGAATATATTTTTTCTTTATTTTTAAAATATGATTTTGCTGGATTTAAGAATCTTTTTTTCCTTTTTATTTTTTTTTTAAACTTTTTATTTTGTATTGGGGTATAACCAATTAACAATGTTGTGATCGTTTCAGGTGAACAATGAAGGGACTCAGCCATACATACACATGTATCCATTCTTCCCCAAACTCCCCTCCCCCTCCCCCAGGCAGCCATATATCATTGAGCAGAGTTCCGTGGACTGTAGGTCCTTGTTGGTTATTCAACTTCAACATAGCAGTGTATATTCATGTCCATCCCAAACTCCCTAACTATCCTTTCCCCTACCCCTCCTCATCAGCAACCATAAATTCATTCCCTTTCTGTTCTGTAAGTTCATTTGTATCATTTCTTTTTAGGTTCTACATGTAAGAATAGTCACATGATATTTCTCCGTCACCATCTGACTTACTTGACTTAGTATGACAATCTCTATGTCCATCCATGTTGCTGCAAATGGCATTAAGAAATGGCTTATATCTTGATTTGTGTGATGGTACATGGATATCTGTCAAAACTCATCAGTTTGGTCACTTGAGATCTGCGTGTTTTCCTCTATATAAATTGTACCTCAATTAAAAAAAATTAATTTTGTGGTAAATTCCTTTGTAAAGAAAACAACCTGTCATATATTTTTGTATATTAGTAATTAATTTTGAAATTTAATATTTGCTTAAAGTCAGGTGTACCAACCAGACCTAACAAGTACAAATTTTCAATCTCTATTTCTATTAAAGTTCAGCTTCAGAACAGATTTTACTCATTCATTTATATATTCATTCATACATTTATTTTGAAAAATGAGAAATAACCTACCCCAACCTGGAGACTGCCATTTTCTAGCAAATTGATAATAACATGTGTTAAAGACTAGTGTAGGCTATAAGCTATGATTTCTAACAATTGCTTTAAGACATTAAACTGTTATTTGCCAACTCTTTTCAGGCCTGACAAGTATGAATGGACCCTAGGCCTTTGTGTTTAAGTGCTGCTATGGAAATGGATTGTTTTTGACAAGCACACAGCTCCCAAGCACTAGGCAACCTACAGCCTCAGTTATCCAGAGGGATAAAGAGAGCTTCCTCAAGTGGCTGCCCAGCCTACCTTGCAGGTGACTTATGAGGGCCTCACCCACACTGTCTGTGGAGAGGGCTGTGCTAGTTTCCAGGAACATTCAATCTGTGGCCTCTGTGCAGAGCCTGCCAAAAGCACTGCAATTGGTTGTGCCAACTGTGTTGGTGTTTTATGGCTCTGTTCATCTTTAATGATCTGCAGCCTCTCTCACCAGGCAAGCTTCTGAATCTTGGCTCCTTCCCAACTGCACTATTGATCTGAAATTTGGCCAGCAAGCAAAATCCTTTTGTTTGTTTTTGGGATTATTTTTATTATCTGGCTCCAGACAGGGAGCACAGAACCGGGTGGAGACCTCACAGAAATGAGGACATCCTCTTCTTTGGTAGCACTCCTGAGGGTCTAAGACCAGTGCTTTGGTGCTATAAAAGAACACTGTTCAAAGCTGTAAAGAGAATTCACATTAGCATTGTATTGATGGCAACAATAGCTTGTCAGGCCCCCATCTGTCAGAGCAGAAGGTATTCTGCAATTGAGAGAGTCAGGTCTCTGAGGTACCTCTTTCTAGAGTGATCTAATGCAAGACAGCAGACCCAAGATTACAGAATATTAGTTTTATATATCGGTGGAGAAGTCTCTCCTTATACACTAGAATTTCAAGGCTGAGAACCAAGTCTTGATGTATTTAAGCTCACATTGGAGTTCTAAATTCCTCTAAACTGATGTTTCTATAATTGGATACATTAGGCACCCTAGTAACTCTAAATGACAAAAATGATTCTAGCAGTTTTGCGGTCAATTATTTTGGGGAAAAGCTAAATATCATATTCGTTGCTTAAAGATATGAAATTTGCATTAACACGTTTAAAAGTTGTGAGAAAGTTTCTGGGGGGAAAAATCTGTTTTCCTTTCTTTAAACCATTCATGCATGCATGCTAAGTCACTTGGGTCTTATCTGACTCTTTGCAACCCTATAGACTCTAGCCTGACAAGCTCCTATGCCCATGCGATTGTCCAGGTAAGAATACTGGAGTGGGTTGTCATGCCCTTCTCCAGGGAATCTTTCCTAAACAGCACCTCCCAAATTTATTAACCATGAAAGTGAAAGTCGCTCAGTCATGTCTGACTCTTTGCGACCCCATGGACTGTAGCCTGTCAGGCTTCTCTTTTTCATGGAATTCTCTATGCCAGAATACTGGAGGGTAGCTGTTCTCTTCTCCAAGGGATCTTCTCAACCCAGGGATCGAACCCAGGTCTCCTGCATTGTAGGTGGATTCTCTTCCATTTGAGCCACGAGGAAAGCCCAAGAACACTGGAGTGGGTGGCCTTTCCCTTCTCCAGGGGATAGTCCCAACCCAAGAATCAAATCTGGGTCTCCTGTGTTACAGGTGGACTCTACCAGCTGAGCTACCAGGGAAGCCATGGGGCCTCATTTTGGGGCCTCATTTTAGAGGTTTTGAAAAATGTATCTAAAATTTGAATATAAAAATTTCCCATGGAAAACTTTTCAGAAGATATATTGAATAAAATACACATTATTACTATCAGGCCTTCCTTGGAGACATATTTTGATGGTACAGAATGTGTGAGTATATACGTGTGTGTGTTTGCATGTGCATTCCTATGTATGTGTGAGTGTTAGAGAGGGTTCAGTTCAGTTCAGTTCAGTCGCTCAGTTGTGTCCGACTCTTTGTGACCTCATGAATTGCAGCACACCAGGCCTCCCTGTCCATCACCAACTCCCAGAGTTCACTCAGACTCACATCCATCCAGTCAGTGATGCCATATTAGCTATCAAAAAAAAATCCATTATTCTCTTCCATCATCATAGAGTCATAGCTAGAAAGCAATTACCAAGTAAGTACTATGTTTTCTAGCTTCTCTTTTAGCTGGATATGACCATATGATTAATATTTGCTGATAGAATATAAGGAGAACTGAGATCTAAAACTTCTGGCTGAGACATCTCCCACAAAATACAGATGGCATCAAGTACTCTAGGGCCACAGTACAAAAGTTTGACCCCTAAATCAACATCTAAAGGACAGTCACTTTATAAACAGGAACAAAAACCTGTACTATTACATGAATGAGAAATAAACATCTATTACACTGATAAATACCTTAGGATCTTTTTGCTACAATATCTTTTAGCCCAATCTCATTAATACTATATTGGGAGAGGGGATGTGAGCAGTAACATTTGGGAAGATATTTGGAAAAGAATGAAGAGAATGATTTAGCATCAAACACTTAAAGGAGATAAGCAGTATCTCCAGAGAGAAAAGCTAGGGTCTGATGGCTCTAAAATTTAGTTGTGCTTTATTCACTCTATCCAGGTGACTAAGAGCACCAGCACTGGAGACAAATAAACCCAGTTTCAATGTTTAGCTTGGCCAGTTGCTAATGTGTCTTCTGGGCCAAGTCTCAGTTTCCATGTGACAAAAAAATGGATAATGATTTTCAGTTTACACAATTATTTAGAGAATTAAGTGAAAAGCTATATGAAGTGTTTAACATGTATCTACCCATAAGCACACATATAAAGTCATTAAAGTCACAAATATTTTATGAGTCTTCCTTTTGGGGATATTCTATAATTTCATTTCCTTACCACTTTTAGAATTAGGAGCTTAGAAATTAGGCAAAAGTTTTAAGAGCCAGTACACAATTTTCATGTCTCCCTTTTCCTGCCTTAGCAATTAATAAACATGAGTTGGACTCCATCTGATCTGGTATTTGGAAGAGGAAAACCAAAGCAGAGTCCCCAGCTGATGTGCACTGGACATGTAGCATGAGTGAAAAATGAATCATTGTGATTCTAAGCCACTGTAGACTAATGTGGTCATTACTGAATGATTCAGAAGTTGGTCCCCATGTTAGAGTTCCTTCACAACATGAACCTAAGCTGCACTTACATATATAGCATTTGCTTACTGTTCAGTTGACAGTCAGTAAATAAATTATTATTGCAATCTGGAAAGCCAGTGACCTGTGTTATAAAGTCACAGAATATCTGGTCAACCTGTTGCCTGCAATAATTTGGAAAGCAAACAAGTATTTAATGAACTTGGACTTCTAGGAGAGGAGACTGGGAAACAAAACGCTAGTATGTGTTAGGGTTAATCTTGGTTGCATTTGACAAGGCATTACCAAAAATAAGAGAAGCACAACAAAGTATTGGCTGGTTCACAAGCAGAAATGAAGGAGGTTAGAGAGAGTCTAGAGTTCAGATTTTCATAAGGTTAGAAAAATAAGTGCTTTTCAACTCTAGTGGAAATAGATGAAACCAAGGAAGCTCTTGAGCAGCAAAGACCTATTAACACTAAGCCTTGTGAGGAGGATCAACTCAAGAATATGGCTCTCACACCCATTGTTAAAACCCATAAATTAAGTTAATCTCAGAGTAAAGACCCAATTACAACACTGCAACCAGAAAATCCTTTTAATTGGAGAAAGAACATCGATTAGAGAAAAGAGATTAAAAGTCACCCTGTGTTTAAAGAAAGTGAGACATATAGTGGTAGTGGGTATGGAGAAAGCAAATATATATATTTATGAAAATTATGTTAAAAACAAAACAATAGATGAGATGATTTGCATTTATATTTGACTGTTATAAATAGATAGGAAATTTTTTTTTTGAGAAATTCATGCCATCAAAAAGAATATCAGTCTGTATTAAAAGAAAATCTGACATATGATGACCACTGACTTTCCAACCTCTAAAACCTATCTCAGAGGAAATAATGGAGAAGGCCAAACATGGAAGGCAGAGTCAGATTCTGCTGAGAGCACTGAGCATCACCTAAGAATCCTAAACTTAGAGCCTGATATCTTAACTGATGGCAAACACTGAAGTGAGTATTTGTCATCAGCAGTAATTACAAGGATTGTTGAAGCCATTAGGATTGTTCATGATGATTCTATTTCTCCTCCATTTGGACATACAGTAAGTTACAATATTTATCTCTTTGATATGAGGGTGTCCACATGATTTCCTTTGCAAATAAAATGGGAGTGGGTAAGTTACAGTATCAATTCCAACTGAAAACTTAGAGAAATATGCCCTGTTTCTGTTTCCTACTTGGCAATAATGGTAACACAGAGATGGAACTGCCTTCAGCTTGGTTCCTTACATGAGGATAACCTAGAAACTTTCCATATACATGAAGATTGAGAAGTAAATCACTATAATTTAAGCCAGTGTGACTTTGAGGTTGTTACTGCAGCATAGTCTAGATAATCTTGGCTGAGAGAAATTCAAGTCAGCTTTACATGGATAATTAGTGTTATATCAGGTTCAGTCAGAAAAACATGCACAATTGATATTTAGAAGCAGTGTTTTTCTAACCATAGATTGTGACTTGCTCATTAGTAAGCCATAAAATCAATTTGATGGGTTTAGGGTGCAGGTTTTTCTACAACAGAAGGAAAATATATAGTAAGATTATACATATCCTGCATGTATGTGTGTACGTGTGTGTGTAGCAGAGAACAGGAGAGAGGTCAATGAAAAGCATATTTCTTAGTGTAACTTCATTGTCAAAAAGTTTGAAAGTCAATGACCTGAAGCCTAGTTAATTGGAACATTTGATTGATTGAACTTAGATATGAAAGTCTATCCCCAAAAGGTGTGTGATCTGGTGACATCAAAGGGCTCTGTTCTCAGACATTTCCTGTTCAAACATTTGTTCATAGACTTAAATGAAGAGCTTATCGATTTTTTATTGAGTTCAGATGAAATTGATAAACTGGTGTTAGTGATGTATGAAAAACTATGTCAAATACAGCTCGAGGGAATGATAAAGATTAGCATATATTGTCCTGATTTTCAATAAAGGAAAAAGTTAGTGACACCTATGAGCCAGTGAGCTTGATATTGTGACAGAAAATATTATAAACTGATAAAATGGTATATCTACAAGAATTTAAAGAACTGACAGGATGAAATTTTGTGATTAAGTCATGCCAAATGAATATATTATTTTTAATAGTATTCACAGTTATGTTAAAGACTGTCAAGATTTTAGAAAGTTATTTGACAGAAATTCTTATATTTGAAGAAATTTGGGATGTGTGATTATAATATTGGATGGAATTATTTCTATCATGACCATTTATAAAAGGTTTTGCTGATAAACCCATGCATCTGGGGGGGAGATGTCTAAGGACATATTAAAGTCCTCTGCCTGCATATCTACCTACTCAAATATATGGTCATTGTCTTCAGTGAAAAGATTATCTCATTTTGGGCTGACATAAAACTGAGGTGGATATTGTAGGTTAGCAGCTCACAGTTAAGAATATCCTCAAAAGGATAGAATTATGAGTCAACCTAAAAATTAAAACCCAATTCAGTTCAGTTCAGTCGCTCGGTCGTGTCTGACTCTTTGCGATCCCATGAATCGCAGCATGCCAGGCCTCCCTGTCCATCACCAACTCCCAGAGTTCACTCAGAATCACGTCCATTGAGTCCGTGATGCCATCCAGCCATCTCATTCTCGGTCGTCCCTTTCTCCTCCTGCCCCCAATCCCTCCCAGCATCAAAGTCTTTTCCAATGAGTCAACTCTTCGCATGAGGTGGCCAAAGTACTGGAGCTTCAGCTTTAGCATCACTCCTTCCAAAGAAATCCCAGGGCTGATCTCCTTCAGAATGGACTGGTTGGATCTCCTTGCAGTCCAAGGGACTCTCAAGAGTCTTCTCCAATACCACAGTTCAAAAGCATCAATTCTTCGGCGCTCAGCCTTCTTCACAGTCCAACTCTCACATCCATACATGACTACTGGAAAAACCGTAGCCTTGACTAGACAGACCTTAGTTGGCAAAGTAATATCTCTGCTTTTGAATATGCTATCTAGGTTGGTCATAACTTTCCTTCCTAGGAGGAAGTGTCTTTTAATTTCATGGCTGCAGTCATCATCTACAGTGATTTTGGAGCCCCCCAAAATAAAGTTTGACACTGTTTCTACTGTTTCTCCATCTATTTCTCATGGAGTGATGGGACCAGATGCCATGATCTTCATTTTCTGAATGTTGAGCTTTAAGCCAACTTTTTCACTCTCCTCTTTCACTTTCATCAAGAGGCTTTTTAGTTCCTCTTCACTTTCTGCCATGAGGCTGGTATCAGCTGCGTATCTGAGTTTATTGATATTTCTCCCAGCAATCTTGATTCCAGCTTGTGTTTCTTCCAGTCCAGCGTTTCTCATGATGTACTCTGCATAGAAGTTAAATAAGCAGGGTGACAATATACAGCCTTGACAGACTCCTTTTCCTATTTGGAACCAGTCTGTTGTTCCATGTCCAGTTCTAACTGTTGCTTCCTGGCCTGCATACAGATTTCTCAAGAGGCAGGTTAGGTGGTCTGGTATTCCCATCTCTTTCAGAACTTTCCACAGTTTATTGTGATCCACACAGTCAAAGGCTTTTGCATAGTCAATAAAGCAGAAATAGATGTTTTTCTGGAACTCTCTTGCTTTTTCCATGATCCAGCAGATGTTGGCAATTTGATCTCTGGTTCCTCTGCCTTTTCTACAACCAGCCTGAACATCAAGAAGTTCACGGTTCACATATTGCTGAAGCCTAGCTTGGAGAATTTTAAGTATTACTTTACTAGCATGTGAGATGAGTGCAATTGTGTGGTAATTTGAGCATTCTTTGGCATTGCCTTTCTTTGGGATTGGAATGAAAACTGACCTTTTCCAGTCCTGTGGCCACTGCTGAGTTTTCCAAATTTGCTGGCATATTGAGTGCAGCACTTTCACAGCATCATCTTTCAGGATTTGAAATAGCTCAACTAGAATTCCATCACCTCCACTAGCTTTGTTCGTGGTCATGCTTTCTAAGGCCCACTTGACTTCACATTCCAAGACGTCTGTCTCTAGATGAGTGATCACACCATCGTGATTATCCGGGTCATGAAGATCCTTTTTGTACAGTTCTTCTGTGTATTCTTGCCATCTCTTCTTAATATCTTCTGCTTCTGTTAGGTCCATACCATTTCTGTCCTTTATTGAGCCCATCTTTGCATGAAATGTTCCCTTGATATCACTAATTTTCTTGAAGAGATCTCTAGTCTTTCCCATTCTGTTGTTTTCCTCTATTTCTTTGCATTGATCGCTGAAGAAGGCTTTCTTATCTCTTCTTGCTATTCTTTGGAACTCTGCATTCAGATGCTTATATCTTTCCTTTTCTCCTTGGCTTTTCATAGCTATTTGTAAGGCTTCCCCAGACAGCCATTTTGCTTTTTTGCATTTCTTTTCCATGGGGATGGTCTTGATTCCTGTCTTCTGTACAATGTCATGAATCTCATTCCACAGTTCATCAGCTCACAGAAATCTAGTCAATCTAATCACACTAGGACCACAGCCTTGTCTAACTCAATGAAACTAAGCCATGCCCGCGGGGCAACCCAAGATGGGCAGGTCATGGTGGAGAGGACTGACAGAATGTGGTCCACTGGAGAAGGGAATGGCAAACCACTTCAGTATTCTTGCCTTGAGAACTGCATGAACAGTATGAAAAGGCAAAATGATAGGATACTGAAAGAGGTACTCCCCAGGTCAGCAGGTGCCCAATATGCTACTAGAGGTCAGTGGAGAAATAAATCCAGAAAGAATGAAGGGATGGAGCCAAAGCAAAAACAATACCCAGCTGTGGATGTGACTGGTGATAGAACCAAGGTCCGATGCTGTAAAGAGCAATATTGCATAGGAACCTGGAATGTCAGGTCTATGAATCAAGGCAAATTGGAAGTGGTCAATCAGGAGATGGCAAGAGTGAACGTTGACATTCTAGGAATCAGCAAACTAAAATGGACTAGAATGGGTGAATTTAACTCAGGTGACCATTATATCTACTATTGTGGGCAGGAATCCCTTAGAAGAAATGGAGTAGCCATCATGGTCAACAAAAGAGACCGAAATGCAGTACTTGGATGCAATCTCAAAAGCAACAGCATGATCTCTGTTCGTTTCCAAGGCAAACCATTCAATATCATGGTTATCCAAGTCTATGCCCCAACCAGTAATGCTGAAGAAGCTGAAGTTGAATGGTTCTATGAAGACCTACAAGACCTTTTAGAACTAACACCCACAAAAGATGTCCTTTTCATTAGAGAGGACTGGAATGCAAAAGTAGGAAGTCAAGAAACACCTGGAGTAACAGGCAAATTTGGCCTTGGAATGCAGAATGAAAAAGGGCAAAGACTAATAGAGTTTTGCCAAGAAAATGCACTGGTCCTAGCAAACACCCTCTTCCAACAACACAAGAGAAGACTCTACACATGGACATCACCAGATGGTCAACACCGAAATCAGATTGATTATATTCTCTGCAGCAAAATATGGAGAAGCTCTATATGGTCAACAAAAACAAGACCAGGAGCTGACTGTGGCTCAGATCATGAATTCCTTATTGCCAAATTCAGACTGAAATTGCAGAAAGCAGGGAAAACCGCTAGACCATTCAGGTATGACCTAAATCCAATCCCTTATGATTATGCAGTGGAAGTGAGAAATAGATTTAAGGGCCTAGATCTGATAGATAGAGTGCCTGATGAACTATGGAATGAGGTCAATTGCTTAGTCGTGTCCAACTCTTTGCGACCCCATGAACTGCATCATGCCAGACCATCACCAACTCCCGGAATCTACCCAAACTCATGTCACTGAGTCAGTGATGCCATCTAATCATCTCATCCTCTGTCGTTGACTTTTCCTACTTCCCTCAATCTTTCCCAACATCAGGGTCTTTTCCAGAGTCAACTCTTCACATGAGGTGGCCAAAATACTGCAGTTTCAGCTTCAACATCAGTCCTTTCAATGAACACCCAAGCCTGATCTCCTTTAGGATGGACTGGTTGGATCTCTTTGCAGTCCAAGGGACTCTCAAGAGTCTTCTCCAACACCACAGTTCAAAAGCATCAATTCTGCACTCAGCTTTCTTTATTTTTTTTTAATTTATTTATTTTAGTTGGAGGCTAATTACTTTACAATATTGTAATAATTTTCGCCATACGTTGGTATGAATCAGCCATGGGTTTACATGTGTTCAGCTTTCTGTACAGTCCAACTCTCACATCCTTACATGACTACTGAAAAAACCATAGCCTTGACTAGACAGACCTTGTTGACAAAGTAATGTTTCTGCTTTTTACTATGCTGTCTAGGTTGGTCACAACTTTCCTTCCAAGGAGTAAGCATCTTCTAATTTATGGCTGCAATCACCATCTGCGGTGATTTTGGAGCCCCAAAAATAAAGTCAGCCACTGTTTCCATTGTTTCCCCATCTATTTGCCATGAAGTGATGGAACCAAATGCCATGATCTTAGTTTTCTGAATGTTAAGCTTTTCACTTACATTTTCACCAACATTTTCACGCTCTTTCACTTTCATCAAGAGGCTCTTTAGTTCCTCTTCACTTTCTACCATAAAGGTCGTGTCATCTGTGTATCTGAAGTTATTGATATTTCTCCTGGCAATCTTGATTCCAGCTTGTGTTTCTTCCAGTCCAGCGTTTCTCATGACGTACTCTGCATATAAGTTAAATAAGTAGGGTGACAATATACAGCGTTGATTTACTCCTATTCCTATTTGGAACCAGTTTGTTGTTCCATGTCCAGTTCTAACTGTTGCTTCCTGACCTGCATATAGGTTTCTCAAGAGGCAGGTCAGGTGGTTTGGTATTCCCATCTCTTTCAGAATTTTCCACAGTTTATTGTGATCCACACTGCCCGGAGCCAGCGTAAGGAACTCCGCCCATGGCATAGGTCATGAGGAAGGAGGCTTCGGAATACACAAAAGTGGGATCGAGCCTCAGGAAACCCCCAAAAGCATCTACCCCCAAAAGCAGAGTCTGTTTTATGCTCTCACCTATACCTCTGACTTTACGGGGGGCTAGTCCCCCACCCCCTCTCTCAGAGACGGAGTTAACTTGCAGTTCTAGTTAATAAAAATTCCTGGGCGTGACAAGAGTGTGTCAACTTACAAACTCCTCTGAAGGTTCTCTAGCCTGCCTGAGCAGGTTCATCCGGCCACATGTTATTGTTTATGTCTCCCAACCATGAGAGGCCCAAGATGCTTTAAAACTTTCTAAACACAGACTCTTTTGAGAAGTTAGAACATTATTAGTATAGTATAGTGGGTTGATTAGAAATTATATTGGTGAAGGGTTTTTCATTTGTTGAGCCAATATTTGCTGCTAAATCTTCATATTCCCTGCCCTTATAATGAATATAACTAGCATATAGGATAAATAAGTGTTAACCTTTAAGATTAATCATGTTAAACCTTAGGCTAAGTAAATTCCTTTCTTGACTGTAACCCACTACACCCTCACCCTATAGGAATGCAACTTTATTTGGAGGGTGGTGCTTGGTTTAAGAAAAAATCACCCCTGGAAAAAATATGTTTTCTGGTTGACTGACCATTATCAGAAAGGGCCATAAAATGTCAGCAGGCCTCATGGCCAGAAGATGATGTAAAACCCATAAGACCTTTGTATACATTTATATGAAGCACCTGATTTTGACAAGGGTGAGATCTGCTGACTCCTGCGTGACTCTGTATTCATCCCTATGTATAACAAAAAGTATATAAGCAAACCTGAAAAATAAAGAAATCAGATCAGTTTCTGGAAAGACTGATTCCCCCATGTCGTTCTTTCTTGTTCCCTGTTTTTCTGGCTGAATTCCCATCTGGAGCGTGGGTGCTCATCAAGCCTGCTAATTTTGCCCTGGTATTTAAGTTCCACACGAGAGGGAGCCCAAGGCGGGGCACCCTCTGATATTCAAGTGGGCGCCGGTGGCCTATGTAGGTGGTGCAAGCTTCTTGTCTCAAAGCTTTATTGTTATCCCACATAAACCAAGTTATTCAACCTCTTTTTCTCCACTAATATTTCCTACTACACTATTTCTTTCTAATCTTCCTCTATATCTTTAATTAAGCAATTAATTCCTAGGACGCTGACTCCATCCCCGCTTCGAATTACCCTGGATCCACTGGGGCTGGACCCCAGCACCACACAGTCAAAGGCTTTGGCATAATCAATAAAGCAGAAATAGATGTTTTTCTGGAACTCTCTTGCTTTTTCCATGATCCAGCAGATGTTGGCAATTTGATCTCTGGTTCCTCTGCCTTTTCTAAAACCAGCCTGAACATCTGGAAGTTCACAGTTCACGTATTACTGAAGCCTGGCTTGGAGAATTTTGAGCATTACTTTGCTAGCGTGTGAGATGAGTGCAATTGTGTGGTAGTTTGAGCATTCTTTGTCATTGCCTTTCTTTGGGATTGGAATGAAAAGTGACCTTTTCCAGTCCTGTGGCTGGAATTAGGATAATCCAATTCCAATTAGGATAATCATAAACTTAGACTCTTTTGGTTTAAAGGGACAAATACAGAACATATTAAATTTTAGACATAAAAACATGTTTTAAAGACAACAGCAAATAGTAAGAGAAACCTTTATTTGTGAAATAATTTTTGTAACTATTTTACTTGTATTTATTCATCACAATCACCCTGTGATGTAGGTATCATTTTTATCCCCAATTACAGATGGAAAAACTAAGGCAAAAAACTTTTAAACAGCTGCATAACATCACAGAGTTGATATACTATAGAGCCTAGATGAGCAGGCAACTAGGCTGGCTCAGAATCTCTTCTACTCATCTATTAGACATATGTATACCTGTGGCTTATTCATGTTGATGTCTGACTGAAAACAACAAAATTCTGTAAAGCAATTATCCTTCAATTAAAAAATAAATTAATTTAAACATATGTGGTAAAACTCATTGAATGTTTTTAAAGTGCTCATTGGTCAAAGTAATAAATGAATGGTACAGATCTAAACCAAGTTGGTCTGTGCAGTGATTAGTCCTTGTCTGAAATATTGTTTTCAATTATGGCCTACATCCTTAAGAAAGATAATGACAAACAAGAGTATGCTTAGAGAAGGGTTGCGACTGTATAGAGTGTGTAATCCAAGGAAATGATCAAAATAACTGTTGACATGCCAATGATATGGAATCTGAAAAAGATAAAACATGAAGACCACATAGCTGATTTAAGATTTGAATCTGTGTCCGATAGGAAATAAATTTGTCTCATGAAGTAGGCAAGCAGCACCTTGATAGAGTTAATAAATGGTAGGTTTTTGGCTCACTGTAAGTAACAACTTCCTAGTAATTACAGTTATTTATGTTATAATAAAGGATTTCTTACTAGATTAGTATGTTTTTAATACCAGGAGTGCTTATTAGAGGATGCATAATAATACATCAAGAGTATAAAAAAATTTTATGCATATATTGAGTTCAGATTGCATGGTCTCAAGTATTTACAGGTGTGAGAATTTAAGATTCTATGAACTTAAAAAAAAAAAAAAAGGAGGCAAAGTAGTGTCATTTCCCTTTAGACAGAGACCACCAAAAACACACTTATATTTGACCTGAGTAGGTTTATTGGCTTGTTTCATTATTGACTCATGGGGTATCTCACTAAGAAAGGAGTTAGAAATTACTTGTTTAAAGATTTGTCTGGGGTTAGGTGACTTGGGGGAGGTTTTAAGGAAATGGGGCTTTATTCTGCATCAGGGGCTAAGAAGAAGCAGAGGTAATTCTATGATTAGGTATCTTAACACTTTTTATCTAGAAGGTGAAAAAAATGAAGTGAAGTTACAGTTTTGATTGGTAGTAAAGCAGTAGACACTCCAGTTAGCCAGAATAGGAGAATATATAGTCTATTTTTGTGGTAGGGACTATATCTGTTTTGTCTGTGAAGAGACACGATTACACAGTTGCCTTGTTTCTGTCTTGATTTATCACAATCACAGAGCAGTCTGATTCTGGTATTCTGTAAAACTGTGTTCAACCAGAGAACAGAAGCTTACTATGAGTGCTAGGACTCATCTTCCCCAGCTCCCATAGTGCCTGTGGTAGCATGTGCTTCATGACTGCAGCTCCCGTGTGATAGGACTGTGTTGGTTCTAACTTCCATTAGGTAACCTGTTCTCCAATAAAATTTTCAGGAGTAGAGGCCATGTTTTATTTGCTTGTGTATTCCAAGAATAGAGCCTTGTATCTTAGAGTAGGCATTATTTTTATATTATAGACTATAATAATATTATATATCTTATAGAATGTATGTTATAGAACATGTATTATGCAGAAATGATACAAAGTGAATGCTCACAATTTGTTAGGTTTTTGACTGAATTAAATAGAATACAACTCCATTTAGGTGAAACTAATGCAACTTTAGTACCTCTTACTGATTTCCAAAAACTTTTGACATTAGATAAGCCTTTACTTATAAAATTTTTGAGGTCAAAAATCACATTATTTCACTGACACACCTGCAAAACTTGAATGAAGAAAGCATAGCAGGTGTTGGGTAATTTAATCTCCAAATTGCATAATCAGACTTGTAGTAGCTCATCTGGCATGTGAAAATCCATGCTTTTAACTATGTCCATTTCATTTAATAAAGAATGCTCTAAGACTTATGTTGGTTGCTCTCTCACTTTTGTATGCATTGAAGTGTCCATGTAGTGTGGTAGTTGTGACTGAGGCTTCTCATGCTATGATCAAAGTTTACTGCACATGCATGGAAGCCTTTTTATGTTTGTTTGTTTATTCTCTTACTTTTAGGTGACACAGAAAAAATAAAAAGGACAGATATTTTTCAATAACCCTGCAGAGATGAGTGGTCAGAAACATTAATAATTGTATTTGGAAGTCTTCACAGGTTGGTTAGGTATTTGCCTGCACTCCCAACAGTTATGGGGCTTCCCAGGTGGCACTAGTGGTAAAGAAACTGCTTGCCAATGCAGGAGAAGCGGGTTTGATCCATGGGACGGGAAGATCCCCTAGAGTAGGAAACGGCAACTCACTCCAGTATTCTTGCCTGGAGAATTCCATGGACTGAGGATCCTGGCAGACTATAGTCCATGGGGCTGCAAGAGTCAGACTATACCTACAGTTACAGTTACAGTTAGCTCAGTTGGTTATTACCTAGTGCAAAGGAGACCAGATATCTGGCTTTGATCCATTTTGAGCTAGAAAACTTCAGTGAGTTGTATGTGCTTAGCTGCTCAGTGTTGTCTGACTCTTTGCAACCTATTGGACTGTAGCCTGTTGAGTTGGTTGAGGTTAAAAACTGTTCTATCGCCAAATGCCAAATTGCAAAATGAAAGGCCAGCTGGTTATCCTATATGTACTAATGACAGAAGTCTGTAATTTCTGATGTCCCTTTGCAGCTTTAGACCTCCTGAATCTTTTTACTTTCTTCTTCCATTCAACCCCCTCACCAGGCACAACAATCTCAACCTCTGCTTCAGGGTCACCTGGCCTCTTTCCATAATTTGTCCATTGGGTTTCAATTCAGAAGAGGCAGTTAGGACCTCTGAGTTCCATCCATATCACAGAGTCCAGGTCAATCCAAAAGATTGAGGTAGAAATTCAGTAAGAAAACACTTCTATATAATTTCTAACTTTGCATCCATTTTTTTTTCTTAGGGAAATGAATTGATCTCAGAGATGAGCACTTTAAGGAAAATATTGTTTGTAGAGACATTAAAATACATTTGACTAACATCTGCAAAATCACTATGCTAGTTTCCTAACACATCTAGTCTTTTGTTAACCACACACTAAGTGTTCAACACTGTACCCTTAACATAATTCTTACCTATTCTTACATTTTTTAGAAGTTAGCAGCAGGAAATATTGGATGGGGAAAATCAATTTGGGGACAAAAAGAAAACAAAAGAA
This sequence comes from Oryx dammah, assembly GCF_014754425.2. NCBI lineage: Eukaryota > Metazoa > Chordata > Mammalia > Artiodactyla > Bovidae > Oryx > Oryx dammah. The sequence continues at coordinate 43,360,917 of NW_024070212.1, forward strand.
AACATGAACATTTAAGTGGGCATCTGGTTTCCATACAGAAGTAGGAAGGGGCTTTCATTCCAACAAACCATGCCTACTCTCATTTTAGTGACTTTAGCATTCCATCTAATACCTTGGTTCTTCAGTTTGTGATAACCACAAAGATACACTGGTGATTATTATACTCTAATATTATCATATTTTTTCAAAGGGCATAATATTATTCATAATACATAAGGGCACGTACTTTATTTGAAATAGATACAACATGGCATCTTTTGCAGATGGTGACCTAGAATTTGTAAATATGTTCAGCCATGCTAAAGCCGTAATGAGTGTATGGAGGGAGCCATCAAGGGTGTGGGAACATTTTCAGGACATCTGGGGCCCATCAGCATCAAATCATTTAACAGAGTGCAAACAATTTAACACTGAGAGCCTCTCAATTATCCACTTGCAAGTAAATAAATGATAAAATATAAATCTTTACACTGTAAGCAATTGAGTACACTTCTGGGTTGCCTTCTCCAATTTGGTGTCATTAGTTGATGAATGCTCAAAATATGTACACAAAGTTTAACATTTATCTTTGAAAAAGACAATATATATATTTTATATATATTATAAATATGTCACAAATATAGATACACTAAAAACACTGTGGTGTCACAGTCAACAGAAGTGTTATGTAGGTGATCCATCAGACAGGATTACTCACACTATTGTTCTGTGAACACTTACATCATGTATCTGACATTTTTATAGACTTTCTAGTATTGTCAAAACTGCTAAGATTTGAAAGCCAGACAGATCTTGTTTGGATTTACATTTGTTAACTATGTGACTGTGATATTTTTTAGGCCTCAGTGTTCCCATTTACAAAAAAAAAAATGGCAGCAATAATACCTACCATTCTCATAAGGAAGCTTGTGAAAATAAAAAGAAAGAATATAGGCAGTATATACTATGTGGGCAAGATCAGATGCTCAGATTCACTCACTAGGCTCTTACTCAACACACACCAGTGAGCAAGGCATGGGGTTGAATGGTGGCCTTTGTACAGTTCCTAGCAGAGGATTCCAAGGAGGCACAGTGGTATAATTCTTCAGTATTATTGTAATAGTAGCTGTCCCTGCTAATGTTATTATAATCATTATTTCAGTGCTTCATTAATACTCCATTTGACCATATCAGTCCTTTGATACAAAGATCATGGTGCTAAGAAATCTCAAGCAGGTGAAATAGCATTTCTTGGGCAAAATTTTATGCTGCTGCTGTAATCTTTGTCACAGTCAGATCACAAATTCCAAACTCCACTCAATGAAGTTTCACTAGACTATTTCTCATGATGTACCTTGATATTTTCTCACTTTCTCTTTCTATGCTATTTAGTTCTTTTTATGCTATTCCTACTCTCACTTTCTCTTCTATGGTAGTCATTTCATCCTGCATTCTCTCCTTTGCATGTACTATGCTGTTCATACTGAGGAAACTTCTGTCAAACACTGTAGACCTTTTCTTGCATGCAATCCATGTTATGAAACCATATTCCATTTAACCCATGTAACAGAACTCAAATTCTTTTAAAAAATATTTTAGTAGCTTGATTATTCAGAATTTTAAAAATAATGAATGATTTAAAAATTCTAGAAACACTGTTCGTTCTTATTTTAAAGCACTTTTAGATTTAAAGAATCACTGCAAAATTACGTTCATATGGTACCTTTATCACAATTAATGAACCAATATTGATAAATAGTTATTAATTAAAGTCAATACTTTATTTGGTTTCCCAAGATTTTTCTAAAGTCCTTTTTTTCTGCTCCAGAACCCCATCCAAGTTACCACATTACATTTATCAGTCATGTCTCTTTATGTATCTCTTGATTATGACAGTTTTTCAGATTTTCCTTGTTTTTAACGACCTTGACAGTTTTGAGGATTACTGGTTAGGTATTCTGCAAACTGTCCCTCAACTGGGATTTGTCTGATATTTCTCTTGTGATTAAGCTTCCCTGGTGGCTCAGAGGTTAAAGAGTCTTCCTGAATGTGGGAGACTCAGGTTTGATCCCTGGGTTGGGAAAATCCCCTGGAGAAGGAAATGACAACCCATTCCAGTACTCTTGCCTGGAGAATCCCATGGAGGGAGGAGCCTGGTAAGCTACAGTCCATGGGGTCGCAAAGAGTAGGACACGACTGAGCGACTTCACTTTCTTTCTTTCTTTTGTGATTAGAGTACGTAACATGCTTTGAGAGGAAGATCACAGAGGTGAAGTGCCATTCTCATCACATGACATCGAAGATACATAATATCAATTTGACATTGCTTTGATACTAACCTTGGTCATTTGACTTAAGGTACTGTTTTGGGGGCTTTTTCATGGACAACTAATTCTTTTTCTTTTCCTTTTCCATACAATCTTTTGCCTCTTTGGAAGCAAAGGACTATGTGGAGCTCACACCCCAGGAACGAAGAGTTATATTCCACCTTCTAAAGGACAGAGAATCTACATAAATTATTGGGATTCCTCTGCTTGAGAGATTTGTCTCTTTTCCCTCCATTTATTTATCTATTCAATTATTTACTTTTATCAAGACTCACAGATATCTATTTTATATTTTTGGATCTAATCCAACACTATTTATTTTCTTGGTCAAATTTTTTCTGCTTTTGACCATTGAGAACTCTTTCATTTGGCTTTCTTTTCTGATCCTTTTGATATATGTTCATTATTATGCATTAGTTTATTTGTCTTGAGTACTTTATTACTTTCTGGAACTATAAGATACTTCAGATAATTTTGTATATTTCCTGTCCTATATTTAGAATCAGTTGTTTCTTTCAAGAAACGCTGGTTCCTTTTCTGGAGAAAATATATTAGAAACTAACATTTAGGCACCAACATCATGATAGGGATTTAGAAAAACAAACCTTAACTTTTGGCAAGAGACTAGAACATTCACTGGAGAACTCTACTCAACAATTACAGTAGCTTTTCCTAAGCCTATAGGTTGAAACAAAATTCAGGCTTGCACACAAAAATCTGATAAACTTGTTCATGACTGTTATAATTGACTTCATATATATGGCTTGCCAGTATGTTTTCCCATTCATAGATTGCCTTTTATTCCCTTTGTTGATAGTTGATTAATTAATTTTTAAAAGAAATATTTGACCTCAAAGAAACACACATTTTTAAGATTATGAGTTTGTTACACTCATCACGAAAAACACTAGAAGAACAAACAAGATTAAAGATGAAAATAATTTAACAAAAATTAGACTCAGTAATTTCTAAAATTTTTGTGAATTTCAGTATTTATGTGTATGCACATTTTGCTTGCATTTTCCCTCTAAGCCTATTTCATTTCCTAAAAATTTCACTTACCATTATGAAAATCATGAGGAATTATTCATGAACATTATTCTAATGGATGGATAATATTCATCATGGGATGTTCTTTAATTCAGTATGTCATCTTATTAGTGGCTACTTAAATTGTTTAGTGTTGTGTATGTGAGTACGTGTGTGTGTGTGTGTGTGTGTGTGTGCTTATTTCCACACGCTTCATTGGTTCTCAGATGGCCAGAGCCTGTTTAATCATGTCCCTCATTTTTTTTTTTTTTTGCACAGTTTTAGCAACAGTACATGTAAGTCCTCTTTTATTTTTTTCTCATTTCCCATGATCTATGCTACCATTCTTATCAATTATATGTCCCAAGTTTAATGTGTTTGATATATATCCTGATACATGAAGGATCCTTTTAAAATACCACATATTTTATGTTTACATAGCTTTCTAACTTTCTAACAAATGGTATAATTCTTCAGAATTTCCAGCATTTTAACCCAGAGACTTCTTGTTTTTGAGGATTGTGCATTCTGCTGTAGAACATACAATCTGTCTCTTCTTAGTTTTGCCCAGTATATAGAACATTAAAAACTACTTTATTTCCCACTCTGCACCAGCATAAACAACCTTGGGTTAAACATTCTCATACATGACTACTTCCATACGTGGTGAGAATTTCCCTGGAGCGTATAATCAGAAATGGGACCTATGGGATAAAGAACACATATATTCTTTCAGAAATGTTGCTAAATACTGACATTTTGCCTTCTAGGATACCTGAAATAGTTTACAATCACACTAGCTGTTTATGAAACTTCTTTTTGGCCACCTTCTTTGTCAGCCCTTGATATTATCTGAGTTACTCATTTTTCCATTCTGATTTATATAAAGTGATATTTCTTTGTTTTAATTTTTATTTCTCAGATAAATAGTAAGTCTGGCCACCTTTTCATATACCTCTCAGTCATGTAACTTCCTTGTTCATTTTCTATGTCCATTTTCATTGTGGTTCCTTTTCAGTAGTTTAAATAATATCTCCACAGATTACTGTATACTTCTTCTTTTAAGAGTGTTGTGTGCGGACTGGACTTATAAAGAACAGAATGTGGCAGAAATGATGGTGTGTCATTTGATATGGTCTGATTGTTACTACCTGTCCTGGAATCATTCTATCATTTTCCTATATATTTCTGACATGTCATAATACCTAACAGAGTGATAGGCCTTTTTAAAAGTTAACCTGAGTATCCGTAGCTTCTTACTTTTCCAAATTTATTTTAGGCCTTTTTGAAAGTAAACCTGAGCATCTGTAGATTCTTATTCTACCATATTTATCTTAGAATGGGCTTCTTAACTCTTCCTCTAATACCGCCAATATTTTTAACTTCCTCTGATAACTCTTCCTACAATTTTCAAAAGCCGAAATACCATTATTCTCTTCTCACAAAGAAATAGAAATTTGTGCAAAAGGTTCACATCCTTTTATACATAAATATGAATTTGTTTGAATAAATATAATATTCAAACTATATTTAGCTATGACTGAAGCACTTTCAGCTCTCTAGCCACAGATAGGACCCTTCTACTTTCCAAAGGGTTCACAGCCCTAAAGTGGCAGCAGCCTGATATCAGAATGAGTGACACCTATAGCCAAAGTTCTTCCATAAATTTCCATACAATTGCTTCAGCAAACAGGGGAGAATTCTTAATTTCATTATTTTAAACAAATTCTCCTGGAACAAGTAGATGACAGAATCTATTCACAAAATTATTAATCAGTATCCATAAGCTGTAATTCAAAACTGTATTCATTGGTTGTATAATTAACACAAGCTAAACTTCATTTGAAGTACTCTGTGCTTCCAATCGCATCTCAAGTATCCTGCGTCCATGCCTGCTAAGTCACTTCAGTCACATGCAACTCTTTGCAACTCTATGAACTGTAGCCCACAGGCTCTTCTGTGCATGAGATTCTCCAGACAAGAGTACTGGAGAGAGTTGCTGTGCCCTCCTCCGGGGGATCTTCTTGATTTAGGGATCAAACCTGCATCTCTTATGTCTCCTGCATTGGCAGGTGGGTTCTTTACCACTGACACCACCTGGGAAGCCCCTCAAGTATCCTAAATAGTCTCAAATAATAACAGGAAAGTGACCCTTAGCCTACAGTTAGTTGCCAAGAGATAAGACTAAGCCATGAAGAGAAGTTAATAGGTCACAATATACAATTGTACATGAAAATCAAGTGAGGAAACTACTGAGAATTTTCAAAGATATAGAGATATTTTGTTCTACTATAAGTAGAAAAGAGTATAAAACACCATATAAACATTTTATTGCAATTCCTTGTATGAATATTATTTAAAATGCACTGAAAGAAAGCTCCCAGTAGCTGATAATGGTTTGAGATAAAATGGTCTTTGTAAAGCAATTGCCACTATTTTCCATCTACCCCAATTTAATGTATTCAGTTGTTTAAAACAGCTATTTTTATATTTGGTTAAATGTAATATTGCCATTCATACCATTTTCCTTTCACAGGAAAATGATTTTATGAATCTAAAACTGAAATTTTAAATCAAGAGAAACAAATTTAAATAAAGAGAAAAACGTGGAATAATAAATCAGTTAAATGACTTAACTAAGTCAACTAATCATTTCTACAAATCAACCTCATTTGATAAAATTAATTGGTCAAATTAGATAAAATATTAACCCAATTGCTTTAAAGGATCTTTCTTGGAAGGGAACAAAATGGCGGAGGAGTAGGTGGGCATGGGGTATATCTCTCTCCACAGATACATCAAGAATACACCTTCAGACACAGAAGTGCATGCAGAACAGCATCTGAGAGTGGACAGGAGGACCTGACCAGCAGTAAAGAATACATAGAACCACACAAAACTCAGTAGAAACTACGGGGGGAAACAGGAGTAATACTAGGACCTGACCACCCTCGGCGAGTGGGGGAACTGAAGCAGGGGTCTGATCCCCATGTTGGGGCAATTGTCTGAGTCAGAGGAGAAACATTTAAGGCTGAGAGTGAAACAGTTGATCTGTGGCAGCCTAAAGGGAATGAGAATCAGACAGTCCTTACTGTAGCCATACTTACCGCAGACAGGGACTCAGGTCCCCTAGAAGGAAGGCACAGTGGCTGGGAGCTGGAGCTTAGGGATTGTGCAGCAATCCCAGGGCGAGAGCTGCTGCTGATTGTGGAGAGCCTGACTGAGGGGATGTGAAGGACAAGACTGGTGGGAAATGCCTGTGAAGGAAAGACAGGCAGCCATAGAAGCAAGACGCTACTGCTGAGTCAGGCATAGGGGGTGGAGCCGTCACCATAGCATCTCTCTTCCCACGTGCCAGCCTCAGCAGCTGAACAATATAGAGAGGCTGGCCCATCAAGTGCCTGACACGTGGGACTACAGAGTGGGAGCCCACCCAGCGTGCTCCGTTAAGCGCCTGACGCACTGATCTACAGAGTAGGGCCGCAGCCAGGGGGTCCCTTCTTTGTGCCTGAGGTGCTGAACAACAGAGACGGACCCCAGGCAAGGGAGCCCTCTAAGTGCCTGAATGGGCGGAGCTATGGAGAAAGACTCGCCAAAGAGGCCTTCTGATCGCCAGCTGCCAGGGGCTTGAAAAATGGCTCTGACAGGGCCAGAACTCCCGTGGCTGTGGCAGCCCCTGCACACACAGTGTTGCCACAGTCCCAGCGACCCAGGCAGCTGCACCGCCTTCATGCTCAGCCCTCACTGGGGCAGAGCTGCCGCAGGCCAAAAAAAAAAAAGGCTTGTGTCTATACATGCGGGTTGCTTCAGTCATGTCCAGCCCCTTGTGACACTGTGAACTGTGGCCTGCTAGGCTTCTCTGTCAGGGGGGTTCTCCAGGCAAGAATACTGGAGTCTAGTGGCCAATACTGCTTGCCATACCCTTCTACAGCCCTATATTTCCTGCTGCCTTGGCTGCCAACTTCCCTGAGTACCTGGTACTGTAGAATTCCTATGACTTAAGCAGTTGTGTCACCTCCACACCTGGCCCTCTCCGTGGGGCAGGCCCAAATCCTCCAGGGCAGCCTCAGGAGCAAACCCCAGGGGGTGACCCACATGCAGAGGTGGACATAAAACCACGATTGAAGCCAGGGGCAGTGTGGCTAAGGAAGAAGACCCAAAACCTTTCCATCAGATGTACAAGCAGCAGATTAAATCCACATGATCAACTAGCCAGACTCTTTGTCTAAGGAATATACAAAAAAACACTGAGAGCTCCCACAAAAGAAAATGCACTAGTTCTGATAGCTGTGGATATTGGAAGCAAGAACACACAGGAGTAGGATCAGATTAGAATCTGAGCTGCCCCCATAGCAGGTCCAGAGACCAGCACAGTGTTGGAGGGCATCCTAGGGAGGTGAGGTGGACTGTGACTTCCAGCGAGGGAAAGAACCCTGACAGCAGTGAATCAAGCACACTTATTATTCTTATGTTTTGACTTGCTCCGTAGTTTCTTTTGAATTTTTTCTGTTTTTCTTCTTTTTCTCTTTTTCCTCCCCGCCACACCATGTTGTAGTTGTCAAGTTTATTGGCACTATATAATCTAATTAAGTTTTTGAGTCTTTTTTTTTTCCCCCCAATCACACTTTTTCTTGTTGTTATAAACCTTTGCCTCTAAGTTGGGCTTTTGCAGTTCTATGGAGTTTTCCTTTTTCTAACTTTTATTTTTTTTAATCTATTATTATTTTTCTACATTTATTTCGTTTGCTTTTCCTACTGTTCTTAACCCCTTGCAATTAATCTTTAATGCATATAAATCTTCTTTATCTACCTCTATGTAACTTTGCATATCTATTCTCTTTCATTTTTTTCTTTCCTTTCCTCTCAACATATTTGTTAGTTTTGTTTTCATTGTTTATTCCCCACTTGGCACCTTACTTTAGCTTTGTTTTCCAGTTTGTGCTTTAGTTAGTTTTGTTCTTAACTGGTAGATATAATTTTTGGTTTCCTTTGTTTGCTGGGTGAAGTTATTATACTTTATTTTTGTTGGACCATTTTGATTCTGCTTATAGATATGTATGTGTATATTCCATTATTTTAATTATCATTTGCTTGATTTTGTAACTGCCATTCATCTGGGGTTCATCTTTGGCCTTTCGTTTTTGGGTATGTGCTTTAATCTCAATGCCAAAACACACCACTGGTAGAATATTTGTTCCTGAGCAGAAATCAAGCCCTGAGCCTTTGGAGTGGGAGCACTGACTCCAACACCCTAGACTACCAGAGAACTAACCCTCAGTTCAGTTCAGCTCAGTTCACTCGTTTAGTCATGTCTGATTCTTTGTGACCCCATGAATCACAGCACGTCAGGCCTCCCTGTCCATCACCAACTCCCAGAGTTCACTCAAACTCATGTCCATCAAGTCAGTGATACCATCTAGCCATCTCATCCTCTGTCGTCCCCTTCTCCTCCTGCCCCCAATCCCTCCCAGCATCAGAGTTTTTCCCAATGAGCCAACTCTTTCCATGAGGTGGCCAAAGTGGAGTTTCAGGTTTAGCATCAGTCCTTCCAATGAATATCCAGGACTGATCTCCTTTAGAATGGACTGGTTGGATCTCCTTGCAGTCCAAGGGACTCTCAAGAGTCCTCTCCAATACCAGAACTAACCCTCAGTTCAGTTCAGTTCAGTTCAGTTCAGTCACTCAGTCGTGTCCAACTCTTTGCGATCCCATGAATCGCAGCATGCCAGGCCTCCCTGTCCATCACCAACTCCTGGAGTTCACTCAGACTCATGTCCATCGACTCAGTGATGCCATCCAGCCATCTCATCCTCAGTCGTCCCCTTCTTCTCCTGCCCCCAATCCCTCCCAGCATCAAAGTGTTTTCCATTGAGTCAACTCTTCGCATGAGGTGGCCAAAGTTACTGGAGTTTCAGCTTTAGCATCATTCCTTCCAAAGAAATCCCAGGGCTGATCTCCTTCAGAATGGACTGGTTGGATCTCCTTGCAGTCCAAGGGACTCTCAAGAGTCTTCTCCATCACCACGGGAATATCAAATAGTGAGAACTCCCACAAAGGAAAACACTTGAATGTGAGACCTGGCATCCTGCACGCACCAGTAGCACCCTGTGCGGGATGTCTCATCCAAACAACAAACAAAACAAAAATACAAACTCAACCATCAACAGACAGGATTACCACCTCACTCAGCCTTGCCCATCAGAGGAAAAATAACAATAACAACAACAACAAAACTCAGCATAAATCTCACCTTATACAAAGCTTACAGAAACCACTGCACCAATCTGAGGCTGGAAGGAACCAAAAAGAAGAAGGGATTCACCTTGAAGGCTGGAAAAAGGAGATTCAAACACAATAAGTTTTAAAAAATAATAATGAAAAGGCAGAGAAATACTGCACAAATGAAGGAACAAACTAGGACACAGAAGTCCAAATAAATGAAGAAGAAATAGCAAACTACCTGAAAAAGAATTCAGAATAATGATAGTAAAGATGATCAAAAGTCTTGAAAGTAGAATGAGAAAATACAATAATCAATTAACAAAGACCCAGAAGAATTGAAGAGACAATTCAATTATTGAAATTAAATATACTCTAGACGGAATCAATACCAGAATATTTGAAGTAGTAGAACAAATCAGTGAGCTGGAAGATAAAAATGGTGGAAATAACTTCTGAAGAGCAGAATAAAGTAAAAAGAAATGAATAGAACTGAGGGTAGTCTCAGCAACCTCTGGGACAGTATCAAACACACCAACATTCAATTTATAGGGGTCCCAGAAGAAGAGAAAAAGAAAGAGTATGAGAAAATTTGGAGAGATTATAGTTGAAAATTTCCCCAGAATAGAAAAAGAAATAGTCCATCAAGTCCAAGAGGCACAAAGAGTCCCACAGAGTTGACTCATTGGAAAAGGCTCTGATGCTGGGAGGGACTGGGGGCAGGAGGAAAAGGGGACGACAGAGGATGAAATTGGTTGGATGGCATCACGGAATCGATGCAAGTGAGTCTGAGCAAACTCCGGGAGTTGGTGATGCACAGGGAGGCCTGCCATGCTGCAATTCATGGGGTCGCAAAGAGTCGGACACAACTGAGCGACTGAACTGAACTGAACTGAAGGAGACGAACTGATGTTGAGGCTGAAACTCCAATACTTTGGCCACCTCATGCAAAGAGTTGACTCATTTGACAAGACCTTGATGCTGGCAGGGATTAGGGGCAGGAGGAGAAGGGGATGACAGAGGATGAGATGGCTGGATGGCATCACCGACTCGATGCACGAGTTTGGGTGAACTCTGGGAGTTGGTGATGGGCAGGGAGGCCTGGCGTGCTGCAGTTTATGGGGTCACAAAGAGTCGGACACGACTGAGCAACTGAACTGAAGGAGATGAAAGAAGTGTATACAAAAAATTATAAGACATTGGTGAAAGAAATCAAAGATGACATAAACAGATGGAGAGTTATTCCATGTTCCTGGGTAGGAAGAATCAATATTGTGAAAATGATTATACTACCAAGTGCAATCTACAGATTCAATGTGATCCTTATCACTAATGGCATTTTTCACAGAACTAGAACAAAAAATTTCACAATTCATATGGAAACACAAAAGACCCTGAATAGCCAAACAGTCTTGAGAAAGAAGAATGGAGATAGAGGAATCAACCTTTCTGACTTCAGATTATACTACAAAGCTACAGTCATCAAGACAGTATGGTACTGGCCCTAAAACAGAAATATAGACCAATGGAACAAGATGGAAAGCCCATAAATAAACCCATGTACCCACGGGTACCCTATCTTTGACAAAGGAGGAAAGAATATACAATGGATCAAAGACAGCCTCTTCAATAAATCGTGCTGGGAAAACTGGACAGCTATATGTAAAAGAATGAAATTAGAAGAGTTCCTAACACCATGCACAAAAATAAACTCAAAATGGATTAAAGACCTAAATATAGGACCAGAAACTATAAAATTCTAAGAGGAAAACAAAGGCAGAACTCTTGATGATATAAATCAAAGCAAGATCCTCTATTACCCACCTCCTAGAGTAATGGAAATAAAAACAAAAGTAAACAAGTGGGACCTGATTAAACTTAAAGGCTTTTGCACAGCAAAGGAAACCATATACAAGGTGAGAAGGCAACCCTCAGAATGAGAGAAAATAATAGCAAATGAAGCAACTGACAAAGGATTAATTTCCAAAATATACAAGCAACTCATACAACTCAATACCAGGAAAACAAACAACCCAATCAACAAGTGGGAAAAAGACCTAAACAGACATTTCTCCAAAGAATACAGAGAGATGGCTAACAAACACATGAAAAGATGCTCAACATTGCTCATTATTAGAGAAAAGCAAATCAAAACTACAGTAAGATATCACTCACACCAGTTAGAATGGCCATCTTCAAAAAACCTACAAACAATAAATGTTGGAGACAGTGTGGAGAAAAGGAAACACTCTTGTACTGTTGGTGGGAATGTAAATCGATATAGCCACTATGGAAGATGGCATGGAGATTCCTTAAAAAACTAGGAATAAAACCAACATATGACCCAACTCTAGGCATACACCCTGAGGAAACCAAAATTGAAAAAGACACATGTATCCCCTTGTTCATTATAGCACTATTTAAAAGAGCTATAACATGGAAGCAACCTAGATGTCAATCAACAGATGAATGGATAAAGAAATTTTGGTACATATACACAATGGAATATTACTCATCCATAAAAAGGAATGCATTTGAGTCAGTTCTAAGGAGGTGGATGAAACTAGAGCCTATTAGAGAGAGTGAAGTCAGATAGAGAAAGATAGATATCATATTCTAACACATATATATGGAATCTAGAAAAATGGTACTGAAGAATTTATTTGGAGGGTAGCAATGGAGAAACAGACATAGAGAAAAGACTTATGGACATGGGGAGAGGGAAGTAGAGGGTGAGATGTATGGAAGAGTAACATGGAAACTTGCATTACCATATGCAAAATAGATTGCCAATGGGAATTTGCTATATGTCTCAGGAAACTCAAATAGGGGCTCTGTATCAACCTAGAAGGGCGGGATGGGGAGAGTGATGGGAGGGAGGTTCAAAAGGAAGGGGATATATGTACACCTATGTCTGATTCATATTGAGGTTTGAAGGAAAACAACAAAACTCTGTAAAGCAATTATCCTTCAATTAAAAATAAATTAAAAAATAAAGAAATCCTTCTGTCTGACTTGTTCATGAAGACTCAACCAACTAAACGGTGACATCATTCAAGAGAACTTGTATCTGACCTTATCATTTCACTCCCAGTTTTCCTAGGGGTTCCAAAGTGTCTTGTGTTATCTCAATTATGGCTCTTTTAATAACAAGTGTTAATATTTATTGAATCTCAGCTTTAGTTATCTATTACCTAATTTAATCTTCAACAACTCTATGAGACAATTTTGTTGTTGGAATTGTTTTGTTCATTTGTTTGATAAGTGAAGATACTGAGAATCATGAGTTACTTTACCCACAGTAGGTTCCTTACTAGGCTTCCCAGATGGCGCTAGTAGTAAAGAACCCACCTGCCAATGCAGGTTAGGCATCAGAGACACAGATCCAATCCCTGAGTCAGGAAGATCCCTTGGAGGAAGGCATGGCAACCCACTCCAGTATTCTTGCCTCGAGAATTCCATGGACAGAGGAGACGGGTGGGCTGCAGTCCATAGGGTCGCAGGGAGTCAACACGACTGAAGCAACTTAGCAAGCACACACGCAGGTTACTTAAAAAATCAAGACTGAGAAAGTGTGATCAGAGAGACAAGATAAGAACAGTGTTTAATCTCAGAGCTAAAGTGAAATGAAGTCGCTCAGTCGTGCCCGACTCTTTGCGACCCCATGGACAGTGGCCTGCACCAAGCTCTGCCGTCCATGGGATTTTCCAGGCAAGAGTACTGGAGTGGGTTGCCATTTCCTTCTCCAGGGCAAAAAAGAAAAGAGAATTCCAAGGAGTGAATAGTCAATTAAATCAAACCAAGAAATACAATAGCTAAGATAGAGCAATAATTTTCATTGTATAGTTTTGTCTTGGTGGCAGAATCTAAATTATATTATTTTTAAAAATGTAATAAAGAAGTAGTGAGGTTCAAATTGGATCTGTTTTGAAAAGTTCCCAGTTTTTCCTCCATGCTAGCAACTCTCAAACGTTAGTAGGCATGCATAACGGCTTCCCTGGTGGCTCAATCAGTAAAGAATCCTCCTACAATGCAGAAGACCTGGGTTCAAACCCTGGGTCGGGAAGACCCCCTGGAGAAGGGACTGGCTACCCACTCCAGTATTCTTGCCTGGAGAATTCCATGGACAGAAAGCCTGGCAGGCTACAGTCCATGGAATCACAAAGAGTCAGACACGACTGAGAGACTAACATTTTCACTATAGGAATATTCTAGAGAAATTCTTGTGAATGAGGTTCCTATCTTAAACAACAAATCTCTGGAGTTAGACATTGCATTTTTAAGAATCCCCACCCCCGGTGATTCTGATGAAGTTGCCTTTCAGTCACACTTTTAGAAACACTGCACTCATGCCAACTACAACAAGGAGCTTCTTGAAAGTAGGGACCTCTTTGGGCTTTCAGCAGTGAACACAATGCTTGATTCACTGTGAGGATATAATATAACTTTGCAAAGCTAAACTGTACTGTGGTCTGAAACAAGTAATTGACTGTAATTTGAAAATATTATCTTATGTGTTCATGGCCATAATTTCTATAACTCAAGTGTTTTGAATTTTCACACTGATTCTAAAGTGTCCTTTTTTGTTTCCCAGTGAAATCCTAAAAGAGATGCAATGGTTTGCATCTTTGCCCTATGAATGGTCTCTTTACTTATTTAAATCTATAACTATCTTCATTGACATTGCAAGAATTCATTTGACAGGACTTTAGACTTCTTTAAAACAAATTGGCTTACCTCTATCCAATCTTTTTTCTACCTTTTGTGATTTGAATCCTTATTCCAAAGATCATATATGTTGAAAATGTTAGATAAGCAATAGGTAAATAAATTTCTCTTGCTATTCTACAATAGATGATGTTTGTATATTTCCTTTCAATCTTATAATGATATATATTCACAAAAAATATGATATTGTATATACCATTTTACAACCTCTTTTTAATTTAAATCATTAGTAACTTTTGTACTATTAATTTTCATTAAAATTGAACTTTAAATAGCCACATAGTATTGAAATGTATGTATATGTTATATTTTCATATTGTTTGCATTATTTTTGGACCTTTGGGCTATTTTCAATGATTTAAAATTATAAATAATGTTGGATAAAATTCTCATATTTAGATCTTTGCCTATATCTTTTTTATTATTCCCTTAGCATTTATGTCTAGAAATAAAATTGCTAGCTCAATATATAAATATACTCGTTTTTTTTTTCAACATTTCCATCCAAAATGTTTTACAATTTACATGCCCTAAGCAGTATCTGAAAATATCTAAGTACCCTCATTAACATTAGACTTTATTACTTGAAAAAATTGGTCACTTTAATGGTGACAAATAATTTTAATTAATGTTTTAACTTGATTACCAGGAAGTTGAATTATATATCATGCTTATTATTTGTTCATTAAAAAATGGTAAAATGCTTCTTAGGTGCTTTTTGTAGAAAGAAACTATTAATTTCTCAGCACCTTATGATAGTCCAAAAAGATGGCTCTCCCTTTTTTGGTGGAAAATTTAACATAATTTCCTGATTTCATCATCTTTGAAAGTGCTTTACCAAGCACAGTTGCTCCTCTGTTGTCAAGACAGGCCCTGAGTTATGGTGAGAATTAAAGGAGATAAAGAAAGTAGATGTCATTTAAAAGCAAAGTTTTTACTGCAGTATCTGGCACATAGCAATCATCCAATACATGGTACAAATGATCATTCTTAGGCGAACATAATCCTTGAAGTAACCAATAAGTAAACAATCGTCCAAACAGAAGTTTATAAACAGGAAAATATAAGTATACTGATGCTCTTTGTGCAACTGAAATAAGATAATATATGTGAAAATTCCTTGAAATCTAGAAAGCTTCATTTGTTGAAACTATCACTATAATGAAAATAGTTACTACAACCTGTGGATGGCTATCAGTAAACTGGATGTTGTTATTTTTCCACCTTGGGGAGAAAATAGCTGAGTTAAGAAAATTTAAAATGTGTCCAAAATTACATAGCCAGTAAGTGGTAGAGCCAGGATTCAAGTAGGGGGTTGGTATAACAGGAAACTCTAGCTTCTAACATGTCATGAGGTAGTTCTGAAGGTCTCTGCAAGAAAGATAGAATATATCAGATTGATATCTGGGCAGGCATTCTAAATTTGTTTTTGTGTGAGAAAAAGGTCAAGTGCTACTTTGAGAATCCTATGAAAACCCCAGACTCTTCCTTCAGAATGGCTGAGACTCCCATTCATTTTCTCTGTGGTAAAATATATCAGGTGTGCTACACATTTTTTTTTCTTCTCTTGTTATTATAAACATGCCACAGTATTTCAGATATGTTTCCTGACAATCATTTGTAAAGGTTTCTCATGGAATATAACTAGCAATGTAAGTTTCTGGGTTCTAGATTATAAAATATTTTCATGAATAAAGTATAATACATTACTTATATTTACTCTAATGTAAAATTCCACCAAAAATATATTAATAGAAATGTTTGTTAACCTTACAGAATGAGTTAGAAGGTACCTCCTTCCTATATTGTAAAAGTGATTTATATAGAATTAAAAACATATATTATTTTAATGCTTGGCAAAACTCACATGTAAATTCCTTGGGACCTGGTATTTATGTTTAAATTCAAATGTCCAATTCAGCCCTCTTTTTTCATGGTTTTAGGAATAAACAGATTTTTTAAAATTTATTTATTTTTAATTGGAGGATAATTGCTTTACAATATTGTGTTGGTTTCTGCCATACATCAGCATGAATTAGCCATATGTATACATATGTCCTGGAGAAGGCAATGGCACCCCACTCCAGTACTCTTGCCTGGAAAACCCCATGGACGGAGGAGCCTGGTAGGTTGCAGTCCATGGGGTCGCTGAGAGTGGGGCAGGACTTGAGCGACTTCACTTTCACTTTTCACTTTTATGCATTGGAGAAGGAAATGGCAACCCACTCCAGTATTCTTGCCTGGAGAATCCCAGGGATGGGGGAGCCTGTGGGCTGCCTCTATGGCAGAGTCCGACACGACTGAAGCGACTTAGCAGCAGCAGTAGCAGCATACGTATGTCCCCTCCCTCTTGAACCACTCTCCCACTTCTGACCCCAATCCCACTCCTCTAGGTTGTCACAGAGTACTGGTTTCAGCTCCCTGAGTCATATAGTGGAATAAAAAGATTTTTAAATTAGTCAGTTTTAGCAAATTGTATTTTTCTAGGAATGCTTATATTTTGATTTAAAAGTTATTTATATAAAACATTGTCTTAATATGTTATTTCAGTTGAGACTCTATTATGCACCCTTTTCTCTTATTATTGTTTATTTCTGTCTTTTGCCTATATTTGTGTGTGTATGCATCTGTTTAAATCCTCCAATTAGATTTTGTTTTTATTTTTTGTATACAATTTTTTGTAATCAATTTTGATTTACATATACCCACATGTCTACTGTTTATTTAATCTACTTGTCTTTCTGTAAATCCAACCTTCTTTCTGAGATCAATTTTCTTTTCATTAAAGGACACTGTAAGTTCTTCAGTGGCAAGGTTTTGGTTAAGATGAGAAAATTATCTGAAAATGTCTTTATTTCACTGATTATACCGATGTAAGTTAAATATTATTTTCTCTTAGCACTTTGAAGATATTCCATCACTTTCTACTTTTATTTCTACTATTTATATTATTATCATTATTATTCCTTTTTACATAATTTATTTTTTCTCTATTTATATTCTTTGTTAATCTACATTTTGACTCTAATGTATATTCCTTTTATTGTTAGTGTCTAGGATTTCTTTGCTTACTAAATTTAAGAATTTCTATGCGTAGTCAATTCTAGAGCTTTTTTTCCATTACATCACCCTCCCATTAGCTCTGTTACCTCCTGGTAATCATCCCCCATGTTTCTTATGCCTGGCTTGACCTTACCCATCCTTTATCCCTCTGGTGACAATTTTGTGTAATTTCTTCATATCCATCTTTTAGTTCACTAATTTACTCTTTCACAATGCCCAATTTGTCCTTTAATCCTTCCTTTGAGTTTTTAATTTTAGTTGTATATTCCATATTTATAAGTTGTATTTGATTTTTTCACCACAAGTTTACTTGATCATTTTGACAGTCTCTTGCAATTTATATTTTTAATTTGTTTATACTTTTAATTCATTCTTTATGTTTCTAAACAAATTATTTCTGTTGGCTTTGCTAGATAACTTGAAGCACTACCAACCTTTGTTGTCTTTAACAAAAATTCTCAACTGTGATTATTCAAATTAATGTTGCAAAATTATAAAGGATTTAAGCTTTTAAACACCACAAGTAGGCCTACTAAAGGCTATGATTTCTCATAGAGAAAAATTTTACCCCTTTCCACTCTAAATCAGAGCTGAGAGCAATAAGCTCTTTTGATGTCTATCTCTGAGGAGAAGTGCTCCTCCACTACTCCAGTTTATCCTTTTCTGAGTCCTGGCTTTACTGGTGAGAGAGGTCTCTGATATGACCCCCAACTCTGAGAAAGCCCAAGGGTTTGTCTTTTGCCATCCAATTACTTACAGAATTAAAATCAGTTTAGATTTCTCAAACCAAACTTCCCAAATGTAGTAGGAACATAAATCACTTGAGTAACTTAAAAGACAGATTCTCAATAAGCAATAAGGTGGAGCCCAAGATTCTTTACCTTCAAGAAGTACTCAGGTGATGCCAGTACTGCTGGTTTGAGAATCAATACTGAATAGCAAGACTGTGCCAGTCAGAAAACAAAACCAATGGCTATTCAGTAGCTACAGTGAAAGCTTAGCTCTAGGAATTTCTTCTCCTAGTTTGTTACTGGCCACAAATGAGTTCTTTTCATTTCTTATGATGTTATACATTTATTTTAAAAGGATGTCTTTTATTTTATCTAGCACGAATGCTTTGTAATATGCAAGTTTCAATCTACTAATTGTGGGAAAGAGAATTCTTTTCCATGTAAGGAAGAGAATCTTATAACCCTTGGTATTCATACACTCAGCCTGTTAAGCATTATTTTATGCTATAAAAAAAGTTGTACTGCAATAGATTAAATCAAACATTTTCAAGTGGAATAAAATTTGGTCTTTTTAAATGACTTTGAATTAGCTTTAATGATACAAGCAAAAAGAAAAAAATGAATAAATAAAATAACAATACAGTGAACTTTTACATAACTTATGCAGATGACAGAAGAAAAATAAATCTCATGTAAACATATTAGAAAACCATGGCTTGACTGTTTTCTACAACAGGGTTATATAAAAGTGGATTTATTGTACTTTTGATCAGTGCATTTCAAAACACACTATAAAAATTCTTTTATACTTTAAAAAAAAATCTGAGTTGCAATCATTTGATAGTTATCCTACAAATGTTTCGATCACTTAAAAATATTCATCCAAACTCACTATGTGTCACTTTACAGCTTTGATTAGGGATTTGATGATTCAGAACACTTAATTTCTGGTAGTTTCATGCCACGAAGGTAAGTTATACTTGCAAATTATTAAAGTCTCACTGCATTGACTATTTTTTTAAGTAATAAGAGGTTAATAAAACTACAATTATTTTGTTTAACTGCCTTTTAAAACAACCAACATCTCAAAGGTTATTCTAATCAAAATCTCAAAAAGCTGTTCAAATCAACAGCAGAACTTGATATATCTAGTGGTATTTGGACCTTATGCAAGCTCAAGAACAAACAAATGAATGCTAAAGTTTGAATATAGATATTATTTTGGAAATCCCATAAGACTATCTTTTCAGTTTTAAAAATAAAACAGAATGTCCATATGTGCAAATTGTAAAACACATTCTAGAAGCATATGTCAAAAAGAATAGATTTTTTTTTTTAATGAAAAGAAATAACCCATTCTTTTTCCACAAAAGAAAAATAGTGTTCCGGAAAAACAATCTATACTGGAAATAAAGGGAGAAGAAATTAAACTACAGCATACAGATAAAACAAGCAGAGACATAGAGCAGGATGGATTAACGTAGAAAAATTAATTAAAGTGAATGAGAAGGATTTTTTTTCCCCCAGATATAGCAAGGGAAATGATGAAATTAGCAAAAGGTGAAATATATACCACTAATGAATAAACAGGGACATGTAATAAATAAATACTCTTAATAGTGTTCTGAATTAAGAAAGAAATAATCTGGCTCACTGAGAATTGCACAGGCTCTTCAAAAAATGGTCACTGACAAAAGACATGTTAGGAAAATATTGAGGCAATGTGAACACGCACAGATTTCTAAAACTGGATGAGGCTGCCGACTATGAAAGGCTGCAGAAAGAGTTTATAATCATCTTCACTGAGTCCCTTAAAATTATTCTTCAGATAAGCTTAACAAGTTTGGAGAGAATTAAAAAGTAAAAATAAAACATAAAATATGAACCTGACTTCACTGACAAGTAAGTGATCCTGGGTAAGGCTTAGTGTAAGTCTGTTAAGAAGAAGTAAATGTTATGAGTCTTTATCTCATAAATTCTTAAAAGTGATAAGTTTGAATTCTTAAAAGTAATAAGGATCATATCTTCTCAATATATTTATAAAGTTCTCGGTGATGGTTTCTGTCTGTGATAATAGTAAAGTTATAGATAGAACAGACCCAGATTTTCCAGCCCAGTAGTTCTAATGAATAAAACAAGGAATACTTAATGAAATAGGAAGACCATGTACTATTTTGTCCCTCCTCTGTTCATGTCCATATGAAACTAAGCTAGAGAAATAATACGTATGTTCCTTTTGAAAGAACTTAGAATTAAATCACATTTCCCTCTGTCTTTATCTGATCAAAATGGCTATCATTGCATTCTGTGTTTTTGCTTAGAGCAAAGGAGGTGGTGCTTCATCACAGAACATGAAGAGACTAGAAATAATATTTTAAAAGACTTTTATAGAGCTTACATTCTAAGTATCTCATATAATAAATTTCAAAACAATAAGCTATTAATAACCCCATGCTCACATAACCTTATAAATAAAGCAGTGTACTTTGAGAATCTTAAATCACTAATGTTTTTTATGTCTGTGTTTTTTTCTTCCTCTATGAACAGGTCTGCACTAGTCTGCATTAATTAAATTTAAGTAGGATTTCTGAGCCTGGATCATCATTAAGTCTGTGGCCCTGATTTAAATCTGCAGTAAAACATTTCTCCATTAAGTCTTGTGCTTTTGTGTCATATTTCATACACTAGTTGTCTCTTAATTAAATCCATGATGGTCCACCAACACAGACTATTAAAATAACTATACTTTGCTCTTGACATATTTATGAGACAGAGTCATAAGACTATAGACTGATACTTGAACTACTCACTAGAAATGCTAATAAGATTATGATGAAGGTAAGATTAGAACATTCTTCTTCTTTCTCTCCTCTTCTTTCTAGAGATTTATTTTTATAACTGCAGTTCACTTCTATTTCAGATTCTAACTTTTTCCCCAGGCCATCTGAAAGCTCTTTCATTGTAGAATAACTACCAATTAATAGGCAATGGAAACCTTGAAAAGTGTTAATTTATATCACCTGATATTAATATAAAACATTCAGATATATTCTTCTCTGAGTTTTGTTCTATTCACAACTGCAAATAAACACATTAATCTAAATATATGTTTGCCAAGCCTTTAGGTGTTCAGACTGAAGAAAATTTACAAGGACTGAAAAGAGAAAATAGCCCTGAGTGAGAAAGCAGTTAACTCTTAGATGGGGTGAAAGGTAGCCCACATATGTCAACCTTAGATATACTGAATTTTCAATCAGCTCACCACAAAGAATGATGGTGTCTTCCCCAGGTAAACGTTCAGAGAACTTCTTCCTTATGGCATATGGTGAAAGTTTCCAGTTTGTTTGTTTGCTTTCAGTAGCTTGATGTATACTATGCTTTTATTTCATTTTTTTAGAAACTTTTTTTTTTTTTTTTACATTATTTGTTTGGGAAGTAGGTGGTAGGGCCCTTAAGGGGCAGACCTGTGATTAAAGGATCAGGAAGTTTCAAATGATTGGAAGCTGTATCAAAGTACAGACCTTGGACAGAAGAACTGGGAAACTCTTCATCAGGTCATCCAACACAAACAGGCATTATCTAATACAAATACAGGGAGGAGCTTTTAAATCCATTTATCTGTTTCTTTATTAGTATCAGTAGGTGTTCTGGAGCCTTTAAAAATAATACTATGCAGCTCATCATTTGGCTCATTTTTTTTTAGTAGAAGTTTTTAAGAGTACTGCAAAAATGAGAGATAAACATATTTTTATTTCAGCATCAGTCTGCAATGAACAATGCAAATATGAAATAAATTCTAATGTCTTGTCAAGAATAGCAGCTACAGTCAGGCAGTTCCACTAAACACATTAAATCTAATAAAATCACCCTCACGTACTCCTGACACTAGTAGTAATTAAAATAACTTGTTTCAAAAAAATTGGTCCTATACATGAATACTTATTGGCAATTATTTCTTAGTTCTTCAAACCAAAGATAACATAATTTGATTCTCACACAATTTTCTTGTAAATGCGGTTCATATTGGGTTTTATATGCAGCTTAAGACTGTTAATTGCCATTTTGAGCCTCACAGTAAAATAGAGTTCAATATGTCGCTTTTCTCAAGCATAGAGAAATGTTTGAGAAATGCTTGTCTTAGTCTAATGAACTGTGAATAATTTACATCCTGAGTCCTATTTTTCAGTATAAGTGGTTCTGACTTTTCTTAAAGCTTGCAAAGCCTAATCAACTTGTTACATTCATCTGATTAAAGAAATCTCTGGCAAAGTAGAAAGATGAATCCAGTGCTTCTTCGGTGCTGCTTCGGTGGTGTTTTGATTTTCTTAAGGCCACTTTTTCATTAAGTTCTATTTTTCCTTTAGCATTCTAGACAACGTATTATAAACCAAGGGTTTTATTTTCCATATTTGTAAGAAAAATGTTATCTGACTTAAAAATTTCAAAATCTCCTACTTCTTGGCACATTCTTGAATTTAGAGGCCTAGCTGCTCTGTCAAGAAGTTAAAGGAGCTCTTTTAGGTGTGAATATTTTTCATTTCTGAAAGAATCACAAACATGAGATATGACTCCAGCCCCTTCTGAGTGTGTGTTAACAGAGCCATGCCGAGGAGAACAAGCCAGTGAATATACATTCAACAAGGACCAATGAAAACAGCAGCTTTTTGTCACCAGCATGAAGGCGGTGCAGATATTTCATCTTGCTCAGAAATTTAGAAAAGAAGTAAGCAAATTTCATGTTCACTATGTATTGGTTCGAGGATCTTTTTTTTTTTTTTTATAAAAAGGCATAATTTTTAAAAGACTTAGAAATATATTAGAGAATGTGTGCATCAAAAGGAACTTTAGAGACAATTTGATTTTACTCCTCATTCAGTAACAGAGGAAGCTAAAGTCCAGAAACGTTAAGCAACATAGTCATTGTGTCATAACCATGCAGCACAATGACTGGTAACAGAACAAAGGGAATCATGATGTCAAGTCTGTAAAATTAGGAATATGAGGAGGAGACACATCAGTGAAGGGACCAGCAAACAGTCATTTGTTTTCTGAGTTTGTATTATGCTATGGCTGCCAGGAAAAGAGATCCTTGTTTGAAGCTACATCCCTGCAAGCAATGGGGTCTTCTCATTTTCAAAGTAAGGATAATGAAAATATAGCAGAAAATGAAAGCAGGGGAAAGAAATAATTTGTTTACATTTTGAATCTATACAAATATTGAAAGTTCACAAAGTTAAATGGCAGAAAGGAATCCCACTGCGTACATATTTGTATATATAGTTGTATATGTTGCTGTTTCTGGGTAAACTATGAGTTATAATACATCAGAAGAATCATCACGAAAAACTAGAATGTGGATATCAACTACCCCAAAACTCAAGATGTGGAAACGAAAACAGAGCCACTAGCAAGAAAGATGAGGATGCCCTGAAGTCAAATTTGGCAGTAAATGGGCAACAAGGAGAAGATCTGCTAGGAGACGTAACCCAAGGACAAGAAAACTGATGACTTATGTGTTGTGAAAAATCAGAACCTATGTACAAGAGGAAAGTGTATGATCGGAGGCTGACAATTTTTTTTTTTTAGCAAAGGGTTATACAGTGAATATTTGGGGTTTTGAGGGTTATGGGGTCGCTGCCACGAGTACTGCAAACCACAGACAATATATAAACAAATGGGTATAGCTGTGTTCTAGTAAAATTTTACTTAGAAAAAGAGGAACCAGGGTGGATCTGACCTGCAGCTATAATTTGGCTATGATTGTTCTAGACAGAAACATAGAGATAAATAGATGCTAGGTGGATAGATATGAGGGGGGTGAGATAGAGGGGTATAAATCTTTTTCCCTTCATAAGCAAAATATCTATTTATTTCTTGGGTTGTAACTAAATATACTCTGAGAATGATAAAGGAGTGTAGGCTTCTATTAAAAATAAAGAACAAATCTTTGCTCCAAATAATCTCCATACCACAGACAGTACAACTTTAAAATATACACATCCATTCATATCCTCCTATGATTAAAACTCTCCCAAGGTGTCCCTCTATAAGTAGACTACAATTTTGGACCGTGCTTAACCCTCTCATTTCACCTTTTACCATTCTCTTTCTTATTCACTACACTTTAGCTCAACTGGCCTTGTAATTTCTCAAACATTAAAGTTGACCCCGAAGTCATTTAGCTCCCTGTTCTCACTGAGTAAAACCCGCCTTCTCATATGTTGGTATGATTGACTTTATTTCAATATTCAGGTCATCCTTCAATATTCAAGGCATCAGGTCATACCTTCCCTATTTACTTTCCTTGTAACACATTTGTCAGTGTCAGAAAGTAGCTTATTTTTTGTCCCCATAACTAGAATAAAGCTGCTACAAGGAAAAGGAATATGCCTGGGATACTTCTCACTATACTCTAGAACTCATAAGCATGACAGGGTAGATGCTCATTAACCATTTGCAAATGACTAAACCTGATGAGACTTTTTCATACATTTTCTTTTGTGATGCTCAGAACAGCCTTGCAAGGCAAGTATTATTGCCAGATGATAAAATGAGGTCTCAGAGAAGTTATAATGTTCAGTGTTTTCCTCTAAAACCAGTTTAACATTCATTACCTATCAAAAATTCTACTAACATTTACAAATATTAGCTCTTTATTGGCGAGAAAACTGAAGTACAGAGAGATTAAAGAATTGTACAAAGTCTCTTTTTTAATATACATTTATTTATTTTAATTGGAGGTTAATTACTTTACAATATTGTATTGGTTTTGCCATACATCAACATGAATCTGCCACAGGTATACACGTGTTCCCCATCCTGAACCCTCCTCCCTCCTCCCTCCTTGTACCATCCCTCTGGGTCATCTCAGTGCACCAGCCCCAAGCATCCAGTATCATGCACAAACCTGGACTGGCAATTCATTTCACATAGGATATTATACATGTTTCAGCACCATTCTCCCAAATCATCCCACCCTCTTTCTCAAGAATAGCAAGGGGAAGAGCTTGGATTCAAACCTATATATTAGAGTTTTGGAGTCTTTGCTTTTTTTTTTTTTTTAATATAGGCCTTTTGAAAAAAACTAATGAATGAATTAGGCTGCACTGCCTGGGGCTTAGCTGCTGGCACATGGGATCTTTAATCTTCTTTGCAGTATGTGGGATCTAGTTCCTTGACCAGGAATCAAATCTGGGCCCCCTGCAGTTGGAGTATCAAGTTTTAGCCACTGGACGACCAGGGAAGTCTCAGGGGTCCTTGTTCTTAACCTTGTTCTTAACATTACGCTGTATTTATACAAACACATACAAAAAAGATCTTCACCACCCAGATAATCATGATGGTGTGATCACTCACCTAGAGCCAGACATCCTGGAATGTGAAGTCAAGGGGTCCTCAGGAAGCATCAGTAGGAACAAAGCTAGTGGAGGTGGTGGAATTCCAACTGAGCTATTTCAAATCCAAAAGATGATGCTGTGAAAGTGCTGCACTCAATATAAAATATACCAGAAAATTTGGAAAACTCAGCAGTGGCCACAAGACTGGAAAAGGTCAGTTTTCATTCCAATTCCAAAGAAAAGCAATGCCAAAAAATGCTCAAACTACCTCACAATTGCATTCACCTCACATGCTAATAAAGTAATGCTCAAAATTCTCCAAGCCAGGCTTCAGCAATATGTGAAGCTTCCAGATGTTCAAGCTGGTTTTAGAAAAGGCAGAGGAACCAGAGATCAAATTGTCAACATCCGCTGGATCATGGAAAATGCAAGAGAGTTCCAGAAAAACATCTATTTCTGCTTTATTGACTATGCCAAAGTCTTTGATTGTGTGGATCACAATAAACTGTGGAAAATTCTTCAAAAGATGGGAATACCAGACCACCTGACCTGTATGCAGGTCAGGAAGCAGCAGTTAGAACTGAACATGGGACAACAGACTGGTTCCCAATAGGAAAAGGAGTACGTCAAGGCTGTACATTGTCACCCTGATTATTTAACTTATATGCAGGGTACATCATGAGAAATGCTGGGCTGGAAGAAGCACAAGCTGTAATCAAGATTGCTGGGAGAAATCTCAATAACCTCAGATATGCAGATGACATCACCCTTATGGCAGAAAGTGAAGAAGAACTAAAGAGCCCCTTGATGAAAGTGAAAGAGGAGAGTGAAAAGTTGGCTTAAAGCTCCACATTCAGAAAACTAAGATTATGGCATCCAGTCCCATCACTTCATGGCAAACAGATGGGGAAACAGTAGAAACTGTCCGACTATTTTTTTGGGCTCCAAAATTACTGCAGATGGTGATTGCAGCCAAAAAATTAAAAGATGCTTACTCCTTGGAAGGAAAGTTATGACCAATGTAGACAGCATATTAAAAAGCAGAGACATTACTTTGCCAACAAAGATCCATCTAGTCAAGGCTATGGTTTTTCCCGTAGTCATGTATGGATGTGAGAGTTGGACTATAAAGAAAGCTGAGCGCCAAAGAACTGATGCTTTTGATCTGTGGTGTTGGGGAAGACTCTTGAGAGTCCCTTGGACTACAAGGAGGTCCAACCAGTCCATCCTAAAGATCAGTCCTGGGTGTTCATTGGAAGGACTGATGTTGAAGCAGAAACTCCAATACTTTGGCCACCTGATGTGAAGAGCTGACTCATTGGAAAAGACCCTGAGGCTGGGAAAGATTGAGGGCAGGAGGAGAAGGGTACAACAGAGGATGAGAATGTTGGATGGCATCACCGACTCGATGGACATGAGTTTGGGGAAACTCTGGGAGTTGGTGATGGACAGGGAGGCCTGGCGTGCTGCGGTCCATGGGGTCGCAAAGTGTCGGACATGACTGAGCGACTGAACTCAACTGGACTGATACAAATACAGTCTGCCTACATGATAGGCATAAATGATGTACTCATTTCCTATGGTTGAGATAACCGATTATCTCAAATTAGTGACAAAGCAAACTTATTCTCCTACAATTCTGGAGATCATAACTCTTCAGTCAGTCTTATGAGACTACAATCACGAAGTCAGCAAGGCTAGTTCCTTTTTATCTCTCCAGGAGAAAATTGCTTCTTTCATCTTTTCTAGCATCTAGATGCCGAGTGTATTCCTTGACTTACGGCCATTTCTTCATGTTCAAAACCAGTGGGTAATATCATCTGTTTCTGACTCTGCTCCCCTCTGTTTCCGACTCTGCTCCCCTCTGTTTCCATAATCTTTTTCTGACTCTGACTCTCCTATATCCCTCTGGTAAGGATGTTTGTGGTTATATTTAGGTCCACCTGATAATCAAGGTTATCTGTTCTTCTCAACATCCTTAATTTAATCAATCTAATTGCATCTGCAGAGTGTCTTGTACCTTATGCGGCTAACATTTGCAGGTTCTAGAGATTATGATGTGGAAATCTTTAGAAGGCTACCACAAATATTATCTAGCCAACTGTTCAATATCAATTACTTTAACCACTTAACCAAGTATAAGTGGAATGAAAGTGAATTAGTCATATCGTTACTACTCAAATGTCAATCTGACCCCTTGTGGTAAATTGCCACCCCCATACCCATTGTCTGCATCTTATTTTCAGCCTGCTCTAATTTTTCCCACAGCACTGCCACCATTCACAACTATAAAATTTACTCTTCCTTCTATTAGAACATAAACTCTGTGAAGGAAGGAATTTTGATGGATTTGTTCATAGATGTATCCCACCCCCCATGTCTAAGACAATATCTAGCACACAATAGTTACTCAATAATTTTTTAAATAACAAATGCATTAATAAACATCAATCCACAGGCCAGCCTCTGAGAGAATTCCATAAAGCTGATCTGAAAGGTTACGCTTATTTAATTTACTTTTAAATTGACTATTTAAAAATATTTTACACAAATTATTCTGCTACAGTCATATGGTCTTATTATTGAAATTTTATAATGACAAAAGTATGCAATCTATTATTATAACACACCAAAGGAATGGAATAGTGCCTGGCACATGGTAGGCACTCAATAAAATTTGCTGAGTACGTGAATGGATCACAGATTTAGGTAAATGAGGAGTCAACTCCTTTGATAGGCTCATAGCTGAAAAGGAATCTTTTAGCATGCAAAAAAAGATTACAGTAATTGATTATAACAGAATTCTAATATATATTCTAATATTATATTTAAATATATACCTCTTCCATGGGGCATCCCTGGTGGCTCAGACAGTAAAGAATCTGCCTGCAACGCAGGTGATCCAGGTTCAATCCCTGGGTTGGGAAGATCCCCTGGAAGAGGGCATGACACCCCACTCCAGTGTTCTTGCCTGGAGAATCCCATGGATAGAGGAGCCTGGTGGACTACAGTCCACAGGGTCACAAAGAGTTGGACATGACTAATGCAGGCATGCACACATATTGCTATATGCAAATTATCTAAAAGTCTGAAATGAGGTAGATCTTTTTTAGCTGAGGTCATCTTAAGATTTTCTTTTATAGCTATTTTATATTTCCTAATTCTGTCATTTATTTAAATATAAACAGATAGTAGAATTAATTTTGACCTTTCTCACTGTATCAACTCTTAGGTCCCAAAGAACACACAGAAGCACTATCATTTGTGTTTAACTTCACTATATAAAAAACTCTAGACTGAACAGGGTGAAGTAGTTTGAGAGTTAATCGGTTCATCCTTCTCTACCATAGTTCACTTTTTGCTATTTGTGTGGATATCTGAGTAACTCCCATGACACACTTCTTGCATTTGGAACTTCTCCTTGGTCCTAACCTAAATATCTATTCAAATATATCTTATTTTACTTTAATTTGTTTTTAAAAATGTTAGCTACTCTGTGGGCAATAGCCCCACTTCCATCTGAATTTACTAGATCGCTTCCCAGTTTAAGTGTGGTACATAACTCTTTTGAAACTGTACTTTAAAAAGCAAAGATCCTCCATTACAGGCGGATTCTTTACCACTGAGCTACCAAGGATGCCTAACTTTCCAGAAAGCCTTTTACGATTAATGTGAAATGGCTATCTGCTCATATAGGAACCTCAAAAGCCTCCCTGTCAGGTTGCCAAACCATAGTTAGAAGTGCCCTAAATACCCCTGTGAACATAGCTTTGAAATTACCTTGCATTATCATTGAACTGATGTATCTTAATTTCAAATCAGATAAACTGTCAATTCTATTTAAATAATCCTCATGCTCACAGAGGCTGACACTGTCCTTTACTCCCCCATCCCTCCCTTATCTTTTTTTAAAAATTGAAACCACCACAAAGCTGGTATTGTGAATGTATTTTTTTTTTTAAGTAAAAGTGGAGTTGGCAATGATCTTAAAATTTATTGGCCTACTTCAGTAAAAAAACAAAATCTACAGATGGACATAATATTTCACTTTTATTCTTATTCTACATAGCTGGACTCCTGCTTAAGTAGGAGGTGTGGAAATTAATTATTTTCCTCCCATGTGTACCATCGTCTTGTGGCTTCTGTCACAATTCAGCACACTGTGGGATTTTATAACCAGAATTCTGCCTCCAAGAATGCCTCATTAAGTGGATAAGATCATCAAGTTTAACTTGGTGATTGGCTCAGCATAGTCACATGACTCACTGTCTATTCAGTATTGAGGTAGGGCTAAAACAATCTCTTATTAGTTCATGCAGTGGTAGAGCTCAAAACGAAGAAACGGAACAGAAATTTCAAGCCAAAGAAACTTAAAGATTACTTAGTCAACCTCTTCATTTATAATAAAGAAAATTATCCTGGGGAGTTTGAGACTATTTTCTAGATTCCTCCAGGTAGTTCAAAGCAATGCTTCCCTTATTCTGTGCTGTCACTCTCATCATTCAGTAAAATGAAATCCCATCAGGAGCACTGGAGTAGACTCAGTGCTCAGACTAAGGGATTTGGGTATGCTCTAGACTTTAATTCAGAAAATTATGTCACTCTGCATCTTAAAATAATTTGACGGCCTCCCATTACCTTTGGTACAAAGTTCAAACCTTGGCATATATGCTTCCTTCATAATCTGCCTTTTGAATTACCAGTTTCCTGCATTAAAATTACCTTAGAGGTCCCATTATTAGCAGTTCACTAAATATGCCATTCTAGCACATATTTTCCTCCTTATAAACACTGCTCATTCCCTCTGCCTGGAGTCCTCTTTAATAAGAAGCAACCATGTAATGACACAGTCCTTCATGAGCAGAGCAAGCATTACTTTTTTGGGGAAGCATTTCCTATGCCTCTCCAGGCCATTTAGGGACTTCTTTCTGTGATTTTCCCATAATACCTATATTGTACACTTCTTTTACATCTTTCCTAACACTCTATTATAAGCATAGATTTTCTGAAATCCTCTATTAATATAAACACCATGATCATAGAGACTTTAACTTCTTTATTTCTGTATTCCCAGTGCCTAGCATTCACTCTTGTGCCCAGTGCCTGACTCTGGTAGGCATGCTATATAAATCTGTTGAATGAATGAATGGAAATAGGCATGTATTTAAATTAAATCAAACCTCTCCGTTTTATTTTAATTTCAACGTCCATGCCTATAGCCACCACTATTTAGACTTCTACCATCATTTCTCTTTCAGGCAGATGAGCATGCCATTCCTAATAATAAAATAATTCCCAGCAACTCTTTAATTGCTTTCATTTTCAACGTAATTCCCAGGGGCACATAACAAAGGCTAGGACTATGCAACACAAAGTAAAGTGGGGATTTGGCAGTCTGACCATTAATTGGATCAATGTAGATAACCAAATAATTTAATGCCTGCAGGAGAGGAGGTAAGTGACTTTGTCTGGCATTGTGCTTCATATTTATTCTTCTTTACAAAACAAAATATGTGGAAATTTTGTGGCTCTTCAGATTGAGTTCACTTTTTAGCATGTTTACTTAGATGAACTTACCAAGATACGTGTTGAATTTGCACTTCACTTTTTGTATATGCATTGTCTAAATGGTAAGAATCTTTTCCCTGAAATATCACCACTCAGAAGAAGATATAAAATATACCTCATATGAAATTTGTCTTGTTGTAATACTGGGGAAAAAAATGAAACAAAGCAAGAACAAGAAACATTTGGATTTAAAACTGACTTCTAGTTCTCTCCCAAATTATCATGTTATAAGACATGAAAATACAAATAATGTTAAAATATTCTGCTTAGCTAATCAGATGAACTATGATAACATTTATATACATATATGTATATATGTTTTTATATATATATAAAATATGCTTTCAAAAGAGAGTAAAACATTAGTTTTTTTTCTATTAATTTAATTAGGAAACTTTGCTAATGGGAATATAGCAGACCCAAAAAGTATTCCTCAGATAAATAACTTTAAATGCATTGTTCTTTTACAAATAGTCTCATAAAAGTTTAATTTATAACAATAAATTTTGAGATAACTGATTAATGTTGCTAAACTATTCAAATGTAGTGCTTTGAAGTTATTCATTCCCCTACCCAGAATGACAAATTCTTAAAAAATGAAGTGCAAAGAAAAATAAAAATGTAAACTAGTTAAGAAGTAGTAGTAGCAAGAATCAGTTGCTCAGTCATGTCCGACTCTTTGTGACCCAATGGACTGTAGCCTGCTAGGCTCCTCGGTCCATAGAATTCTCCAGGCAAGAATACTGGAGTGGGTAGCCATTTCCTTCTCCAGGGGGTTTTCCCAACCCAGGGATTGAACCCAGTCTCCTGCATTGCAGGCAGATTCTTTACACTGTGAGCCACCAGGGAAGCCCTTTATATAAGACCCTTATTTTGTGTGTGAGAATTAACATATCACAGATTGATGAAGAAAACTAAAAATTCCTTTATGCTCAGAAAGAACTAAATTAAAAAAAAAATACTACTCTAGGAAGAGTAGACACAGGAGTGTGTGTGTTTTGTGTATCTACAGAACCAAAAACAAGCCATAACATCAAGAAAAAGTAGAACAGAAATATTTCATGCAAAGTATGTTTCTGCATTTTCAAGAAATTGATTCTTTAGTGCCTTCTTGGATAGCCATTTCCTTTCTCTTGATACGGTTATGATGCATCTTGCAAAGTGATAAGATAGCAGTTTGAAAACACATCATGGAGATATCCTTTCATGCAGGAGACAAGGAGGCCAACATGCAAAGAGTCTTCTGGGGCCACTAGCCAGTTTTTCAGGAAATTTCTATTCACCCTGCATTCTTCATAAATTGTTAAGTAGCTCAACAAGTATTAGGGGTGGTTGTCAAGGGGTAGGGGGTTGGAGAGGGATGGATTGGGAGTTTGGGCTGAGGAGATGCAAACTGGTATATATAGGATGGATGATCAAGAAAATTCTATTGTAGCCCAGGGAACTCTTCAATATATTCTGATTAACCAGGATGGAAAAGAATACAAAAAAGAATGATAAGAGGGTCAGGGAGGCCTGGCATGCTGCAGTCCATGGGGATGCAAATAGTTGGACACAACTAGACAATTGAACAATAACAACGTATATTTGAGTCACTCTGCTGTATAGCAGTAATTAACACCACACTATAAATCAACTACATTTCAATTAAATAAAAAAACATAAAAAATAGGTAGTATGGAAATTCACTGACATTTGGAAGCCATTTGAGCTACACTATTTATAGGCTTCCTAACTTTATTTTATCAGATGTTCATAGAAAACCTTTCCTGATTGCTCAATGATGACTTTATTCAGTGAAACTGTTGGTTTCCTCTATGAAAAGAACAATTCTTACAGCACTGTTTACAATAGCCAAGACACAGAAGCAACTAAAGGCCCATCAGCAGAGGAATGGATAAAGAAGATGTGGTGCATATATACAATGGAATATTACTCATCAATAAAAAAGAATAAAATAATGCTACTTGCAGCCACATGGATGGACCTAGTGATTATCATACTGAGTGAAGTAAGTCAGGCACAGAAAGACAAGTATCATATGATATCACTTATATGTGGGATCTAAAAAAAGTGGGGGGGATTATAAATGGACTTATTTACAAGACAGAAGTAGAGTCATGGATGTAGAAAAGAAACTTGTAGTTACCAGGGGATGAGGAAGGGATGGATAAATTGTGAGGTTGGGATTGATGTATACACACTATTACATATAAAATAGATGATTAATAACCCACTTATAGCACAGGGAACTCTACTCAATACTCTGCAATGGACTACATGGGAGAAGGATATTAGAAAAAAAAAAAACAGGAGTCACAGATGTAAAAAACAAACATATGGTCACTAGGGGATAAGGGGGTGGGAAAGAGGGGTAAACTGGGAGACTGGGATTGACATATACCCATTAGTATATATAAAATAGATAACTAATAAGAACCTACTCTATAGCACAGGGAACTCTCCCCAATACTCGATAATGGCCTATATGGGAAAAGAATCTAAAAAAGGGGGGGGATGGTCACCTAATCTATGACAAAAGAGGCAAGAATATGCAATGGAGAAAAGACAGCCTCTTCAATAAATGGCACTGTGGAATCTGGGGAGCTATGAGTAAAAGAATGAAATCAGAAATCTAACACCACCCATAGAAAATGAACTCGAAATGGATTAAAGAACTCTATATAAGACTGGACACTGTAAAACTATTAGAGGAAAACACAGGAAAAACAATCTTTGACATAAATCACAGCAAGATCAAAAGACCCACCTCCTAGAATAATGAAAATAAAAACAAAAATAAACAATTGGGACCTAACTAAAGTTAAAAGCTTTTGCACAACAAAAGAAACCATAAGTAAGATAAATAAGGTAATCCTCAGAATGGGAGAAAATATTTGCAAACAAAGCAACAGACAAAGGATTAATCTCCACAATACACAAACAGCACATGGAGCCTAATATCCATAAAATAAACAATCCAATCAAAAAATGGGTAGAAGACCTAAGTAGACATCTCTTCAGAGAAGACACACAGATGGCCCAGAGGTACATACAAAGATGCTCAACATCACTAATTATTAGAGAAACGTAAATCAAAAGTACAATGAGTTATCCCTGCACACCAGCCAGAATGGCCATCATCAAAAAAATCTACAAACAATAAATACTGGAGAGGGTGTGGAGAAAAGGGAACCCTCTTACACTGTTGGTGGGAGTGTAAATTGGTACAGCCACTGTGGAGAGCAGTATGGAGGTTCCTTCAAGAACTACCACATGATCCAGTAATCCCACTAATGGGCATATACCTTAAGAAAAACCATAACTCAAAAAGACACATGTACCCCAGTGTTCACTGCAAGCACTATTTACAATAGCCAGGACATGGAAGCAACCTGGATGTCAGTGGAAGATGAATGGATAAAGAAGCTGTGGTACGTATGTACAATGGAATATTACATAGCCAAAGGAAGGAACGAATTTGAGTCTGTTGAACTGAGGTGGATGAACCTAGACCCTGTTATACAGAGTGATGTAAGACAGAAAGAGAAAAGAATATTGTATATTAACACATATTATGGAATCTAGAAAAACCGTGATGAACCTGTTTGCAAGGCAAGAATACAGATGCAGATGTAGAAAACAGACTTGTGGACACGGGGTGGGAAGGAAAGAGAGGGGCGAATTGTGAGTAGCATTGATGCAACATGTATAAGCAACCATGTGTAAAATGGCTAGCTATGAGGACACTGCTGTATAGCAGGGAGCTCAGCTTGTGCTCTGTGATGATCTAGGGGATGAATTGGAGGGTTGGGAGGGAGGCTCAGCGGGAAGGGAACATATGTTACATATGGCTAGGGCACATCGTTATACAGCAGAAACTAACACAGCATTGTAAAGCAATTGAAGTCCAATAAAAAAGTGGGAGAAAGGGGGGCTATATGTATAACTGGTTCCTTTTGCTGCACACTGGAAATGAATACAACACTGTAAATCAACAATTCTTCAAGAAAATCTTAAAAAAAATAAGTATTTACTATTATAACAAGGATTAGAGTTGGGTAGAATCACATCTATGAGGCACACTAACATTACAGAAATTTCCAGAAGTTTATTTACTTAATTTTTGGTATGGCCATTGTTATTTCAGGTATCCTCATTTCAAGACACCATACTGTAATGAGCTATGTGGCTTGTCCTGGATAAAATCATTGCTTTATATTCTGATGGATGGAATAGCCTAACTGTTCCCAATTCTGTGCCTGCACTCTTTCAGATGTTAGAGAGGTGTCTTTTTCAGCTGGCAATAGCATAAGGCTTTGCCTCTTGAGTAACAACAGTATCATGTCAAAGAGGGAAATAGACTTCGTTGTACCTGTGGTTTGATGTAATGGTTGTTAGGCACGGATCCACAGAGAGAAATTTCACGTAGCTCAGAGATATTCAACATCTGCCATAAGCCTTGACCCTATTTTACAAGAGTATCTATAAGCTATGAGGGAACATGTTATTGAAGGATGTCTGATTCCAAGAACCATCACAGCTGTCACTGGGGTTTACTCTATCCATTGGCTGATATGCTTATCATAAAACCACAAACCTTATATTGACTCATGTTCAGATCTTGACTGTTTCCATTATACAAGAAAGAGTTAGGAAATAAACACTTGTAGCAGTTTCAGCTTAATGCTTTTTAGAATTGTGTTGGCTAGACAGCAAATCAAATACTCCCCACCCTCCTTCCCTCCCTTTCTACTTTTCCATTAAAACAAACACACAAAAATCAAATAAAGCATCAGCTCATAGATCTTTGTGGTCACACTGCTAATGCTTGGAACTTGAAAATTAGACCTAAGGAACAGATGTGATACAGCTACTAGAAATATGTAAATCATCACAGGCCCATGGGCTGAGACATAAAAAATAAATAAATAAAAATAAATCAGGTCAGGTCTGACAGATACCATTCTCTTTTGAATAATAGTTTATATGCTATATTTAAAGTGGATAGCCAGCAAGATCCTACTGTACAGTCCAGAGAAATCTCTTCAATGTTATATGGCAACTAGGATGGGAGTTTGGGGAAAATGGATATGTGTATTTGTATGGTTGAGTCCCTTCCTGTTCACCTAAACTATTACAATATTGTTAATCAGCTATACTCCAATACAAAATAAAAAGTTTAAAATAAAATAAGAGTTTAAACAGCACCGTGACTCTGAACATCAATCCTGAACTATTGGTAATTAAGGCTAATAGGTAGTTCATCATAGAGATGCAAGACAAGAAAGCCAAGACAGAGAATAGAAATATTTTTTTCAACTTATCTACTAGGTTGTTTACCTCACCTGAGAATGTCTTTTGATGAAATAGTTTTCAATAGCTGGTATCCCTATATCTTAAAGGTTATTAGCATATTGCAAACAGTCACTGTGATCATTTCACTGCCACAATGGGCTAAGACTGTGATTCTTAGAGACATCACCCTCTCTAAGTTTACTGAGCAGGAGCTAATTCCAGAACCATACAGTGTTCTTTTTCCATCCTCTTGCAAGTACATTTAAGAGCAATGTTATATAATGGAGTTAAGTGCGGAAAACACCACATCCTGACAGTAAGTTAGGTCAAGGCTGTTCGGCAAGGTGGTCTCTCATCCCACTATACGCACCCCACTCCCAATAGTTAAGATGTCCTTCATTTCACTCACTGTGTCTACACAGGAGGCAAATGATCTGGCTTTGAGCCTTTTCCTGAGACTGACCATCTACGGTTGTCTGATGTTCACAACTTCATGGCACTTCTCTAAGTCATCCCGGGTTCTATATTCCAGCTTTCTCAGGTCTTGAAGCTGTGGTGGAATAGCCTGAGCTGTGCCCCTTCTCTTCACTGTATGGATCCTGCACACAGTATAGACTTCACAGAGGGAAAGGTGAACACCTGGATTCCTGCAACCTTTCTCTTCTTTATGCCCACAACTTACCTTCTATTATGGTTTTGTTTTGGTCAAGCAGGGAGTCATTTTTAGCCTCTGAGGAGTCTATTAAAAACTGGACAAATATTCATTTTTCTGGTGTTAATGTTTTTCAGTGTAAAAATCTAATTACCAGTTACTGTTATCAAACTTCCCAGGTGGTGCAGTGGTAAAGAAACTGCCTGCCTGAATCCCTGGGTCAGAAAGATGCCCTGGAATAGAAAACGGCAGCCTGCTCCAGTATTCTTGCCTGGAAAATTCCATGAACATAGGAGCCTGGCAGGCTACTGTCCACAGTGTCGCGAAGAGTCGGACATGACTGAAGCAACTTAGCATGCATGCACACACATACATATCTCTTAGCTATCCTTGGAAGTATTCATTATTATATCCTTCATGCTTCCGCACTGAAGAGTCTCTAAAACATTGTCAGAACCAGGGTTAAATGTCATTTAAGAACATTGGCTAACTCCCCCTTGCCAATGACCAGTTTCTCCTGCCTGTCCTTGTTCTCCTTGACCCCATGACTTCCTTTGTGAGATCTCCCTGTGTCCTGGGCTTACAAGTGACTCCATGACAGAAATACTTGTGATGCTAAAGGCCCCCACATGAAAAGTTTTTTTTTCTTTTTAATGAACTCTGTAATTGGTCCCTAAAAATAGTGCGCTGTTAAAAACTATTAACAGCAATAGCTTTTCTGCCCATCTCTAATTTACAAAAACACAGACGTAAGTCACTTATGGGTCTGGTCTGTCCTGGATCTCCCAGGACTTCCCTCCTCAGATTACCATGGATCCACTACTAGCCACAAGTGATCCTACTGCCAGCTATATACGCTGAAGATCCCTGATTTCGAAGCCTGACTGTGTGAGAAGATTATCTGGAGAACAGGTTAAAAATGCTAATTTTACATCCAATTGCATACCTACTGATTTTAGAATCTTCAAGGCAGTGGTAAGAGAAACAGCACTCAGATCGGAAAGTTATTAATGTTTAAAAAAGCTTTTAAACAAATTCCCTTTCTAACCAGTCCAGTCCAAGTCTGATGACTGACATTTGAGAACTATTGTTCAAATTATATTTACTCTGTTTGAAAGAAAAGGAAATTGTACAGAACAAGATGTCAGTCCTTTGGTAAAGTCGTGGTAGCTTATAACTGTACTTCCTATTCATTTTGTAGGACTTCACTTTGTCATGAAAGGAGATTTGATATGTTTGATATGGATATATCAGATGCTATAATAATTACATCCATAAATTCATTTTGTGATGGTTACTTCTTTGGTCACAGAAATCAGCAATCGTCCTGTTTTCTATGTATCAGAGAATGTGTTTTTCATTTTAAGTAATTCTTTGCTAGGAACTCACACTAAACCGGGCTTCCCAGGTGGCACTAGTAGTAAAGAGTCTGCCTGCCAGTGCAAGAGACCAGGGTTTGATCCCTGGGTTAGGAAGATCCCCTGGAGAAGGGAAGGGCTACCCACTTCAGTATTCCTGCCTGAAGAATTCCACGGAGAGAGGAGCCTGGCAGGCTACAGTCTGTGGGGTCACAAAGAGTTGGACACGACTGAGTGACTAACACTTTTACTTCACTTTCAAAGAAACAGAGTGGTCCCCTAGAGAATCCCATAGAATTCAAGATCTCCCTTCAACAGAGAGAGAGACTGGTAATGCCCAAAAGGAGTAAGTCACAGTGACTGAGTGGGAAATGACCCCAGAAGAAAAAAAGAAAGTCTACTTATATCCAAGGAGCCTACCTAACAATACTTAGACCATTGAACAGAACAAACAGTGGCAAGACTCAGGAGAAACTCCTAAACCTCCAAGCACAATACTGCATGGTGTCCGTGGATGTAATACAGCATATGAGGGAGTAATGCAGTATGGAAGCTCCCCCAAGACCTGGGTAAGAAATGATGTGCTCAGCAAAAATGAACTTGGAGCACAGAATTATTCACCAGAAAGGGAAAACAGCATCCTTAGAGCCAGAGTTCTACTGGAGAGGATCCCAGATCAGAAGTCTGGGGCAGTGGACCTGCTGGAGTACCACCACCCTCTGGGTAGCAAGGGTTATACAGCCTATGCTTGTGGTTTCCAATCTGGTTCAAGTACTTGAAAGCAGATTCATAATAATGTCTGAAAGGACTTTAAAATGTTGTGATTGCTTTTGCTTGTATGATCCCTGTAGCTATCTCTCTATTCCTTTACCACAACTTCAGTTTGATAAATTGTTTAAATATGCTTAAAATGTATTAACACAGGTCAGTCTGTTGCGTTGGCTGAAGGAATGCTTGACTAGGCCTGGGCACAGACTGGTACCATTGAAAGATAACCCAGTCCTTAGTTTCACTTCTCCTAAGTGGGGATCCTCGTGCCATAACTGAAGACAAATTCTTTGAAGCCCTGGACTGTATCAAGTCATTATGAACCGAAAGGATAGTTTTGTTTTTAAAGTAAAATAAATTGGTGTCTTCCAAATGCGTTCATGCGACCAGACTGACTCCACAGAATTAATACCAAAAATGATAATAAAATTGTGACCATAGAGAAATCTTTAGAAATTTTAGACCATACTAATAAAAGAGAAGAAATCAATATTTTGTCATATCTTGACTGAACTCTCTCTATTCCTACCCCATTAA
Source organism: Oryx dammah (assembly GCF_014754425.2). Lineage (NCBI taxonomy): Eukaryota > Metazoa > Chordata > Mammalia > Artiodactyla > Bovidae > Oryx > Oryx dammah. Next base: position 43,400,511 of record NW_024070212.1, read on the forward strand.
TGTCTTGTTAAGAAGAGCCAGATTCTAAGAATCTTTCCAGGATGTTGGATGATGTTTTTCTTTTCTTTTATATTTATTTCCATTACTCTTGTTGGGAGAATTTATCTCTTATTCTGAAATACTTTAATGACCTCATTCGCTAGAGCTTCTCACATGGCCTCCAAGATTAAAATTAAAACATCATGTGATTGGACTTTAGATATTCAATGGCTTCTTTAACGCACTACATCCCAGACCCCTCACTTCTCCCTGAGCCTGCTCAAATTCTCTCTGCCCAGAGAAATACATCCTTTCTCTCCTTTAAACATATTCTCTACTCATCTAACAGCACTTGATTCAATATTCCATTTATGACAGCAATTTTCTCTTACAGCTTGTTGTTTGGACTCTATGTCTGTGTGTGCGCAGTTGCTCAGTCACATCCAGCTCTTTGTGACCTCATGGAATGTCTCTGTCCATGCGATTTCCCAGGCAAGAATACTGGAGTGGGTTGCCATTTCTTTCTCCAGGATCTTCCTGGGCCAGGAACTTAATCCATGTCTCTTGCATCTCCTGCTTTGGCAGGAGGATTTTTCACCACTGCACCACCTGGGAAGCCCTTTGGACTCTACAGCTCTGCCCTTGGTGACATGCCTGTGTCTGATTCATCTCTAGCTCCTATCAGGTCCCTGGAAGAATGCTGAGCACATGGGAGCATACTGCTTTGCTCAGTGAATATTTTAGGACAAACTAATGAAGAATCTTGGCACCTTAGAAAGAAAATTTCAAAACCTTCAGCCAGTGCAAGCGATAGGTAATGGTCTTAGAGGAATGTATTTATCAAACACTTGGAATTCTATGATCTTATATCTGAGATTCTGCTGTGCTCCTGAGGTGCAACAAATTATAAATCAAGACACTTGGCACTTGGGATGTTGTCCTGGCCAGTAAATCACTGTCTTGGTTTCTTGATCCATGAAACAGGGATAATGACAGCCTAATATGGCTGTTGTCATGGACAGCCGAGACCCTGTATGTGAAAGTGCTATTGAAAGTACCGAGAACTATATAAATATGAGGGTTATTGTCTGATTTTACAAATGCTTGATAACAAACTGATTATTTGCTTGTCTGTTTTTCCTACATTTTTACATGTGTAAATATATGGACAAATAAAAAATGAGGGAAAAGACCACTTAAACATACCCAGGCCAAACATTTTTGGTATTCTTTACTATGCTTCTAAATATTTAATAGATTATTAGTAGATGCAAACATAGAAGACACTATTTCACATTTGCATGTTAATGAAAAATCATGAATTATGCATTATTTGCTGTGTGGAGTAGTGGAAACAGTATTCATTTTTTATACCCATAAAAACTTAGATTGTCTCCTGAAACACACATCAAATCCCCTTCTGTAACAGCGCCAGAAAGATCTGCAAGCTTTTTAAAACCATCTCCAATGAAATTAGATAGATTTGTTTGTGCTGCTTTGCAACACGCTAGTGTGAAAGTTCATTTTAAACAAAATAGTTTTAATAATGTCATTACTAATGTATATTTGGTCATCACTAAAAAATGGGGTTTTAATATGAATGTTTCATTTTAATAAACGGCAAAGGAAGCAAGTTGCCTTGAGTCAGCAGGAAGTAGTTATACACCAGAGAACAGCCTGATTGTGTTAGATTCATCCAGAACACTGAACAGCCCAGAGACAGTCCAAGAAAAAACAACTGGCTTTATTCAAATGATTAGGCTTACTGCAGCTCAATAGTGAGATTCACACATTCTCCTATTATTTCTTGACCTTGTGCCAAAAACTCCCACTTACAGTAATAATTAGAATTAGTGTTTCCAGTGCATGCCTCCATCTTCCTAACAAACAGTAAAAAAAAAAAAAAAAAAAGTGGTGCTTACAAACTATGCAGTTAATAAAAATTTTCTTTACTCTGATTAATACAGCTCCATTTTCTTAACTCTTTACCATTATGCCAAGTATAGCTACCTTCTGTTGCGAAATCACTACAAGTGCCATGACTACCATTGTTGATCCTATAGTTTTGAAAGGAACTGGTATTTCATTCTTCCTCTCATTAAATTCTAAGAAGTTTCTTTTATTTTCCTGGTCAGAGCACATAGGAAAAGCTGCCTCTGACTACTGTCATTCTGGCCCATGTGTATTTTTTTCTGGTAATGTGGAAAACTAAATAATTCAAATATTGAATCACAAATACTGGAATTAGCATCGGGTACAAATTGTTGTGCCTACTATTTTAATGAGAAGCAGAGTTTGTGAGAACAGTCTGGAAGGGCCCCTGAAACCTGAGTAGATGTCTGTGATATGGTTTCGTCTACACTACCTCACCGAACTCCTCTCTAGGCTGCTTCACTCAGTCTGTGCTGCCATGAAGGGAATGGCAAGAAGGCAGCCATGTCATATTTATGTGCTTAGTGATTCTTGTAACACTGTGGTTATTACCACTCCCAGAAGCCTAACACATACATGCGAGGAATTTACCCTTAGTTGGCAGAATCTAATGGGAAATCAAATAGAAATCACAAGGTGTGAAAAAAAACAGGATAAAAATAATCAAAACTTTTAAAAAAAACTATATTTAATAGAATAAATCTGATTGCTAAGCCAAGTATATTTCTTGTGAGAGACAGAGCTCGGGACTAGAATCTCAAAACCTAGACTAAACCCCACAGCTCTGCCACTAAGTGATTTTTACTCTGTCTTGATGAGACGTCTGGAGGAACTTCAGGCATTCTGAACCTTAGTATTCTCATCTCTAAAATTTAGAGGGCAAAGTCTCTACTTCAGTCACCTCACTAGTTAGTTGGTGGTGATGAACAAATGAACAGGGTTGAGTCTTGTAAATTCAACATAGCTACCTGTTGATGAAGTTGCAGTAAATCCATCACTTTATTCTTCTGCTTCCAGTGGAAACATGGAAGCCTCTCACAGTTTCACATAGCACTCCTTGCAAGGCCTCCCTTGCATGGCTCTCTACAGTGGGATCCAATATGGGCTACAGTCACACTAGCCTGGGAATAGGCCAAGACAATTTCCGCTTCAAGGTCTTTGCGTGCAGGACCCTCTGAGCAGATTGCTCTTTTCCCAGAGCTTAATGTAGCTTAGTTCCTCTTTCTTCTAGTCCACTTAAATTTTACCTCTTCAACTGGCCTTTTTTAGCTAAAATAGCCTCTCCCACAGCATTCTCTGTCTAATCTGTTATCTTTTTACAATATGAGATTATCTGCCCCATTTATTTACCTTCTTATTATAGCCCCCACCCCCTACCCCCTGCTGAGGAATATAAACTCCCTAAGAAAAAGACCATTGCCTTTGACGCCTAGAAAAGTGCCCAGCCCATAGCAGGGACTCACTAATACCTGTTGAATGAATAAATTCGGCAGTTGGACATTTACCAGGAGGGAGAAAGAGCTGGAAGGACACAGCATGTGTTAAAGGCCCTGACTACTTCCCTTTTTGTAAACAGTCCCCAAACTACTCTCCCCAACCCTCATCCCACAGCTCCTGATTTCTCCCCATGCTAGGAACCCGGTGTCTCTCCTCCATCTTCTCTCCCAAGATTAAAAACAATAATAGTGGTAATAATGAGTTAGCATAACATGTAGCCACGTGTTTTACACCTGTGATCACATTTAAATCTTTAGAACCTTTTGCTTTAGGTGAATTGAGAATTAGAGAGATTGAATACGTTGTTGAAGATCTCCTCTCAAGAGGCAGAGCTGATTCTCAAATGCATGCTGGTCTGACACCCATGCTTCTCTCCCACACCACACTGCTTTCTATACAGCAAAGTCCTTGTAGTCAGTGACTCATACTCCTGCTTCAACACAGTTTGACTCACTTTTTCTCTACCCTGGTATCATCCTATATCCTGGGTGATTAATTGATTGAATTATCAGAGAAATGGGATCAGGCAGATCATGTTTTCCCATCACAGTATATATCATTAGAAGCTTTCTGAATACAAAATAACTGACACATCAGATGGATGATCAAAATAATAGTTTATGGAGCACACACTGAGTCACTTGAAACTTCATGACAACTCTGTGAAGTAGGTGATGCTTTTCTTCTCATTTTTATAAATGAGGAATAATAAAGAGTTTTATAAATGAGGAAACTGAGGCAATGAAGTTTAATAACTTGTTCAAGGTTACACAGCTAGCAAGTGGCGGAGCAGGGATTTGTACACACTAGTGTGACAAAAAGGCAGTGTGTTAATCACTGTGTTAAACTGATGGGTCCATAGGATAGAGGTGAGGGCTAGTCTGCTTGGCCTTTAACAGTGACTCATTTTTCCATGGAGCATCTGGTATAAGATGAGGCCTTAAATCAATCACTTTTCATTTTTGGCAATGTTAGTGCTTTCATCCTGTGATTACATTTAATATTAGAATGATAAGAAAGAGCATAGTCTTGGATAAATAAACAATCTATTTTTCATATGATACAGATGAGTCATCAAGCTGACAATATCATTAATCACTTTAATATATCTATCACCATCACTTTCTCTAGAATTGTTTATTTCTCTGTCAAGGCGAAACATATGAAATAAAACAACTGTATCATAAGAAATCAGGCAAAGAACTCACTGGCATTTTCAGTTTTCATTTAATTTTTTTTTGTTGGTGTTAAGATTTCAAATCATACTGATTTTAGTTAGCCATACAATTTCAGTAAGCCACAGTAGTTTAAATGAGGGAAATTTTTAAAAGGAAGTAAAAGTAGTCACACAAAAACTCCTGAAAAACAGGCAGTTTTAATGAGAGTTATTTCATTAAAAATGAGACATTCTTTTAAGAAAGTCAACCAAAAGGGAGGAAAAAAAAATATGACAGTTAGAGATTTGTGGATCAGGCATTTTAGTAATTAACCACCGAATTTCCAGATGATAAGGCAGAAAGCAAGTTATGTCTTGGAGAAATTGCCCTCTGGAGAGAAAGGAAGAGAAGGATTTTGAGTTTGACAGTGCAACCTTGTACCAGCACTGTTTTCTTCTCCTGCTGGTTCAAGGAGCTCTAAGCACCCTTCCGTAAATCATCATCTCACATCTATTTATTATCTTCCAGCTCAATGCACAATACTATCTGTTACACATGGATACCAGCAATAATACACGGGGGCCTCCAGCATACGAGACAAGCAAGCTCTGTGCTCATCTGCGTGCTGAGTCTCATTCTGCAACGGAATTTCTGCTCACGCTGTAGTTCACCATGGTCAGCAATTAAAACAAAGGTGTCATGTTCTAGTATTTAATCCTCTATATGTTACCCATGCAATGTGATGCTAGCCATCCAGTGTCATATGAAAAAAGAAAATGCTTGAATGCTTTAGAGGAGCATGAGGTTTTTTTCAGCTGTTAGGGTGGGCGATTCCATTAGACTTTGGTAACTTGTATTGTAAGATACTTGTATACAAAGTGGCAGTTTCTATTCAGTAGAGAGCTAAAATGCATGAATCTCACATTTCTTGCAGAATGCTACCAAAATGTTAGCTCTTGTTGCAGAAGAGGGAATCAGACTGAGTGGAACAAAAATTAAGAACTTTAAATGTTAAATATATGCTATATTGTGATTCTCAACAGAGGCTGTAAGGATCACCTGGAAAGACTCAAAAAATACAGACAGTCAAGCTCCATCCATCAGAGATGCTGATTCAGTTAGGCAGGGGCAGGGCCCAGGCACTTTTTTTTTTTTTTTTTAATAGCTCCTGAGATAATTCCAATTTGCTGGCAGGGCTGAGAACAACTGGTTTGTGGGCAAGAAACTTCAAAACCCAATTGTTGCTGAAGTGCTAGCACCTTGTTAAGTACTTGTGAGACTTTCTCTGAAGCTTTCATCTTTCAGTTGCTTTGTGGTTTCATCCATCAAACAGAGTTGTCATAATGATTAATTAAACCATGTAAGTTTCACTGGTGAGCATAGAATGCTGTAAAAATATAAAATGAAAAAGAAATGAAAAAAATCTCTGAAATCACAGAATCCTGAGTTCTACTGTTGATTCTGACAAGAGTTTTAGACCCAGGATATTTGTCAGATATCAAGCATATCCTTTTATATCTCAACTTTATTTCCTTACCTGTAAAATGAAAATAATGTATTTAACCTGTAGCAAGATAAAGGGGAAGTGAAATACTTTTATTTTATAGAAGCATTAGGATTAAAAAACAGAGTATTTTTAGGGTACAATTTCAATTTTTTGGTTTGTTTGGTTCCCTTTCTTCCAAAGTCTTTGTGAGGATCAAATGAGTTTATTTATGTGAAAGAACATTATAAGTATAATTTGCTATTGTTATGCTATTATTATTATGCCTAAGTTTTTATTATGCCTCAATTTCCTCAACTATAAAATGAAGAGTATTGAACTAAATCATTCCTAAAATGTCCTCTAAGCACTAAAAATCTGTGATTCTTAAAAAGCAAGAATTGTATAGCCTTTCTATTTCATTTGATTCTTATGTGTGTGTGTAAGTTTCAGAGAATATTAATGGAAAGAAGCTTCTTGAGTTGTTTTAACCTAGTATTCGTCATACTCAGGGACTGAGTTCCTCGGGGAGAATCCACAGACTTCAGAAGAGTTCACAAACAAGAACCTCTTTCCATTCTAGAAGCATAGGTGCACCTTGACTTTTGCTGGTTTTTAAGTCCCTCAGTTGGGTGCTGAGATCTAACTTCGTTTCAAGCCAGAAGGCTAAAGGAGCAAGTCCTCTGACTACATGCTGCCCTCCAGGACAGCCCACAGGGGCCCAACTCTGTCCTGTCCGACTCACTCAAAGACAGAGCTGCCAGCCTCCTCAAACAGAGGCTGTGGCCAACTTTTCTGATGCTAGATTTGGGGGAGGCAAAACACATTTCTGCATTTGTGACAGCATACAAGGGAAGTAGCAGAAAAGTGTTGTGTTCTGTTAGTAGATATATGTCTGTGCGGCTTCTGACTATTGTGTGAGTCTTGAAGCTGCCTTCTCTGCCAGCTCATTTCCTTTAGACTTATAAACATGTTCAGGTTTCTCCAATCTTAAGACAAAAACAAAAGGAAAGAGAAATTAAAAATCCTTCCTTCTTGCTACAGCATTCCCTTATTTTCATAATCAACACCCTTAAAGAGCTGTCTACACCTGCTGCCTGTATTTCATCCCTCCTGATTCATTCCTAAATCCCCAGCAACCTGGATTTGTCTCTACCTTTAGACAAGGTTGGCAATGAATTCCCAGGTGTTAATTTTAAAATGTCAACTATTCCTTCATTTGGGCACTCTGATCACCATTGTACCTCTCATTCCTTTGACCACTTCTTTTATCGACTTTCTCTTCCCTGGGGTTTAAAACACTTACTGCTTCTAGTTCTTCCTCCTATCTGTCCTTCTGGCTTCCTTTAGCCTTCTGTGGTTCATCTGGTTCTTACAAGCTGGTTCCACAGGATCTTATTTCTAACCTTTCTGATCGCTCTGTACACACTTTCTGGCTAAGACTCACCCAGTTGCACGAGAGCAGTCATTACCTTCTCAGGCTTCTTAGAAAGCAACCTGAATGAGACCTATTCTTACCCACCACCACTTCCTTAGGAATTGCAATCTCAGAGAAGCATGAATGAGCAACATGGGAAATGAGTAAGGAGCAAGAACAAATACGAGGGTATAGTTCTCTGCAGCTTTGTGTAAAACACAGCTAATTTCTCTTTCTCACAGTGTGCTTCAAAAGAGCATGCATGAGTGCTCAGTTGCTTCAGGTGTGTCCAACTTTTTGCAACCATGTGGACTGTAGCTTGCCAGATTCCTCTGTCCACTGGGATTCTCCAGGCAAGAATAATGGAGTAGGTTGCCATGCCTTCCTCCAGGGGATCTTCCTGACCCAGGGATTGAACCTGTGTCTTCCGTGTCTCCTGCACTGTAGGTGGGTTCTTTACTGCTGAGCCCCCGGGGAAGCCCCAGAAAGATCATATAAAATCCTATATGTCAGAAGAAATTCTGAAGAGAAGGAAAGAATTTATCCATTGTCTCCCCTCCTGTGCTGACCAAAATCTACTCTATGGGGCATCAACACCTTCTCACTGACTTGTGCCATCCAGCCCTTCCGGGTGTTGTTAAGTACATTAGTTTTCTATGCTGCCATACGAAATTATTACAAACAGTGACATAGAAAATCCAAATTTATTCCCAACAACAGTGTAGGAGGGTTCCATTTTCTCCCACTAGGAAGAACAGTATGGAGTTTCCTTAAAAAACTAAAAACAGAGCTAGCATATGATCCTGCAATCCCACTCCTGGGCATATAACCAGAGAAAAACATAATTTGAAAGGGTTCATGCACCCCAGTGTTCACTGAAGCACTGTTTACAACAATACCCAGGACACAGAAGCAACCTTAATGTCCACTGACAGATGAATGGATAAAGAAGACGTGGTATATTTATACAAAGGAATACTATTCAGCCATAAAAAGAATGAAATAATACCATTTGCAGTAATATAGATAGATCTAAAGATTATCATTATAAGTAAAGTAAGCCAGACAAAGACAAATCTCATATGATATAGCTTATATGTGGAATCTCAAAAACTGATACAAATGGACTTATTTACAAAATAGAAATAGTCCCATGGATATAGAAAAAAAAATTATGGTTAACAAAGGGAAAGGGAGGAGGGATAAATTAGGAGCTTGGGACTTAAATATACACACTATTATATATATAATAGATAACCAACAAGAATCTACTGTATAGCACAAGGAACTAGTTCAAACTCTGGAGGTTCAGATGGTAAAGAATCTGCCTGCAATGCAGGAGATCAGGTTTGATCCCTTGGTTGGGAAGATTCCCTGGAGTAGGAAATGGCATCCCACTTTAGTATTCTTGGTGGGAAAATCCCATGGACAGAGGAGCCTGGCAGGCTACAGTCCATGGTGTTGCAGAGTCAGAAATGACTGAGAAACTTACATTTCACTATAATGGAAAAGAATCTGAAAAAAGAATATATGTATGTACTGTATATCCTAAACTAACAATATTGTGAATCAACTATAATATAAAAAATCTAAATTTATTATCTTACAGTTGTGTAAGTTTTAAGTCTAACACAGCTGTCACCAGTTCAAAATCAATGTGTCATCATGGCTATGCTCATTTTGGGAGGCTCTTGAGGAGAATCCATTTTCTTGCCTTGTCCAGCTTCTAGAAGCTGCCCACATGCCTTCACTCTTGGGGTCCCTTCCTCCATCTTCAAGGTCAGCAATAGTGAAGTGAGTTGAGTTCTCAGATTCCACCACTCTAACCTCTTGTGCTTCCTTCTCGTTCTTTCACAGCTTCTTGCGATTACCATGGTCTCACCCAGAGAATTCAGATAATTGGCCGTCTTAGTTCTCCTTTGCCATGTAAGGTGACATATGCACAGACTCAAAGGACATTTTGGGGAGAGGACATTATTCTGCTTATCAAACCAGGAAAACCAGATCCCAAGATTCAGTGGTAGCCTCTTCCTTAGGCAGCACAGGGACAAGGTATGAGCCAGGATACTCTTTCTCTGTTTATTTGAAAACCACAACCCAGGGGCCAGGGTGGAAGAACCTGTGGCTATGCATGGGCCACACCAGTGAAACAGTATCTTGGTTTTCAAAATAGGAGAGCAGAAACCCACTGCATGAGGTGTGAGGCACTACTGGTCCTGCCTGTAAATGGCATGAGTGATGAACAGCATCCATTCTAATAGACCCAGCTGTTTGATCAGGCAAAATGCTATCACTGCCACAATGAAACAAGCTTCATACCAGTAATGTGGGGTTTGATAATCCCTATGAAGTTGATAGAAGATTTTCATGGGAGGGTCATCAAGAGTCCTGAACCACAGCCTCACCAGTCTACAAAAGGTACAGACTGAGACTGACTCTCTAGTAAAATCCTGACAACTCCCAATTTATGCTTCCCATTTGGTCCCTCTTATGGGTTCCAAAGTATCTGGAAGACATTTTAATGCAGATATCCCAGAGCTTCAGAGTATGCTATATGAAATGCAACATCTTTTCTACCCCTCTAACTCCTAATATCTGCTCCTTCTATAGGATTTCATTTTTGTGTGTGCGAGTGGTTCTTTCCCTAACTTAAGAATCCCAAATCAGAAACTAATAGTCATCTTTGACTCCCCTCTCTGCCTCACCACCAACCCATTCCTAACATCTTGAGGTCCCCTGACTTCAACTCTCACCATTCCTTCAGCATCAGTCCTTTCAAAGAGTATTCAGGGTTGATTTCCTTTAGGACTGACTGGTTTGATCTCCTTGTAGTCCAAAGGACTCTCAGGAGTCTTCTCCAGCACCACAATTTGAAAGTATCAATTCTTCAGGGCTCAGCCTTGTTTATAGTCCAATTCTCACATCGGTACCTAACCACTAGGAAAACCATAGCTTTGACTATACAGACTTTTGTCAGCAAAGTGACGTCTTTGCTTTTTAATTCTTCCATTCTCACCATTCCGTCCTTCATTTGCTTTTTATTTTCTCTGAAATCTTCTCCATTCTTCCAGTCATCGCTCTTTCCAATCAATGATTCACTCAACATCCACAATTACCTTTCTTAAATAAGTATCTGATCCAGTTCCTTCTGCATACAAAGCAATCCTTCAGTGACTTATCAATGCCTTCAGGATAATAATGACAGTTTCTAGCATAACGTTCAAGGCCCTTCATATCTGGATTTGACTTCCCGTCTCCATTCCTCCTTTTAAACTATGAATCTTAGCCATACTGAACTACCTGTACTTCTTTCCCAAAGTGTTGTGTTATGTGACACCATTCTCCCTCTGCTCGTGCACGTTTCACTGTTGGGAATGTCCTCCTCCCCAAATTCTTCCGGTTTATGCCTACTCATGCTATAACACTTGGGTCATTTTTCCTGAGAAACATAAAACCTCATCCAGTCCCCTTTCTGCAATATGGACTCAGCACCCTTACTGGCTGCTCTCATTACATCTGATCAGTTTCCACCCACTTTATGATGATTATTTTTCCTTTGGGACTTATTTTCTTGCAATTTCGTGAATAATTATCAGATCAGAGATACCACAGATTAATTGTATGTTTTTGATTCTCTGGTATCCAATGCAGAATGGCATGTGGAGTCTTTTGAAAGAATGTTTGCTGAATGAACAAATGATTTGGGTGGCAACAATATACATTTCTTCTTCATATAATGCACTTTAGTGTTAGAGAGATCAGGTTACCTAATACATTGCTGTTATTGTTATCATATTGGAAATACAATAGAAATCTAGGAAGGATTCTTTTCAAGGTAGATGATTTTTGACTAGAGGTTTTCTTTCTAGCATTTTCTGCTGCTGTTCCAGGACTTCCTCTGTCCAATAATTAGCATTTACTCTGCTCTTACTATTGAGGCTTCCCTGGTGGCTTGGACAGTAAAGAATTCACCTGCAATGCAGGAAACCTGGGTTCAATCCCTGGGTCGGGAAGATCCCCTGGAGAAGGAAATGGCAACCCATTCTACTTTTCTAGCTGGGATGATCCCATGGACAGAGGAGCCTGGCGGGCTACAGTCCATGCGGTTGCAAAGAGTCAGACTCCACAGAGTGACTTCACTTTCACTTTTTACTATTGTTCAGCTAGACACTGAGCTAAACCTATTAGTACTCACAATACCCATATGATAGAGAAAATAAGTCACTTCACCAGGATAATATATATGAGTCAATCTGGGATTTCATCACAGATCCCCAGACTTCAGAGCCAGCTTACCACTCAACATACCATTCCTGTAGCTCAATGATTGGTTTAAAGCACAAGGAAATGTAAGCAACAGGAAACCTGGGTTCTATTCCCTGCTTGTTTTATCAAGCTAGAGAACCATGCCTTGGGTCTCTGAGACTGAAGTTTCCCCACCTATAAAGTGGGAAGGGGGTTAATTCTGTTCACTATGGTTCCTTCTGACTCATATTTTGTTAATTAGATCAGAAGTGTTGAGCTTAGCTTTTTAAGCCCAGTAGGAAAGGGAATCATTGTATATTTCCAAAAGCCAAAAAATAATTTTTAAAAGACCCCCCCCCCAAAAAAAAAACAAAGAGCCATACACCAGGGAAGTTAAAGGCAGAGCTGCTTGCCAGAGCTGCCCACCACCTAAGAACCCAAATGACTTTCAGATCAATCTATGTTAACTGAATTCACTATCATTTTTCACAACAGCTCATTATAGAAACAGTTTATAAAGTTGTTATTCATCCTGTGTTTGGTCCTCATGTTGCCAGTTAGATAAACTTACTTTCCAGAGCTGCTCAAGCACATCCTTCACGTGTCTGAACAAGCAGAGGGAAGCCACTTTGTAGCTCATTTCTCTGAAGGTAAGCCCTCCTGCTCACCCCCACCTAAGGAAGATACTAAACATAGTGTCTCAAGGGATGCATTCAGGGAAAATATGACTCTAAAGAGAAAGCTGCCTTTGTTACACAGTATATTTCATCCCAATCACCCTAGGTATGAAATCAGGATTATAAATATTACACAAGAACCCCAGACATAGGGGTGTGTGTGTGTGTTTTGTATGTGTGTGTGTAAGGAAAATTAAGTGTATGCAAGAAACAGTCTTTCTCCAGTGGAGATCTCTTAATTTTGCAATTAAGGTGAGGAGCCTTGGTTTTCAAACCATGACCTTTAGTTCAGGTCTGCTCCTAACCAGCCTACACAACCTCTTATAAGTTTCATCTCTCAGAGTCTGTTTCATTATCTAGAAAAGTAAGAGTTGGACAAAAACGATTTAAGATCTTTGTAGTTCTAACATTCTATAATTCTGATTTTTGCTAAGGCTCTAGAATTTAAATTTATTCTTCTCTTCCAGATATTGCCACAAAAGTCTTTTTTGTTAAATCACTTTCATACAGCTCAGAATTTCATGCTCAGTGAGAAAACATTCAGGGAAAAAAACCAACCTTTTATTCCTTTCAATCAAGCTTAAGGATGAGAAACTAGAGTGTAGACGATCCTCTTGGGTAAACTCCAGTATGCCCACATTGCCCTGGTTTGGAATTGTCTTCTCTTGGGTCATAACCAGACCTGTTTTGAGAGTCAATTGCTTCCCTACATTTCATCTGAGTTTGATTTGAATAAGAAAATTGCAAATAAAACCTAGAAAGAATTTTTTTGTCAGAAGTCAACAAATTACTATAACTAAAAGGTTTTTTGGTCTCTGAATCAACTTTATTTCTTGTCTTTTTGCTCTTATGAAAATAAAAAAAAAAATCTCATTTTTCAGCTCACAAAGGAGCATTAGTTCTTATTATTCCATACATTAGAAGTCAACTGGTAATTCGTACAAATTAAATTAGTGATTTTGCATTTAATTTACTGATGACAAACTATAGGATTCAGCAGTTTTGCTCTGATAGCCTTTAAAATTATTAATTTCATGAGTGATTTACATGGGGCTTTATTTCCCACTGCTACAGCTTCATTCTCCAAAGCAGAAATGCCCCGTGGTTTTTCAATTTGTTACCTAATCAGCACAATATATTCCTCCTTTTCTCCCTTTTATATTGTCTCCTAAATTTGAGACTTCAATATTTGAAGAAATTGCACCAAGAAATCTCACATGGTTTTTCTATTTCTGTGAACCTTTAAGGGAATAAACAGAAAAATTACTCCATTGAACTAGGGGTGCTGCTTGCAAGCACAGTGGTCTTAAAATGATTGCATTCCAGTGAATTTTTTTTCAAATCATGATACATGGACATTACAAAAATATTTTCACAAATCCACCTAAAGCTCCTAATGTCAATATATCAAAATCACTGGAGCTATACCAACGACAAATATTAGAGTTCTGAAAAGAAATTTCCTAAGTGATTCTGATGAGGTGTACTGTGTGACAAAGCCTGCTCTCGACTCCCTAAATGCCCCCATTCTGGTTTAGGACTGAGCAAGCACATTCTCTTCAGGCTTCCCCTTCTCTGTTGTTATTTCCAGGCCAGAGGACCCCAGAGATAATGGCAGTGATTACAGAATTGAGAAAACTTGAGGTTAGACACAACTCCAGTTTCTTTGAGCTATTACAACCGTATTCTTCATATCTCATTAAATCTATGGAAAAGACCCTCTTTCAGAATTTAGCATTGTTTGGAAGTGTTTGTTTGGCTAATGACAGTGAAATCAAACTATAAATTCAAAGGGCAAATATGGAATTTCTCCAAACTCAGTTAAACAAAGTGTTTATCTCATGTAAAGGAAGATGGTGAAGAGATCCAAGAACCGCCAAAGTACCCACCACAAATGGAACATTTGACATGGGGGACAAGAGTTCAGGAAGAAATGAAAGTGCACTTGAAGCTATACTGAGAAAGTGGAGCAATGTTTGGCTAGCTGAGTAGAGATAGCCATTGTCTAACATGCCTAGCAAGTTCAACAAAAAACCCTGCAGGGGAATTATTTTCAGGGTGCTCTGGGGAAATTTATTTTGATTATAAAATGGAAGGACAAATATGATCTAGCAGTCTACAGGAATGAAACAAAACTCAAGTCCTTCCATTCTAAGTCATTTTATTATTTTGCTCTCATGATGTTTGTTAGGTCTACCCTTTGCCATGCTTGATTTCTTATGACATTGAATCTATGAGGTAAAAACATATGATGTACCATACATTTTATTCACAAAAATAAGACATATTATAATATAAACTGTAAAACACTATCTCTAAATTACTACACTTATTTTTCACTTACACGTGTTCCTTATCAAACACAGCTTCTTAGAAAGGTTTACACTTTCTTTGTATACTGTTTGATAAAGAATCTTGTACTTATTCCTTAGAGCTTATTTCATTTTGAAAAAGACTCAGATTTTATTTATTCAATAATCTGTATGACATTTAAGCCAAATTTGCTTTACTAAACCCGAGATGGGAATACCAGACCACCTGACCTGCATCTTGAGAAACCTATATGCAGGTCAGGAAGCAACAGCTAGAACTGGACATGGAACAACAAACTGGTTCCAAATAGGAAAAGGAGTACGTCAAGGCTGTATATTGTCACCTTGCTTATTTAACTTATATGCAGAGTACATTATGAGAAGCACTGGGCTGGAAGAAGCACAAGGTGAAATCAAGATTGCCAGGAGAAATCTCAATAACCTCAGATATGCAGATGACACCACCCTTATGGCAGAAAGTGAAGAGGAACTAAAAAGCCTCTTGATGAAAGTGAAAATGGAGAGTGAAAAAGTTGGCTTAAAGCTCAACATTCAGAAAACGAAGATCATGGCATCTGGTCCCATCACTTTGTGAGAAATAGATGGGGAAACAGTGGAAACAGTGTCAGAC
Organism: Oryx dammah; assembly: GCF_014754425.2. Classification (NCBI taxonomy): domain Eukaryota; kingdom Metazoa; phylum Chordata; class Mammalia; order Artiodactyla; family Bovidae; genus Oryx; species Oryx dammah. The sequence goes on from NW_024070212.1 coordinate 43,415,841, forward strand.
TTTATTTTTGGGGGGCTCCAAAATCACTGCTGATGGTTACTGCAGCCATGAAATTAAAAGACACTTACTCCTTGGAAGAAAAGTTATGACCAACCTAGATAGCATGTTGAAAAGCAGAGACATTACTTTGCCAACAAAGGTCCATCTAGTCAAGGCTATGGTTTTTCCAGTGGTCATGTATGGATGTGAGAGTTGGACTGTGAAGAAGACTGAGTGCCGAAGAATTGATGCTTTTGAACTGTGGTGTTGGAGAAGACTCTTGAGAGTCCCTTGGACTGCAAGGAGATCCAACCAGTCCATTCTGAAGGAGATCAGCCCTGGGATTTTGGAAGGAATGATGCTAAAGCTGAAATTCCAGTACTTCGGCCACCTCATGTGAAGAGTTGACGCATTGGAAAAGACTCTGATGCTGGGAGGGATTGGAGGCAGGAGGAGAAGGGGACGACAGAGGATGAGATGGCTGGATGGCATCACTGGCTCAATGGACGTGAGTCTCAGTGAACTCTGGGAGTTGGTGATGGAGAGGGAGGCCTGGCGTGCTGTGATTCATGGGGTCGCAAAGAGTCGGACATGACTGTTCAACTGAACTGAACTGAAACCTTGTTTTTAGTTCATGATTTCTGGATTGGTTGCTATTCTGAATGAATATTAGAAAAACTCCTTTTTCATTTTTCACTTTCCAAATAAACTCTTTTGGTTGATACTCCCCTTTCTCATTTCTTCATTTCATATTTTGTCCTCTCACAATTCAATAGAGGAACAAAGATTATACTTAAGACTTAAGTAGAACTTTACTTCGTGAAGGCATTGGCCTTATCCCCAGTCCCTCAGTATCCCCACTGCTTTTCCAGCCACTAGGACAGTGTCTGTTAGAGCGTAAGCAGTCAAAAATATTGTTGAAGAAATGAATTATTAAGAGCACTCACTGAATCAATTGACCACAAATGTTCCCAAGGTGGACTCAGCAACGATACCAGTCTAGATGGTCTGCACCAGGGTAAACCTGATGAGATTTTACCCAGCTGAGATGAAAGCAGTCTAATGAATCCTGTCTCAAGGGGGAAGCTAGAGGTCAGGATCAGTATAAACTATCATTTCCCAAGAGTGTGGATCAAGTGTCACAGCTTAGACTCTTCCTATATGTTCTCTCCTGCTGTAATTAAAAGGGCATGCTCCATTCATTTCTAAGCATGGCAACATAAGAGCTGAATCCTATCATTTCATGGATCATAATGTGGATAAAAGAAAAATCTACACACAAGATCACGTCTTATGTTTGAACCATGCAAGTGACTTTTAAAGTATTACTGAGAAAGCAAAAATACCAGTGAAGTATAATATTTGTGAAAAGAGCTAGTAGTAAGCCACTAACCCAGGTTACTGTTTAAAGACTGTACAGTAAATTCTCATCCTAGGTGATCTGGAAATTTATTTCACTGAAAAAACAATGTAGGTATGAATTGAACTTTACAGCATCATTCTTAAAATATATACATATATAAGCTTCATAATAGGCATTCAAAATATTTTTAAAGTCACATGTTTTAATACCCAATTATGCAATACAAATAAGGCTATATGTCACTCAAGTATGTGTATCTTATTGAAAATCTTTTTTTATGCAGTATGTGTGTATTTACTCTTCCCAGGTAGCTCAAATGGTAAAGAACCTGCCTGCAGGAATCCAGAAGACCTGGGTTGAATCCCTGGGTTGGAAAGATCCCCTAGAGAAGGGCATGGCACACACACTCCGGTATTCTTGCCTGGAGAATTCCATGGACAGAGGCACCTAGGGGGCTATAGTGGGGTGGCAAACCCACACTTCATTCTCTGGGATGTCTAATTTGGGATATTTTGGACATGTCTCTATGAGGCTGCATTAGTTTGTTATGGTAATTGAAAGCAAAGTTTAAATTTAGTACGTAGTAAAGATATATATGTCTTTATTGTGGAGATTCACATCATAGATTCGGATCTGGACTAGTGTTTAAGGAAATCAGTTCACAAGTGAGAATCCTATAGACTGTTTCAGTCTGCTGCACCTTTGAGGTTTCATGCAGCCTCGGCCAACCACCCCTGCAGTTTGTCCCTTATTGTCTTCATTTGGAGAATCTTTTTGCTAAATAAATTCCAGAAGTCAAATCAAGAGAGTGCTGTGACATATTTCTGTTTGAAACCAGCACAACTAATTCTTGCCATTACGTAAAAGAGTTAAAGATTAAATATACCCCACCGGCTGGGTCAGATTATTATCAATCTGTTTATGACAGAGAGCAAAGGGAATAAAAGGCCTCCTTCATGGGTGGTTTGCAGTACTCAAATCTCTAGAGTCATGCTGTTGACTCTATACGTTATGGAAAGGCCATACCCAAAAGAACACAAGCCTATTCTGTACCTCGTGTTTCAGTGTATTCAAAATAACACAAAATGTATTTTTTGAGAGTGCGATAAGCGCTATTATAAAAAATCGTAAAGTTTCACTCAGAGTTACGTCTATAAATCGAGCAAATGCTGTTTTCCTGTGTCAAGAACTCCTACTCATCCTTCAAACCCCATTGACTGCCTCTGGTTTGTTTTCTAAAGCAGAGGTCCTAGAAAGAGATAATCACTTCCTCTTTTGTGATATCCCTATTCTTTGTATTTTTGCTAATTTTAGGCATTAATGCAGCGATTTATTTAAAGTCTTTCTCTCTTACCATGGTGCTGTTACTGAGTTTAGGGATGAAGTTATTTATTCTTCTTCATGGTAACATTTTGCTACTACACAGGAGACACAAGAGAATTTCACTAACTTATTGAACATACCACAACTTCCATTTTATCCCCCCGTTTTTTTTTTCTTTGTATTTGGACTGATGCTATAGTCCAAAGGTCAGAAACTTATTTTTCTATAAAAGGTCAGACAGTAAATATTCTAGCATTTGTCAGCCATATGCTCTTTGTTGCTGATATGCAACCATGCACTATAGTGTAAAAGCCATCATAGGCAATTCCTAAATGAATGAGCTTGCCTGTGTGCCAACAGAACTTTATTGACAAGAACAGACAGTAGACTGGATTTGGCCTGCTAGCCATAGTTTGTTGATCTGCGCTCTGGTCTACTCTCTTCCACTTGTTTGTACTCATTGTTCTTTCTTCCCTCAGTGTGTTTCCCTAATGCTACAGTGAATTTCTGTCCTCATCCTCCCTCCCTTTTTTATCTGATAAATTCCTTTATAAACATTAAGACGCAGTTTGATCAGAATCTTCTTTATGAAGTATGTCTTAATCTCCTTGAGAAGCACTGGTCATCCTGTCCTTTGGGCGCCCACTGTGGCTCCATTACATGATGGATCACACCCAGGGACATTCGTGGAAATGTCTGTCTCTGGTTTTAAACTGAATTCCTGGTGATTAGAAATGAATCTTATTCATCTGTGTGTCTCCATTACCTAGCATATGCCTGGCACACCATAGATACTCAATAAATGAATTGTCAGAAATTATTGATTATTACCTAGAATACAGAGCACAGGTTATAGAGCTAGGTTACCAGGCATGAATCTGCAATTCAAATAGATGCTATATTCTTTCTTTTATATTTGTTCTCTCCCCACACTCAACAACTCATTCATAATGTAAGCAATTATGTCATGAAGCAGCCAGCATTTTAGTATTTTCCATAGAAATAGCATCCTTTCATTGAAAAAAAATGTGCAACTGGGATAAAAGTGAATTCCAAGTCTAAGGGACAGAAATTAGGAAAATATTGTCTGGGGCACTGCCTGTGTATAATTGGACTCATGGACTATTGCCTGTAACAACTGCAATAATGATACCTAACATTTGCCTTGCTCAAGCTGCTTTGTGCAAAATAATCCATTAGAGCAGGCTCACAGATCCAACAGCAACACACCACACCCCTAAGTCAACTGTGAGTTGTTGCCCGTGCTGAATTTTATTGCTCCTGATGGACTGCACTTTTCAATATCCTGCTTCCCACATCTGTGGCCCTATCGCTAAGAACAGAAAGGATATGCAGGGCTTACTTTCCTAGTCAGAAATGTGATTTTTTTCTGCATAGTCAGTCTTACAAATTTTAGGACCCTGTGTCTGTGAGAAAGCATCTTTTCTATTAGGTTTTTCTTAAGCACTGATGAGAAATTATGGTGCAATTCTATCTGAGCCTTCATTATGGAAATAAAGTGGGTTTTGAAAAAGCTCTGCTAAGTACTAGAAGCTTAGCAGTGTTAGGAGAAGATCTAGAAGGATCTTTCATGTTTTATTTAAGCTAACACACACCTCTGAACTCAGAAATGGTGTTTGTTTCTAGTTTCTACTACAGCTTACTTTTGGATGACTCAATCTACATGTTAAATCCTAATTACTCTCTGAGCTCTAAACCTATATTTTAACAATATCATAAAGGAACTAATCTAGAGCTGATTTAATCTTCTCTTTTCTGAAATCTGACATCTTTAAGATGTTCCTGGAAAAGAATGCCAATTTTTCCTCTCAAATTACAAGCTAACTTTATCACTCCCTGGCTACAAAACACCTTCTGTCTATAAGACTCCCCATTTCTGTTAAAAATAAGCCCATCTCCCTTGTAAGAGAAAGTCAGAATAGTATTTGTTAAGGATAGACTCTGAGGCAAGTTGGATTGGGTTAGGTTTGCCAGATAAAACACAGTACACACAAAAATATTTGTATTTTAAAGAATCAATAAATAATTTTCACTGTATGTCTAAAATATGGCAAGGGACATACTTATACTAAGAAATTTTTCATTATTTGTATGAAATTCAAATTATACTAGATGTCCTGTATTTTAGTTTGCTAAATTTGGCAATCATAGATTCTCCCACTATCTACCCTTGGAACATTACCTAGCCTTTCTGTTAGGGTTGTTCAAGGACTTAAATTATGTAACATGTTAGACCAGTGCCTGGCATATTATGTTTCATAAATGTTAGTTACTTACTTTCATTATTCTGATCATCTATAGCAGGGATCAGCAAATTTTTCTATAAGGGGCACTATAGGAAATATTTTAGACTTTGCAGGCCATATGGTCTCTGTTGCAACTACGTGATTCTTCCATTGTAGGATGAAAGCGGAAGACCTGGGCAATCCCTAAACAAATGGGTGTGGTCATATTTCCATAAAATTTAATTTACAAAAATAAGCAATGGGCAGATTTGACCCATGGACTATATAGTTTGACCCCAACTGAGACTAACCATGTAGTAATCTACTACTCCTACTGCATCCATCTCCTTTTATTAAAATACTTATTATTGTATCCTCTTTCATTATAACATTTCTTATTTTAAAGGAACTTTTGATGGATCATGACTGACTACCTGATTAAAAATCCTAATGCTACCTAATATTTATAGAGTATATTTCATTTTTTAAAGTGTTTCATGTAAATACATATAGTGATACCTTAATTATATGTATAATTATACATACACACATATATAAATCTTCACAACAGCACCATGAAATAGGTTAATAAAAATTTCTCTTTGATATTCTTTGGTTCTTTTCTTTAATAGATTCCACTTTTGTCCTATGCATCATCTTTCACTGTCTCCCATAATTCCCTGCAAGTTTCCTATATTACCATTTACCTGGACAATTTTCTATTCCCTAAATTTTACCCTGATTTTCATCTTTATGGGTTTCTACATGTTCTTCCCTCATTATAATATGCTTTCTATCCCCTCTCCTTGCCAACAGATTGTATATTCATAGAATGAGTAAAACTTAGAAAGATCAAATTGTTAAAAAAAAATACCTAGAGGTTGTCTCTGCTTTGCTTATTTTATAATTGTGTGAATGTATGTATATGTATGTTTATGTGGGTTTGTGTGTGTGTTCCAAATAGTTTGTACCTTTATCCACTTTGAAGTTACATCACTTCTTTGTCCAACACTTGAAAAATAAGATACTAATGTTACTAAGACCCAATTTGGTATTGGGTTTCTTGATTCCAATCTGATTGCTGTTGTCAGTGAGTGACTTGTTTCTCAGCACACTAATAGCTCTTCAATAAAGCAGGTTGAAAACCAGAGAGAGGTGGGTTCTTTAAAGGAAAAATTTATAACAGTTGAGAAATTAGAAGCCCTCTCTTATTACTGTATTGCTCTCCTTTCATCTTTAGCCTTCTGATGTTTTCCTTTTATTTCTTCCCTGATGCCCTGAATGTATCACCAGGCATTTTAATGAGATGTGGCTAGGTCCAGCCCTGGCCAATAATTAACTCCTTCCCCTCTGTCAGACTGTTAGCATTTTATGACATTTCTAGCCTCTGGGAGCTTCAGTGTAGGGCCTAAGTAAGAAAGTATCTCTGGCACCATTTCCAGGATAAGCTGCTTCTAAATCATCAGTGAAGAATCACACTTAAGAAGTCAACTTCAGATAGATTCTGGGGATGGGAAAGCAGAAGGAGCAGGAAGACAGAAGCTCAAATACAAAGGCGATTTTTGGCCAGCCTGGACGAAGTACGATGTGACTTAAATAGAAGATGAGGCTGAGGAGAAAACTGCCACAGCAAACACCACAAAGAGTGAGAGACATATAGTTCCGGAGTCTCAAGTGTGACAAGGATTGCAAATATTAATCTATAATCCTTCTCATCAGAAACTAAATTTCACAAAGTGGGCTATGGAGTAGATAAAGTTCAAACTTCCAATATAGAAACTCTATTATTCTCCGGAAATATAGGTTGAGATTTTGACAAATTTTGCCACATGGGTGCCCATGTTCTGTACCGCACACAATTCAGAAAACAATGAAGACATCACATTTTAAAATGGCTCAATTAGGCAGCTCAAAATGTCTGCAACATAAATTAAACAACAAATACCGCTGAGAGAGTCTCCATTTTGGTTTTAAAGTCTTGCCAGTCATATTCCTTTTTTGTCTTCAAATGGATATACTTTTGCATGAAGAGCACATTGCTGTTTCTCCTAAGCACACCTTAATGAAATCTTTATAGCATTTTGCCATTAACTACAGTTTGGCAATATTCTGAAACTAGGGTTTCAGAATATTTCAGCAGTAGGGAGCCCAAGTGTCTTCATCTGCTCAAGAAAGGGTTTCGAAGAAGAGAAGCCATTGTGCACCTTATCTGCCACCTTATCTGCATCCTAAGACCCTTCTCTGTAAGGTGACAGCCAGGGAAGGCTCCACAGGACACACAGACTGCTTGGTGGAAGGGCTCAGAGCAACGGAACGGAAAGCTGAGTCCCAAATAAAAGGCGTCCCTCCAAGCTACACAGAGAGAGCAACTCACCCCAGCAGCATGAAGGCATCGGAGGCGACGTGGCGTCCCTCATGGCGGTGTGGTCCCTGAGTCCCTGCTCTTTTCCCTCCTTGGTGCAGTGTGTTGACTAGCACTGATTTTTGGTTTCTTGGCTTTCCTTTCTCCTTCCTATCAGCACTTTCATTTCCTTGCTGGAGAATAACCTCTTTGTACAGATTCCAGTGCAGATGAAATCAGGTGTCCTGTCCAGTGATATCTGAACCTAGAGGCCATCACTTGACGCCGGCTGGGTCAGGCAATGGTTCTGGCTTAGAATGTGAACTGTGGGTTCCTGACACATGAATAGAAATGCTGGTTGGGTCCTTTTCTTCCAACATCCCAGCCGTGGGTGTGGTTGTCGTTTTGCTATAAGACCATTTCTAATACAATCTCAGGTTTACAGTCACTGAAAGCATCATGTGTTCATCTCCCAAGCTTGGTTTCCAGCCATTCTATAAATTCCAGAGGTTTCTAGTATTTCTCAAGAATATCCCCTTTTGGGTACTTTAGTGAAAGTCAGTTTCTCCCGCTGCAACTAAAGAAACCAACTGGCAGATTGTAGTTGGTGATTAGAATTTGTCAAGAACTATCTACCATGTTCTCGGGAAAACTGTGTGTGCATGATGTGGGTGGGTGTGTGCGCGTGATGAAGAAAAAAAACACTGATACTTTCACCTGGCAGTTGAAGAAACTAGCATATAGAGGTGAAAATTTTTTCATGCTATTCTCTACTGGGGCAGTTGGTTACTTCTTTACATTTCTATGCTTCCCCAGCAAATTATAAGGAGAAAGATCTATGGGAGATGCGCTCTACTATGCAAATATTTTTTCTTCTCTTTTGAAACACCACCAGAGTCTGTTAGCAACATATTCTTGGTTCTTAATAAGGCATAGAGCAGTAATAACTCAGGCAAACTTTGGGAGATGGGGAGGGACCGGTAGGCCTGGTTTGCTGCAGTCCACGGGATTACAAAGAGTTGGACATGATGGGTGACTGAAGAAGTAATAGCTTGCAATAAAGTATTAGCTTGTTGCTTGCCACTAAGACCAAAAGAAGGAGAAATCTTACAAGTGGTTACTTCTTTGGCCACATTTACCCCCATTTCAATAACTCTTTCCTTATTCCTGTCTTCTAAACATTTCTCTAGTATTGGAGAATTGGGATTCCACTGGAAGGGATATTTCCTGCAAACCTTCAACTTTTCAAGCCAAACTGAGTCTTTATAAGACTCAGTCCAAAACACAAAAGAAAATTAAATTCTAAACTTAATCATATTCTTCTGATTGTATTCTTCATCTCTTCCTCCCTAATAGTTTGATTAGGGAAAGTTTTCTACTTTAAATGGCATTTTTTATTTCTGGAAAAAGAAATTATTAAAGAAGGAAAATATTTAGAAGTTCTAGATTCCTTTTAACTTTACCACTAATTGCTAAGTGACTCAACACTTCTAGAAAACAGGGAGTGAAAATATTAAAGAGAAATGAAAGTTCCTTAATGGGATATTGACCTGCGATTCAGCGAATACTTAGAAAACTCATGCCCATCTTTGATTTAAAGTGAAAAATGGGAAATGGGGAGGGGCTAACCATGAAGATATTTATGTAAAAAAAAAACTTCGCTCAGTTAGCATAAAAATCAACTTAGGAAATCACCTTAATATCATTTGTAGATGCATATAATAAACACATTGTTCTCTAGGGAATTCCCTAGAGGGTATTAGCAAAACTGGGCACTGAGCCACATGTCAAAGCTCTCGGCATTTATTTCAAGGAAGAAAGAGCAATAGGCCACTCCTCACATTTCTAATTCCTAAATGTATCCCTATTTAGAGTTTGACATATAAGTTATTTTAGTCTCACTCTGAATTCTTTAATACAGAGCATGCAGTTGTATTATGCTTATAGGTTGAGTGTAATAATTCAATAATAATGACCTTAAGTGAACAATAACAAAATTGGTAAATATAAATTATACTTTTTATAAAAAGAAATTTTGAGATGTTTCGCCCATCATGTTTCCTCCTAATTTTTAAAATATGTTTGGAGGTGTTCTGAAGACCCAAATTCCAGGTAAGCCCTAAGCTTTAATCTCTATGAGTTGTGGTAGAAGCTAAGGAAAGGGGGTGCGTGGAGGTTACTGAATGTAAAGAGAGGGGTGACCACTGTCTAGATCACCATTTCTCTGACTCTAGCTGGTGGAAGAAAGCAACCACTGTGTTCATGGGAGAGTGGCTGCCCTGGTCAGAAAAAAAGCACATGTGCTTACAGGAGCCTCAATTAGCACAATGATTACTGTTTCAAAGGGAAAAGAAGGAAAATTACACAAGCAAAACTTTTTCCAGGATGTTCTGATAAGTACAATCAGGGAATTCATTTGGGACATTACTTACTCTGTTCAGTTCAGCTCAGTTCAGTCGCTCAGTCGTGTCTCTTTGCCACCCCATGGACTGCAGCACACCAGGCCTCACTGTCCATCACCAACTCCCAGAGTTTACTCATGTCCATTGTGTCGGTGATCCCATCCCACCATCTCATCCTCTGTCATCCCCTTCTCCTCCTGCCTTCAATCTTTCCCAGCATCAGGATCTTTTCTCTTCGTATCAGGTGGCCAAAGTATTGGAATTTCAGCTTCAACTTCAGTCTTTCCAATGAATATTCAGGGCTGATCTCCTTTAGAAGGGACTAGTTGGATCTCCTTGCAGTCCAAGGGACTCTCAAGAGTCTTCTCCAACACCACAGTTCAAAAGCATCAATTGTTTGGTGCTCAGTTTTCTTTTTAGTCCAACTCCCACATCCATACATGACTACTAGAAAACCATAGCCTTGACTAGATGGATCTTTTGGCAAAGTAATGTCTCTGCTTTTCAATATGCTGTCTAGGTTGGTCATAGCTTTTCTTCCAAGGAGCAAGCATCTTTTAATTTCATGGCTGCAGTCACCATCTGCAGTGATTTTGGAGCCCCCCCAAAATAAAGTCCCTCACTGTTTCCACTGTTTCCCCATCTATTTGCCATGAAGTGATGGGACCAGATGCCATGATCTTAGTTTTCTGAATGTTGAGTTTTAAGCCAACTTTTTCACTTTCTTTTTTCACTTTCATCAAGAGGCTCTTTAGTTCTTCTTCATTTTCTGCATATCTGAGGTTATTGATATTTCTTCTGGCATTCTTGATTCCAGCTTGTGCTTCTTCCAGCCCAGCGTTTCTCATGATGTAATCTGCATATAAATTAAATAAGCAGGGTGACAACATACAGCCTTGATGTACTCCTTTTCTTATTTGGAACCAGTCTGTTGTTCATGTCCAGTTCTAACTGTTGTTTCCTGACCTGCATATAGGTTTCTCAAGAGGCAGGTCAGGTGGTCCGGTATTCCCATCTCTTTCAGAATTTTCCACAGTTTGTTGTGATTCACACAGTCAAAGGCTTTGGCATAGTCAATAAAGCAGATATAGGTGTTTTCCTGGAACTCTCTTGCTTTATTGATGATCAAGCAGATGTTGGCAATTTGATCTCTGGTTCCTCTGCCTTCTCTAAAACCAGCTTGAACATCTGGAAGTTCATGGTTCACGTATTGCTGAAGCCTGGCTTGGAGAATTTTGACCATTACTTTACTAGTGTGTGAGATGAGTGCAATTGTGTGGTAGTTTGAGCATTCTTTGGCATTGCCTTTCTTTGGAATGAAAACTGCCCTTTTCCAGTCCTGTGGCCACTGCTGAGTTTTCCAAATTTGCCGGCATATTGAGTGCAGCACTTTCACAGCACCATCTTTCAGGATTTGAAATAGCTCAACTAGAATTCCATCACCTCCACTAGCACTGTTCATAGTGATGATTCCTAAAGCCCACTTGACTTCACACTCAACAACTTTCATTTGAAAGTTCTTAAAAATGAATCTTGCTCTATGTTTATAGGTGGTGGCAGCAAAAAAAACCCACAGCACTTTATTCTTATTTTGGAAATTTTAATTTGCACACACACACAGCACATGGGTTCTGAGAAGCAATAAATAATCCTCATCTTCCTCCCCTCATTTTTGTTCCCCCCTTCTTCTATGTTAATAAGTCTTTAGATGAGCACATTCTGCAAATTTAAATTAGCAATGGCTATATAACCCCTCTGCTTCCTTCTCCTCCTTCTACTTCTTCTTTCTCTTACTCTTTGATTCTCCCTCCCTACTTGAACATAGTATAATTAACAAATAAACTTGAAGTTGATGGTATGGATAAAAGGGAGTAAGGTAAGTAATACTGAAGAGGAAAAGTAAAAATTTTACATAATCTACTTCTCCTTCTTCCTCTTAACTCAGCTTGCCCCTTGCAAAGTCTAGGTGACATAGTCTCAGAAAGTGGGGACTTATAATACTAGGAACTGAAGTTTATCTCACTCACCCTTGTCCTGCTCTTTGCAATTACCGAGCCCCTGCAAACTTGCTTAATTATGCCTGTCCAAGTCAGGCATCCCTCTCCCCATCTTGACTGCTTTTCTCACACAGACAAAACCCCTTAGTTGAAACCAGCCTATTAACAGTTACTGTTGCCCACTACAGTCTGTTTATAAAAACTCTGTAATCCCTTTGTTCAGGGCTCAGAGCTTGGAGCGTTAACTCCTCTGGGCCCGCCAGTGTAATAAACCTGAGCTCTCCGACTCTCCGAGTGTGGTGCTTGGTTTCTCAAGCACTGGTTTCTGCAAAAATATAAGATAAACTTAGAGTCCTTGGGGAAAAGCAGTAGCCTCCTCATTTGACTCTTGTGAGGATCATCGTTTTTACAGTGAGCTCCATATCTCTCATTGTCGCTGTTCACCAAGTGGTGTTCAACTTCTTGCAACTCCATGGACTGCAGCTCGCCAGGTTTCCCTACCCTTCACTATCTCCTGGACTTTGCCAAACATATCCATCGAGTCAGTGATGCTATCCAACCGTCTCACCCTCTATTGCCCCCTTCTCCTCCTGCCCTCAATCTTTGTCAGCATCAGTCTCTTTTCCAATGTGTCAATGCTTCACATCAGGAGGCCAAATTACCTTTTAGACAGAGTATCACTTTCTAATACACCTTTTATGTGCCTGTGTGCTAAGTCACATCAGTCCTGTCAGACTCTTTGTGACCCCATGGACTGTAGCCTTCCAGGCTCCTCTGTCCATGGGATCTCCAGGTAAGAATAATGGAGTGGGTTGCCATGCCCTCCTCCAGGGAATCTTCCCAACCCAGGCACTGAACCCACATCTCTTATGTCTCTTGCATTGGCAGGTGGGTTCTTTACCACTAGCACTACCTGGGAAACCCACACTTTTTATACATAGCATCATTTTTAAGCTGTCTTTTCTGTTAGTCTTAGTTGTCAAGTTAAACTGTAAATTAATTATGCTAGTAAACCACTGCATAGGCATTATCTGTATTTTTTTTAAATAGCTATAAAATTGATAGTAAAAAACACATACAGAGCATATACATAATGATTAACTGATGGTTGATTGGCTTTATCAGTGGACCAGAAGAAAGGCTAATAAATTATGGACGAAAAAAAATATATATCATTATAGAAGGTCAGAATTCAGGAATATTGTATTTTAGAACAAGCTTTCTACTATTCACTCATTTATTCAACAAAGAGCTGTTGAATTTATTGTATTCCATCTGAATTGTATTTCTATTGAATTTACTGTATTCCACTTAAAGTATTTGATCAGAGAGTAACATAAAGATGAAGGATAGTTGGGGTATTATCTGTATTGCGGTAAATCCCAGAGACTTACCTTCAGGAGCTGTATTAAATGGGCTTCTAGTATAGAAAGTGACTTTCCAGGACACTATGAAGCTGTCATGTATATGAGGACAGCCATTCAAACGAGAAGCAGTGGCCATCTCAAGAGTCACAACTGGGGAGGGAACTATAGCAGCCTCCAGCGAAACCACAAAAGCTTCCATAACAGAAAGAGGTCGTATCAAACGTCCACAAGTTCAGAGGCTATGACGTCATCTTAGGATAGTAGCTCTCAAAACTAAAGTGTTTTACTGATTGCCACTTTAAAATCAAGTTGGAGGAGACAGCAGATAGTGAGGAGGGCTGAGCAGAGTGAAAACAAATGAGGAGGCCAACCATACCCTCTTCCCAGAAGGCTTGCTGCCTGCCTTAGCCAGTTCTGAGTGGGGGAGAAGGGGTTAGGTTTGAAGTACTGACTAATGTATTGGACTAAACAATTTATAATTGCTGAATTGAGATTATACTTAGATAGTAGTGCCTTTTATTACCCAGACATTATTAATACAAGAAAACTTATGAGATTTCCCAAATTTCTACCTTGTGGAAAGATGAGGACAACTTACACCAAGGACATTTACAGGGCTACTGATAAAGAAGGTTGAAGATGCTTTTCTGATGACTTCCTAAAAATTCTGCTTCGTTTTCTTCTTCCCTGATTTATTATTCATACCCTCTCAGTTGTATCCATGCTATAGACACCATAACAGTGTTTTTTGCTACACTAAAAACATCACTTAGTTTCATAGCTTACAGACTTATCCCAGGTGTTAATTATGAAGCCACACAAAATTACAATCACAAGTTTACACAGTCCCAGATCTCACAGGACCTGGCTGGCTGCTCAATATTCTATATGATAATATAAAACTGGCTGGGAAATGTTCCATGAGCAAGAACTTTGAGCAATTTCTGGAAATGTTTCCTAAAAAAGAATTTTGCTTAACCTTCTTCTAAATGCTCCTATTCATCTCCATGAATTAGAATTTTCTTTTTTAAAAAAATGGGAAAAAATTATCTCTAATTACTCTGCTTTAGTAAGTAATTAAAAAATGAAATATAGTGTATACATCCAGGATTGGCTACAGGTTAGGCTGCTCCACTGTGACTAAAATAACTATAATTTAAGCAAATTGAAAGTTTCTTTTTTTTCCTTAGCAGTTTGAGCTTTGACAGTTCAAGTCTGATTGATGGCTCACTGCATGGAATTGGGACCATGTTCCTTTTACCTTGCTTTACCATCCTAAACATGGCTTCCCTTTCCTGATCCAAGAGAACTGATCCAACCCAGTCTTCATATTCCGATTTCAGCCAATGGGAAGGGGGAGAAAAGGAGGCAGGGACAGACTCTTTTCCTTTTAAGTATAGGAACCAATACTTATAAATATCATTTTTTGTTCACATTCCATTGGATAAAACCTTGTCACATGGCCACTGCTAGTTGAAGAGGAATCTGGGAAATGTGTTCAGCTAAAGTCTTATTAGCCTAGAGGAAGGGAGAACAGATAATGGGAGAATGCCTGGTGGTCCCTAATTTATATAATGAGGATAAAAAGAAATCTATCATAAATTTCATTTCAAACCACATGCCTGTTTTAGAATAGCTCCTATAGAAAGTAAAGCCTGGACAGGGATTAAAATACTGATGCTTAGATTGGTAGCTACGGACCAAGGGTGTTGAGTGGAGATAAAATGGGGAAATGAGGCAAAGAAAACATCAAAGCAATAAAGTGCTTTGATGCATCACTATGGTTCGACATGCATTGTTTCTTCATTATATGAAACTTCTCTAAGGAGTTGACCAGGAGAAAGTGCATCTCAGAGTAGTCTACAAACAGGAGAATGGGAAGAAAGGAAAGAAGCACCTGCCTGTTTCCTGACCACTCTTCACTTGCTGATAGTTAAGATTTAACCCACTGGGAGCTAATTCTCCTGAACTTCTGCATTGTCTCATCTGACCTCTTGAAGTTTGAGAGTCAATTTGGTGTAGGTGAAGCCTTAAAAAAGACAGAGAAAAAACAGAGGCAGTTGATGAAACTTAAGAAGGTGTCTGACTTTTGTATCTAATATAATACATTAAAGGAAGATATCTAATACTTAGTCTCCATTCCCAATGTCTCTTTTTACATGGAAAGGTTTCCATTAGAGTCACAGCATCCACTAGAGTTATTTTCACCTTTCTCCCACCTTTCTCCCACCTTTCTCCCTTACTCAGCTCCATGGAAAGAAGTGTGACTTATCTGACAGGTAAATCTGATGTAAGAACTGGGCATATGTAGTTCAGCCACATCCCCATGTGTTTTTTTGTGATTTGCAGTCTACAGATTGCATGTTCTCTGGTGTACTTAGTGCCAT
This sequence comes from Oryx dammah, assembly GCF_014754425.2. Classification (NCBI taxonomy): domain Eukaryota; kingdom Metazoa; phylum Chordata; class Mammalia; order Artiodactyla; family Bovidae; genus Oryx; species Oryx dammah. The sequence goes on from NW_024070212.1 coordinate 43,431,246, forward strand.
GCAGTTAACTCGGTGGTAGAGACCCTACCCCTGGGGAAGCTGGAGAGTTTGCAGTTATCTGATTGGGGATGTCAGCCTCATTCTGAGGTGGAATATTGGGAGGTCTATTATTGCCTTGGATTAAACTGCATTCTCCAATATCTGTTTTATTCATAAAGGTAATAATTTTATTTCCACTTCCCTTTCCTTCTGAATTACCTCAGAACCTGTACAATGAAAGGGAGTTGATCTATTAGTTTACTGAAAATTCAACAGAAAGGAAAACAGCAATCATTTACTCTACACTCTGACTCTTTGCTGCATTTTAAGAGAGGAGGAAATTATATATGGTCTTCTTGTTTTTATATTATTGTAGTTTTAATTTATTGAGATCCTGAGTATTCCCGGCACTGTGTTAAGCACTTTATGAAGAGTATTTCATTTAATCCTTACAATAGACTTGAGGGGTTTGCAGAAGGCAAGCTGAAACATCTCTAAAGATTCATTAATTCATTCAATGCACACTTATTGCCTACCTACTACGTGCCAGGACTAAATAAAAAAGCAGGCAACAATTACCCTCATGTAATAGAGAGTTTAATTGAGAGTTTAAAAAATATGTTGTAATGCAATGATACTTTTTTCAGTTATAATTTGGAGAGCAGATCGGAGGAAATCTGAATGGATATTTTTTAATCACTCAGTGAAATTCTGTCAGCATCCAGGTGAGACAAGCTTGTAATTATATGGTGCAAAGATGTGTATAAATTTGAAAAATATGTAAGGAAAGAACAGATTATATATGAAGCATGATGAAGGACAAAGTGTCAATGATGGCACTGAGATGCCAAGATAGGGTAACCAAGAGTCAAGAAGCTGGTGCATCTGTTTACAAATTCAAACTCTTTCCATTATAAAAAAATAACCAGAAATATTTCAGCTTCAGAACAGAATTTCACTATGAAAATCCAGTAATCTGCTTGACCAGGTTTACAAGGAGAGGTTCTTTCTCTCCTTCTTGTTTGCAATAAATGTCTACCTTTTAAAAGCATACCCAGACCATTTTCCTTTAAGAATTTTCTAAAATACGTATTACTGAGATAAAAATCAATACAAAATTGCCCTGAGATACAGTCAGGCACCTTGTCAAAAATCATATAATGACTCTGAGTTTCAGATATATCCCTTTCTATGGTAATTAAATAGTTCTATGAAAGCTAGAATATATTTTGTAGACTCAAGAGGACAGAACTATTTAATGTGACTATAGCTTTGAATATTTGGTGGGGTTTTTCATATTGACCAAAGCCTAGTAGCTTATTAGTGGCTTATTAGTAAAAAGTAAGACAGAAAGGAAAGGTGTAGTTAACCAAAGGCTGGTTTTGATTTAGTGGATCTTATTTTTGTATCTCCTTTTCTCATACTGCAGATCCTTAAGACAGATATAACTTTACGAAAATACCTATTGTGCTCTGCAGCTGTGTGATGGATGCTTTTCTAGTTATGGATTCACAAATACTACGTCTTAGCTTAGCTAACAAGAATTTTTTTTTTTCTTAAATGAGGCAGAATAGTTAAGTGAAAGTCCCTTAATTTGAGCATGAGCGCTCCATTCCAATTAAGCTTGAAGAATCAAAGAAAAAAAAAGACTTGATTTCATTTTTTTTTTCTGAAGTGAAAAGTAGGCAGCACACTAAAAGATGAAAATGGTACAGTAGCATCTGCAAATCACACATTTTTATTTAGAACTTAGGTCAAATATGAAAAACTTTAAAAGATGCTATGAAAAAATGAAGCTAATATAAAATATAATAAATTAACAAGTAGTTGGGACAGACACTAGCCAATGCAAGTGCTATTTACCTTAAACAGAAACTGTTCAAAAGCCACCAGCAGTGCCATTTTACTATTGGCAATAATGTACTGTTCATGGCAGTGTAATATCAAAGAATTGTGTACAATTGCATGCGTACTTGTGTGTGTGTAAAGTCATGTCTGATTCTTTGCGACCCCATGGACTGTAGCCGGCCAGGCTCCTCTGTCCATGGGATTCTCCAGGCAAGAATACTAGAATGGATTGCCATGAACTCCTATAGGGGATCTTCCCAACCCAGGGGTTGACCCTCCATCTCTTGTATCTCCTGCACTGGCAGGTGGATTCCTTACCACTGTGCCACCTGGGAATTCTGTGTATAATTACCATTACTTTTATTAAGATTTCTTCTGATTCTGTTAATAAAAAAGTCAACATTTCTGGAAGCAATTTTACTATCTGAGAAATAAAGGACTATAGCCAGTTAATCCATGCTACCTGCATTGCTGGCTTAGTCTTATTTAGTTAATTACCACTGGGCTTTCCCGGTGGTTTAGACAGTAAAAAATCTGCTTGTAATGCAGGAAATGCAGGTTTGATCCACAGGTCGGGAAGATCTCCTGGAGAAGGGAATGGGAACCCAGTCCAGTATTCTTGCCTGGAAAATCCCATGGACAGATGATCCTGGCAGGCTGCAGGCCCTGGGGTTGCAAAGAGCTGGACATGACTAAAGCAATTTAGCAGGCATGCATGCATTAATCAAGGTAGGCTAGAATATGCTGCAGAAACAGTTTTACTCAGAAATCTTAGCCACTTTACACAAAAGGCATACATTTGTCACTCACACCGTATGTGCAACTCTAGTTGGGAGTGGGTGCACAGTTCAGTTCAGTTCCTCAGTCATGTCCGATTCTTTGCAACCCCATGGACTACAGCACGCCAGGCCTGCCTGTCCATCACCAACTCCCGGAGCTTGCTCAAGCTCATGTCCATCGAGTTGGTGATGCCATCCAATCATCTCCTCCCCTGTCGTTCCCTTCTCCTCCTGCCTTCAATCTTTCTTAGCATCAGGATCTTTTCCAATCAGTTAGTTTTTCAAATCAGGTGGCCAAAGTATTGGGTGCACAGGGGGCCACTGAGGGACTCAAGATGACACGGATGCAGCCTATCTTGTGATGCTGCTACTTCCACAGGTGGATTCTAGTGCCTGCCTCTCCGTTTTCCAGACCTACATCATTTCCACTCCCAGCCAGAGCTCATCATCCAGCCTCAACAAGGGATGCCAGTAAAAGCAAGGAGCACACGGATTATTTAGTAAACACTTCTGTATTTGTTACACTGTATTAGTCAGGCTTGTGCAATATAAGATTGACCAGATGGCAAACTTTGATTGATTTTTTCTTTAAAAACAGAATTTGAGCATGATTTTACAAGAGGAATGTTATGAAGGTTCAGCATTAAAAAGAGATTCTGTCTAGGCTGGCAAGGAAGTGCAATGAGCATGGTTATTACAGAAGACTGATGTAAAGTAGTGGAAGAAAATGAAGCAGTTAAGGGAGGAAAGAAAAATTAGCAGTCTAAGATTCCACACTCCTGGAAGCAAGCTAAATAAACCAATTAACCAAGATGACCTTGAAAGAATAAGACAAAATGAAAACTAAATATAATGTCTTGAGAGCCCTGGTTTCCTCATGAGAAGTTCTGACTTCTCTTGATAAATCAGTGGATGATTTTGAATAAAAGAATGATATATCTGCAGGGAAACCAAGGCTATTCCAACTATGGATTTTAAACTGAGTAAAATCAAGATTTTATGAAGGAGATGCAATAATCTGGAAATGTGTTAAGGATTTGAAAATAGAAACGAAGGTATGAAAAAGATGAAATATAATTTTGGCAATTTAGTGAATATGTATGTAATTCAAAGAGTAGGAATGAACTGTGATGTCTCTGAGAGCTGTATAATCACACGCTTGAGGAGTTTGAAAGGAAAAAATAAAGGAGGAAGAGTGCAGAATGTTGAAAATATAGGGAAAGAAGAGTGTGGAAGAAAGAGTCTTCTGCTCCTTGCATTTTTAAAATTGAAAACGTAAACTTGCATCTAAATATGAATGGTGCAAAATATTTTTCTCCTTTTTGCTTTTCACCACAATAACAGTGAAAATAGCAATAACTTAAATTGGTTGCAAAGTTCTATAACAAGTGCTTAACATGCATTATAGTTTTATAATCACAGTATATTATGATCCAGTTCATTTCATAAATTATGGCTTACATGTGGCAAGTAACTTATCAAAATCAATCAACTCAAAAGCTGGATTTGAGTCCAGGTTTATCTGAAATCAGACTATCAATGAAAACTTTCTTTTCAACCTCTCTGCTTTTCTATTTTTATTTTTTCCCTGTTTTCTCTTTTTCCCAATTTTTTTCCATGTGTATATGTCTCATGCCTCACTATATAGTTACAAAAGCATCCCCCCCAACCAAAAAAAAATCAGGATATTTTGTACAAATCAAATTTGAGACAGATGACTTAATTAGGGAGTAAATGTGCAGACCCTAATTTTTCCTATTGTAAAGTTTACTGGGGTTTACTAGGGAAATGAGACAAAGAATGAACGGAGGACATGAAGGTCTCCATATTTAATTTAGACATCCAATTGTGTCTTCACAATTCCTAAGCAACTAGCTGGGAAACAAAAGGGGCCACTTATTAATTGAGTTGAAATGGCTGGGCATGCATAATCCTCATACAAGTTATAAATTCTGGGAAATAAAAAAATAATAGGTGATCTTAGAATTGGAATTGTAGAGAAATTATATAGTACTTATTCTTTTTTTCTAGTCTTGTCCAGGCTTTCATCTTTTCAGACATTTGCCTTGTACATTGAGTATTTATTTCATAAATTAATTAAACTCTATGGACTAAGATTTCATTTCATTTTGTTGCTTATTGTTATAAAATATTATATTACCCAGAGTATTTTAACTGCTTGATCAATTTCCACTTGGTGTCTCCTGGATATTACTTTAAAATGACTAAAAATGACTTAAAAGACAGTTCAACTTCTTTTTCCCACTTCCCAAATCCCAACTTGTGCTTTTCACTTCCCTCATTTACTGAACTTCAAAATCTATAATAACCTTCACATTATGGCATAGGCGGGGGACAAAATCGGATGCAGATGGCAGGAACATTGTTGTCAGTGCATTTCGCAATACCCAGGTGGAATTATGGCGTTTGGAAACCCAAAGAGGAGCAGCGATTTTAAAAGTAGGTTACCATTTTTATTGACCTCTATCCTGAGTCCAATATTTTTGTTCTAAAGAGTGGAACTAGCCCTTATAAAAGAAAATCTCTTCATGTTAGGAATCCCAGCTGCCTTGTTTTCCCCAACTAAGTTATGTGTAAAACATAAAGAGAATTCTTAGATCTGCTGGGAAATAGGGTTGCTAGGGCGACTGTTAAAGAAAGTGAGCCAGAAACTATCAGAGATCAATAAGAAAAAGAAGGCACTAGGGCTCAAGTTAGAAATATTAAATCTTTGGACAAGACCTTTTTCTCTAAAGCTTAGAGATCTAATTGGTTTTCTTGGCTTTATCTCTCAGCAATGGTTACCTAACACATGGACATCTCTTTTCAAATCATACACGTGTTATCGCTCTTCTTTTTTGTGTGTTTCTTTAAGACAGACTTGAGATGGGTAAAGACTCATAACTGGGAAAGAGGAGCCACCTTTGGTGGTTGTGTTCCATACCTCCTTTTATCTCATCATTGGTCCTAAAATTTCTCTCCTTTGCTTATTTCTTTTCTATCACCCCTTCAAGAAGATCAACGCCCCTAAGCATCAAACTAAAACCTCTTTATACTACATAAAGCCATCCCTAAATATATAAAAAATAGTACACTGAAATTGGAAATACCCTAACATTGTTGTATTGTTGCCATGGTCCAATGGAGGAAGGAGGAAACAAGGGAACGGAGTGAGGAGAAGGAATACCACCTCATAAAATCCCTGACTAGAAGTGATACATAAAAATTCCATCAATAAGAGCTCATCATTTGGCCACACCCAGACAGAGGGAGCTGGGACTTATATCCCTGGTTGGGCAGCTGCATTTCAGTAATAATATTATAGCATAGATTCTATACCATGAAAAGGAAAACAGATTCTGATGGATGGCTGACTTTCTAAGTATTATTTAAATATTAACAACAGTATAATATAATAAATATGATTCTCTGGGCTTCCCTGGTGGCTCAGATGGTAAAGAATCTGCCTGCTATGCAGGAGTCCTGGGTTTGATCCCAGGGTCAGAAGGATCCCCTGGAGAAAGGAATGGCAATGCACTCTGGTAGTCTTGCCCAGAGATTTCAATGGACAGAGGAGCCTGGTGGGCTACATTCCGTGGGATCACCAAGAGTTGAACATTGACAGAAACTAACACTTTCACTTTCACTTTTCATGATTAAATCAGTGATGTTATATTACAGCTTGACTGATTTCTTTTGCCTGGTTAATAAATGAAAAGTATATTTATTCTATGCATATGTGAGTAGACATGATTCTAAGTTTTGGAGATACAGTAATGAATAAAACAGACAAAAATCACACCTCTCATAAAGTTTATAAACTTAGTGAAGTTATGTAAGAAGCTAGGTAAAATTTATACTAAATTCTGTAGTTTAATTGAAAGAGGTTAAGTGCCATGAAGAAAAATAAAATTTGGAGAAAGGGATAGCAGAAGTGGGAAGTGTTTTCAATAGGATGGTCAGGTAAGACTATTGAAAAGAGCTATTTGAAAGTGATTACAGAGTCACATGCTACCCAGGCAAGAGTATTTCAGGTGATGGTGTAAGAACAGCTGGTAGGACAAGAAATCAAGAGGCTAAAGCAGGGTAAATAAGAAGGAGGGTTCTAGGGGATATGCGCATGAATGAAACGAGGGTAGATCGAAGCCTTATACCTATAGAAAGGCTTTGGCTTTAACTCTACAGTAAAAAGTTCATTTGAAGGTTCTGAGTGGAAATGTGCCATGTTCTGCCTTGCATTTTAACAGAATCACTCTGATAGCAGAGTTGAAAATACAGTAAAGCAAGACAATCTGGAAGCTTACAGACCAGTGAGGAGGCTATTAAAATAAAGCAGGCAGGCAATATTAGTAGCGTAGATCAGGTTGCCAGCATAGGTGGTGGCAAGATATAGCTGGGTTCTGGATACATTTTAAAAGTAGAGTCAGAACAATTTGCTGAGAATTTAGATACGGGAATGAAGGAAACTGAAGAGTGAAAATAACTCTCAGATTTTGGTCTGAGCAACTAGAAGATGATGTTGGCATTGGGACATTGAGGAAAGCTATGTTTCAATCAGGTTTGAGGGATGATATAAAAAGTTTTATCTTGAACATAGTCAGTTGACATGCTTACTAGTCATCAAAGTAGAGTAGGATAACAAATGGGATATACAAATATGAAGTTCAAGGGAGAACAACTGGAGCCTAAAATTTGGAATCTCCAAGTTATGCAAGGCATTTACACCCATGAGACTGAATGAGACCATCAAGTGTGCGAGTGTTCAAGGAGGGGGTCCCAGGTCTCAGCAGTGGAGAGCACCAGTGTTGATACATTGGGGCAGATAAGGAGCTATGTGTCTTACTGTATTCTGCACATCTGAACCTCAAGACAACTGAGTTGTTAGCAGCTGATGATAGTCCCAACCCTGAAATGTCAGCCAACCCAGAAGTGCTGGAGTTCACTTCTCCCAGGGTCATTCCAGCCTTGCTCACAGGCCGAAGGCCAGAGACACAGAGACTGCAGCTGTCTGAGAGGGTCAGCAGCCACAGAACTGAGGCCTCTGGCCGCACGTCCTCCATGCCTCTGGGCTCCAATGCAGGCTGGTGTTCGTGCTCAGTCGACCAGAAGCATCCAACTCTTTGTGACCCCATGGACTAGCCCACTAGGCTCCTCTGTCCATGGGGGTTCTCAGGTAAGAATACTGGAAAGCGTTGCCATTTCCTCTTGCAGGGGACCTTCCCGGCCCAGGGATCAAACCCAAGTCTCCTGCATTGGCTAGCAGATTCTTTACTGCTGAGCTACATGGGAAGCCCTAAGTGCTAGCGTCATACAATTAATTATAGATACATATTTTCTTAAACTTCATTTCATCTAAGAAATTCAGATTTCTGACAAGTTATGATTTTCAGTGAACTTACTTTTGAGTCATTCTTACATAGAAAATAGAGAACTTTCCAACACTAGTTTCTCATCATAAAAGTGCAAATTTCCACAAGGCAGGAACAATAGTACAGTCATTTTCTATGAAGCCATTATTTGGATCAGAAAGAGAATAAAAAAAGAACAGATTTTCCAGGCAGAGACAAAATCACTGTCTGCAAAATTTAGTGGATTCCAGTCTATAAACCTCAAGCTTAAATAATTCAATTAACTATTCAGCATGTCAGATTCCATCTTCCCTTCCGAAATTCCACATATCTCTTGAGTTTCCTCTCTCTCTCTAATTAATGGAATTTTAAGCCTGTAATGTCCATGTGGAAAACACTGTGGAAATTAAATCACAAACAAGGATACTCATGATGACTAAACAAATTTTTGAAAGGAGACTGGGAAGAGTATACAATGATAATTTATTATAGCCAGTACTTACATGATGCCTCCTATGTGTTAGGCACTTTACTATCAGGAAGGTTATTTATTTTTATTTTTATTATTATTATTGCTAGTACTCCCATAATTTTTTCTATATTAAGCCTTTTCATCAATTTAGCATAATAGTCATAATAATTGAACAAAGGAGGTAAGATTATAATCTACATTTTATAGATGAAGAAACTCAGACAAAAAGAGGTTTAGTAACCTAATATCACACAGCTAGTAAGAAATCAGGATCTGGACCCAGGCTATACTGCTCCCAGCATTTATCCATCATGCTATGCTGCCTCTGAAAGTGAAAAATTTGAGTCACTCAGTCATATCCAGCTCTTTGCATCGCCATGGACTATAGCTTGCCACAGTGCTCTGTACATGGAATTCTCCTGGTAAGAATATTGGAGTGGGTAGCCATTCCCTTCTCCAGGGAATCTTCCCAACCCAGGAAACAAACCCTAGCCTCCCACATTGCAAGCAGCTTCTTGGCTGTCTGAGCCATCAGTCTGATACATCATTATTCTTGGGTTTTTCATTCTTTCATTCACTGCCCATTTATCATGTTATTCTTTGACCTACTTCTTTCTACATGTTGATTAAAGAAAAGATTTCCTTGAAAGACTTCTAGCATTTTTGTCATTCATTGTCACAATAGATGGGTACGTTGGCAATGACTCATTAACAGTCATTCATTTACTTTTTCAATTAAAAAAATACTTATCATCCAGTTTGTGGCAGAAATTAAATTAGGTGCTAGGTTTGGCCATCAAAAGACTGAAACGAGGCATTAGACATGTAAACTGGATTAGAATTTAGTTTGATAAATGACAAAATCTGCACTGGATCCTTTGGGAGCAAAGAGAGGAGGGACAGGAACAAATCATACCAATCCCAGTCCTTGAACAACTATGGGAGTCAGCCAGCTGATGGAGAAGGAGCAAACACAGGAGGCATAAATGAGTACAGTAAATAGGAAAAATTCCAAGTAGTTCAGCTTTGCTCATATTTCAAAATTATTGAGCGCTTACTAGGTACCATGCACTGTGTTAAATCCTGGGTACTCAAAGAAAAATAAGACACAGTCCCCACACTGGATGAACCTATTTTCTGGGAAGGAATGGAGACGCAGACATAGATAAATGGACTTGTAGACCCAGCAAGGGTAGGTAAGGGTAGGATGGACTGAGTAAGTAGCACCAACATATATACACTATCATGTTTAAAACAGACAGCTAGTGGGAAGTTGCCATATAACACAGGGAGCCCAGCCTGGTGCTCTGTGATGACCTAGAGGGGTGGGATGGAGCGGGCAGGAGGGAGGCTGAAGAGCAAAGGAATATATGTATAATTATGGCTGATTCACCCTGTTGTAAGGCAGAAACCAATAAAACATTGTAAAGCAATTATCCTCCAATTAAAAAAAAAAAGAAAAGAAATTTAAAATCAAGTCATGGTAACTCTTGGAAGAGGCAAGGTGTTTTTTGCCAGAAAGTCTTTAGAACAGTTGCCCCTGTTTAATTCTAGCTTCCCATAAGAGCAAAAAATCAGTATACAATAACACTTGGAGATACAGTTCTTGTTTGGAGGATATACCAATTTCCATCTTGTGTTTTCTTCCCATCACAAGAGGAGTCAGGGACTTAACTGCTGGGGCACTGTGACCCTGGCTATGGAGCTTTGATCTCATCCTAATGGCAAGGGGAGGCTTTGAAGGGACTTAAATCTGAAACTGACATGAGATGGAAATATCCCATGCTTTATGTGTTTTAATGTGCTGCTCCTTTATTTCTAATGTCTCTTTTAAAAAGAGTTTAAAATCTGCAAAACGAATATCAGAATCATAAAACAGTAAACCTCATACAGCAATTTACTATAAAACAGAAGCTTAGATATAAAATGATGAGAGGAAGATAAAACAGATATATAAGTTACCCTAACATCTGTGCTGAACAAATTTAAAATATCAGAATTTCAGATGCTGAGAATAACAATCATGTTTGCTGGTCAGAGTCTGCTTTGGTCCATTTGAGAAAAACATGTCAGTCATTCTTAATGGGCTCTGCAAAACCCTATCCTTGTCTTTGCCAAGACTCGTAATAGTTACATGATAAGCCCCACTGTGCTTCACAGTAAATCAGAGACTTCCACAGCTAAGTTACTTGATAGGCCTTGTTATATTGAACAGTAAATCATGGAATTCCTCAATAAAGTTACACACTAAAACTCCCTAGCTTATTTATTTATTTTTCCCTTTATGGTATTATCTCCCAGTGGCAGATAAAGGTCAGCAATATGGCTGCTGCTCACCTCCTTCCCTTTATCCCTTTGTCATTCACATTTCTGGAGATAACTCCAAGCACCTCCTCTCACACCCAGAGAATGGTGACTGCTAAACTTGCCAGAAACCCCAAGACCTCAGAACTGGAATCCTTTCTGATGGAATGGTAAGGACGGGAAACAGGTATGAAGAAGAGGTATGTGAAGTTAAACCCTTTGTTTTTGTTTAGCGCCTAAGATGTGTCTAACTCTTTATGACCCCATGGACTGCCCACCAGGCTCCACTGTCCCTGAGATTTCAAGGCAAGAATACTGGAGTGGGTTGCCATTCCCTTCTCCAGGGGCTCTTCCTAACCCAGGGATTAAACCTGAGGCTCCTGCATTGCAGGTGACTTCTTTACCTGCAATTCTTTAGGAGCTGAGCCACTAGGGAAGCCCTAAAACCCTTTAGGAGTAAAAACTATGAAGCTTTAACCCACCTTTTGTTCATGAGAAATTAATGGAATAAAGTAATAGTAACATCAGTAAGGGACCCCCAGGTGGTGCAATGATAAAAAAAATATCTGTCTGCCAGTGCAGGAGGCACAGGAGACGCGGGTTCAATCCCTGTGCCAGGAAGATGCCCTGGAGGAAGAAATGTCAACCCACTCCATTATTCTTGCCTGAAAAACTTCCATGGACAGAGGAGCCTGGTGGGCTCCAGTCCATGGGGTCTCAAGGAGTCACACATGACTGAGTGACCGAGACCCACCCAACATCAGTAAACATTCTCCAATGGTAATGTAATGATTATAAACTGTTACATTATCAAGATAAGATGTCACTTCCCTAATGATACTATGAATATTATTTAAGCATACCTACAGACATTGAATATTTTATCCAAATATGAAAGGGTACTAATGGAGTCTGGGAGAAAGAATAATCATAGTCTGTCTACTCTCCCCTCATCCTCCTCAGGACACCAAGCGATCACAGAAATAATAAACTATGCTACTCAGTAACAGGAAACATAAGCACCAACCCAAATCTGTGGAATAGCAAGAACTTTTATCACGAGTCTACATCTTGAGATGGATTTCATTTTGTCTAGTTATATATAACTCACATACACAAATATGGTAGCATAAAATAAACACAGCCTACTGAGATATTAAAAAGGCAAACTAGTATGCACTCAAACCTTAGTAAGTCTCAAATACAATTATCAATTTTAAAACATTAGAGGTTATGTCCAGCTTCTCAGAAAAGATATGCAAGCAGAGTAATGCACTGCCCGCTCATATTACTAAAACTTCATTACTCTATAAAATAGCTACAGTACATTTGTAAGTGTGCTGCTGCTGCTGCTAAGTCACTTCAGTCGTGTCCGGCTCTGTGCGACCCCAGAGACGGCAGCCCACCAGGCTCCCCCGTCCCTGGGATTCTCCAGGCAAGAACACTGGAGTGGGTTGCCATTTCCTTCTCCAATGCATGAAAGTGAAAAGTGAAAGTGAAGTCGCTTAGTTGGGTCCGGCTCTTCACGACCCCATGGACTGCAGCCTACCAGGCTTTTCCGTCCATGGGATTTTCCAGGCAAGAGTACTGGAGTGGGGTGCCATATACTATTAGCATAAATAATGAAGCCCAAACAACGCTGGTTAAAATAAATAAGTACATTTTGTACCTTAGCAATCTTGTTTTGACTGTGGGTTTGGGGGGAATTTTGTTGTTGTTGTTATTGTTTGCTTTGCTTGATTCTTATTTAGTTAAGGGCCAATTTCCTCAAATTGGTAACCCACACTTTTTTCTCTCAGTTGTCAATTAAATTTAATAAGAACATATTGTGTAGACAAATGATCTTATGTAAAATACTGTCAGTGCAGCATTATAAGGAAGAAACAATAGGAATTGCAAGCTTGATAAATTCAACATTCAGTGTATTTTACCTAGAATGTATGTGTGTATTTTTTCTTATTATTTATCAACATGTTTCAAAAACTCAGTCAATTTAAGTGAAGGTCTTAAGGCTTACACTTAAGCTTTTAAAAGCATATACTGTATTTTTCTAACAGAAAGAAAAATAATGTGCTTAATTTCAGTGATCCATATATAGGAAGCAGTGGTTAGGAAAAAATGCAGCAGGACAAAGATTCAGCATTTATATTTATGCTTCTCCAAGCTTTTGGATGGATGGATGTGCAGATAGACAGAAATACAGATACTCATAACTGACAAAAACAAAAAATAATCCACAAAAAAAGGAATAACTACCATTTGCTAGGCATTTCATGGATCAAGATCTGAGCTATGTGTATTTAATATATATAATCTTTAATCTTAATAACTACACATTAGGCACATTTTTGTACATGATCAAGCTGAGGTTAGTGGTAATTAAGTAATTTTTCTAATTTTGCACAGCTCCTAAGAATCAGAACCAATAAGCTATAATGGAAAAGAATTTTTAAAAAGGATACAGATATATACGTATATATCATGTAACAATCAAATTGGCTGTATGCTTGAAATTGACACAATATTCTAAATCAACTATACTTCAATTAAAAACAAAAAAAATTAGAGCCAGGATTTACATTTAGATTTACCGAGCTATGAAGCCTGTTTCTTATCCCTACAGTATACTTTGCATCCAGATGAGATCAAGTGGTCTCATGGTCTCTCTCTGAACAGATCAGATATCTCAAAGAAGAATCAGGATCTTCAATTACTGAAAGTGAAAAAGGAGAATGAAAAAGTTCGCTTAAAACTCAACATTTAGAAAACTAAGATCATGGTATCCGTTCCCATCAGTTCAGTTCAGTTCAGTTCAGTTCATTCGCTCAGTCGTCTCCGACTGTGCGACGCCATGAATCGCAGCACGCCAGGCCTCCCTGTCCATCACCAACTCCCGGAGTTCACTCAGACTCACGTCCATCGAGTCCGTGATGCCATCCAGCCATCTCATCCTCTGTCGTCCCCTTCTCCTCCTGCCCCCAGTCCCTCCCAGCATCAGAGTCTTACTGGAGCTTCAGTTTTAGCATCATTCCTTCCAAAGAAATCCCAGGACTGATCGCCTTCAGAATGGACTGGTTGGATCTCCTTGCAGTCCAAGGGACTCTCAGGAGTCTTCTCCAACACCACAGTTCAAAAGCATCAATTCTTCGGCACTCAGCCTTCTTCACAGTCCAACTCTCACATCCATACGTGACCAGGGGAAAAACCATAGCCTTGACTAGACGATCCCATCACTTCATGGCAAATAGAGGGGGAAACAATGGCAACAGTAAGAAACTTTATTTTGGGGGGCTCCAAAATCACTGCAGATGGTGATGGCAGCCATGAAATTAAAAGACGCTGGCTCCTTGGAAGAAAAGCTATGACCAACCTAGATAGCATAAAGCAGAGAGACATTATTTTGCTGACAAAGGTCCACATAGTTAAAGCTATGGTTTTTCCAGTAGTCATGTAAGGATGTGAGAGTTGGACCATAAAGAAGGCTGAGCACTGAAGAATTGATGCTTTTGAACTGTGGTATTGGAGGAGACTCTTGAGAGTCCCTTGGACTGCAAGGAGATCGAACCAGTCCATCCTAAAGGAAATCAGTCCTGAATATTCATTGGAAGGACTGATGCTGAAGCTGAAACTCCAATACTTTGGCCACCTGATGCAAAGAACTGACTCCTTGGAAAAGACCCTGATGCTGGGAAAGATTGAAGGTGGGAGGAGAAGGGGATGACAGAGGATGAGATGGTAGGATGGCATCACCAACACGATGGACATGAGTTTGACCAAGCTCCAGGAGCTGGTGAAGGACAGGGAAGCCTGGTGTGCTGCAGTCCATGGAGTTGCAAAGAGCCAGACACTACCGAGTGACCGAACGAGCAGTGGGAAGACAAAGCTCTTTAGTTTGCCTTTATGTGATGGGCTAGTTGTTTCAAATTATGTGAAAAAAAAGAGAGGGTAGAACGGTTACTTAATCCTACTACTTAATAGTTTTTCTGCAAACAGGGAGCTTGTGGTGCCTGAGGGAAACAAAACCAAAATAAGCAACAAATCTTATGAAATTTCCTAATTTGAAGAAAGATTTTCTAGTTAAAGTATCATTAAAAATCTTTTTTCTTTCTTTTTGGTATATGTATACAGTATTAGGGTTTCCCTGATGGTTCACGCGGAAAAGAATCTGCCTGCAAGGCAGAATATCCGGGTTTGATCCCTGGGTCTGGAAGATCCCCAGGAGAAGGGAATGGCAATCCGCTCCAGTATTCTTGCCTGGCCAATTCCATGGACAGCGGAGCCTGGTGGGCTACAGACTGTGGGGTGGCAAAAAGGAGGACAGGACTGACTGACTGACTAACATTTCCACTTTCATCCAGTATTTAGCTTATCTGTATTCAGATTCAGATTGTTTTCTTAACTATGTGGCTTGGGGTGAGAATGTGGGAGGAAAGGTGAAACATGTAGAAACTGTTTCTTTAGTAATTCAAATTTCTATGTATTGAGTTGTTTACTCATCCACATTCAAAGCAGATTTTTCCTTTTTCATGCACCACTAGTTCAAAAATAGCCATCATCAGGACACTCCTGGGACTGGCTTAGAATACAGTGGGGTGTTTTTCAAGGCTCTTAGCCATCTCTGGAATTTGAAAAAGATGGCTAGTAGATGCCTTTTTTATTTTAAATCTAATCATTTTCCTCATTGCAACCTCATCAGCTTGGAGGAAGTCTCAGCCTTTGATAATGTCTAGGCTAGGGTGTTGTAACACCACTTCCAAATCTTGGCAATGCAATAAGAACCCTTCCACCAGGAGGGGTAGCATGAGGGGAATGGAGGATATGACCCTATCTTCTCCAATTTTAGGAATTAGGTCCCAGGAGTAGCATTTGGTGGTGTGTGTTTCAAAATGAGCAGGGTCTCAAAGGATAGATGGTTTCATTAAGGAAATAGAAGAATTTTCTCTAATGATGCCAACTGGTATGTCCCTTTTACTGAAGAAAGGGCAGCTTATGCTATTAGAAGAAAGAGAGGGGTCTGGGGAATGTCAGCACACTCATGCAAACACACTGAGCTTTGGTGCAGAAGGCAGAAAGGGAAACCAGTGAGTGATCACCCACCTGCCAAGTGAAGGAAGGAATGACCTTGAAAGATCTGTGCAGACAACCCCCTTTTGGGCACTTTCTATGGACAATGCTGAATATCTAAAGTATGCACTGTCCAAAATGTTTTTAGAAGTATATCAGCCAGAAAGTTGTCATTGTTAAAATTTCCCTTTTGACTCTAAGTCCTTGCACACAACTGCCATATTATTTGACTGGAAATATTTCCTTTGTTATGTCACTTCCCTGCCTTAAAAATCTCTAATGGCTTCTGTTTACTTAATGAGATAAAGTGCACAAGCTTCAGTCTGGCATTCAAAGCATTTCACTCTCAGACCTCAGTTGACACACCCAGCTTTATAATCTACCTTGCCCACACTTATCCACTATAATCATATACATCTATTCTCTCTCCCTTGAAAACACCCAACAGTTCTCATCTCCATGAATGTGCTTATGTCATTCCATTCTCCTAATCTGTTCTTCCACCTCTTTGCTCCTTTCAAAGATGCAGAGACCCCCTAATGCCTTGTTTGAACTCACCGCCAGCCACTGCAGTCATTTCTCCCACTCTAAGCTCCTGTAGCATTTAATATCTGGGAAATTCATTTTGTCCTGGCTACATGCTGCATTTTATTATCTTCATGAAAATGGTATTTTCCTTTCTTAGAATTTTGTAAGCACTTTTCTACTCACTTTTCCTTTTTCTTTTTTTGTTAATTCCCTCACCTCCAGCACCTAGAACAGTGTTTTGAATTCAACAGATGCTCAATAAATGTTCATGATTTGAAAATTCAGGCTGAAAAAAGAAAGAATGCTAAGGAAGGAAGTGAAACATATTGAATAATAATTAAGTTTAGTTTTCACAAACATTTTTTCACATAATTTTCAAAGCAACTCTGAGAGGTGGGTAATGTTATCTCAATTTCACATGTGAGGAAAGTGAAGCTCAGAGAAATGAAAAGACACACTAACGTGTATACAAGCCAAAGGAGGCAATATCTGTCCGTTCACTTCTAGATGCCAAATGCCCAGCACAATCTCTTGCACAGGAATATTTTCTGTGCAATAAGTTTGTAATAACCAACTTTTTAAAAACTAATAAATTTATGTTGGAATTATGTTTTCTTCTAAATCCAAGTTCTGTATTTATGATATGAAAAAGTTTATGGATTTAGTAGATTCAGACATATTTATCAGGCAGAAAAGTAGCTTGATGTTGGTTTGCTCCTCATGAAATTTGAGAAAAGTGTTAACTCTAAACAGCAGGGAAGTACTAGAAAAATTTCTGGTGCCAACAGGGGACATAAGACAAATATATGCAACTTCAATAATGATTTAGGTCATTGTTTTCCAAAATTCAATCCAAGGAACTTTCACAGTATATCATTAGGTGTTCTCTTACTTCCATTCTTTCTTTATTGTGTGTGTGTTTGTGATGTTCTGCAGTCAAACATGTTTGGGAAATGCTGGTGTAAACAAAGTCTTTTTACTATGACTTTAAATGTGCTGATACATTATGACTCTCCAGGCAGGGATAGAATAAGGTATATTTTCCCATAGGGTTTAGCCACAGAACTTTTTTCTTACAACTCCAAGACTAGAATTTCATGAAACAGGCTTTGAGAAACACTGTTATGAGTATGTATAGTATGAGATATTTCTTATTAGTTTCTAAAAGAAGTAGGGGTCTATTGTGATAAATTCCTAAAACAGATTGCTGTCAAGGCTTGCATTATCTCCATATGTTCTCTAGTGTGTTGGAGGGAACAGGCAGTTTGACCATGGGCCTACGGTGTTTCTACTTTTATTTCTTGGAGCTTAACACTTTGTGATTTATTATTGTCTCCCATTCATTTGGGAATCTGACTGGGAGTGAGACAGCTCAGCTGTCCATATACTGTGTACAGTAAATGTTTACTGTGCTTTTCTAATCATAGTCCCTTCCCTATTCTTTTGGTAATGGCCTCCACTTTCTTTGGGGAGTTGTCTTTCTTCACCCCTGTGTGATTCTAGTGGGCTGGCCAAATAACAAGCAAGGGGCTGGGCAAGTGACAGTCCACTAGCCAGTATTAGTCTAGTAGACAGCATGTAATCCAAGCCAGGACAATCAGAGTCCTTCCCAAAGCTCATCTTTCACTATGTTCTAAAAGCCGGAAGACTCTGTCTCTGGAGCTACCGGTGATCACATTCCCTTATATCAACACAATTTTTAAGAAGATAGCTAACCACAGGAAAGACAACACATTCAGAGACAAGTAAGGATAAGGGGAAAGAAGAGAAGAATGAAACAAGAGAAAGCAAGAATGTGAGAAAGAGAAAGTGCACAAGATAGGGCAACAGCTGACAACACTTTGTGAATTCCTGCTTTGGGTCATATCTGAAGCATGTGTCTCTTTGGACTTCCCAGTTACATGAGTCAGTGAATTGTCTTTTTCTGCTTCACAAGTCTAAGTTCTTGTACTACCAACAAAAGCAAAGCTGGCCACTACAATATCAGGGTGGTTTCAAATAATGTGCCAGGGAAATATATATTCTTTTAGCTAATTTGGTAGTTCTCTGGGTGCAGACGACAACACACTGTATGTAGGTTTTCAAATTTATAAAAATAGTACTATTAAGGCAAGACCTTAAGAAAAATATGATCCAACCCCTGATTTTGCAGATTAAAAGATGAGGCATAGAAAATTTAGGGATAAGTGATTATCCTTAAAAACGTGACATCAACTTAAAGAACACAACCAGGACTAAACTCAAGCTTTATGTTCTTTTCCATTTTAACATATTTTCTAATTTTGTCCTCATCTTATTTTCCATGATGAAAATGAGTAGGAAATGACATTGTATATTAGGAACCAGTTTAAGCTGGTAGAGAGAATATTGGATTTTGCGGAGGAAGTCTGAGTTTGAATCCCAGGTCTGTCATCTCTTTAGGCAATTTACTTAACCTCACTGAACTCGAGTTCTCTTACACAGAAAATGTGGCTAATAATATACACCTTGCATCCATCAAATAATGATTTCTGTAAAAGTACTTTGCAAACACTAAAATATGATTCAATAAATACTCTAAAAATTACTCTCTGTTATCATGAATATGCTTTATTTTCTTATTTTGTAGAATGAAGTTTTTACCACTCATTTCAGGGGCAGTTATCCCTTTATCCATATAGGGTAATGACCCTATATTTTACAGTAACTGTTTGATATTACTCTCATACTGGGAAGTTCAGCCAACCTAATAGCCGTAGGGTATGTTTAATTCTACATGTGCATTTCAGGACAGTAATAAAAGCACATACTGCAATTGATAAGATGTGCCCAATATTTTTGATCCATATTCCTTAAGGCAGGGTCAACTGAAAGAATTCTGTTTTCCTAGCAATCTTAACACCTGATGGAGCCTTGATTTTTCTAAATAAAAAGTCACTTTCATTGACTACCTTCCTACTATAAATCAGAATGATAATTCTTTCAAGATTATCAGAGGAGAGATGGGTACAAACTACCAACCTAAATCTCCTTGAAAAACTTTCATTCCTATTATCTCAAACGATATAATTATAGGAAATAATTGGATACGTGTATGTGGCAAGGAAGTGATTTTATTATTTCCAAAATCAATTGCCTTTTCTATGGTAGATTATTTTTCTCTACATCAACAACATCAGAACCTTGTGACTTGCTTTGACTGATGATATTTGGGTGGAAGTGACATGACACTTTTATGCAGAAGATTTAAGAAGCATTAAGTGACTCTGCCTCTACCCTCTTCCATGATACTAACAGTTACCCAGCTTGGGGATGCTCCTTTCGCCTGAGTCCCAGACTGAAGAGCCAAAGCCAGCAGTCAGTGAAGATGTAACATGACTGAGAAATGCACCTTCATTAACGTGACCCTCTACATTTTGAGGTCTTTTGTTACTGAAGCCCAACTTGACCTAAGCTCACTGACACAGTGTGTGATGACATGTTAAATATCCTGAGCTTCCATATAGCAGTGATATTTCCTTCTCAGTACAGATGGGGAAACTGAACTAAAAGAAAGAAAGCCAGCCTTGAGGAAAGTAAAGAAATATGCACTGAGGAAAGTAAATGTCAGTATTTTACTGTTGGCTCTTTTCATTCTTCAGTTGAATTTTTAAATAGATGAAATTCAGAGATTTTTAATGATGGTCCTAAATAGTTTTATTCCATGCCTAAACTTCAGGCATGGAATAAAAGTATCCAAATTATGCTAAATTGAGGACTCTAATATCAATCCATAGACATTTTAAGGAAAAATCACCATCACACCGTAGCATTCTTGTTGTATTTGGCCAGAAAGAATAACTGCAAGTGCCCTTTTGAATTCCCCATCATAAGTCCCTTCGCTGGGTCACCTTCCCTCTTTCTTTGCGAGCACATCGGTACAATGTCACTTGGCCAACAAGAACTTCCTCTAAAAGGTTTGACAAGCCAAACAGCATGTAGAGTCTAACAGACTGTAGATTTACAATCCAATATGAAATAGTTATCACTTTCACATAGAAACCTAGGCGATGCATATCTGAGCACATTATTACAGGGTGTTTATCTCTCATTCAAAAGCAAAGGATGAACATGCTTGCCCTTCCCCCAGAAGAAAACTGTTTTAAAACATAAACTGCAAAGTTTGCCTCAAATGCCTTTTAAACTGTGTATCTCCAAGAAAATTCTCAAATGAAAACAGTGAAGAATATGTTAAGTAATTTCTAGTAAACCTAACTTACTGCTGAATTTCTCTGTCCAGGAGCATAATATCAGCTCACCACAAACAATGCCTTTAAGTAACGCACATTCTGTTCTAATTCGTTCATAGATTCTATCAAGAAAAAAACATAAAATCATTAAAGATAAAGAAGCACCCATCCTCTAAGCTGCTTTGTTGTATTTATATCTTAAGAAATTGTACCTTGAGTCACGAATTAAAAATCAGTTGTCAGCTTCCCTTAATAATTAATGCCAAAATGAACAACTGTTTCAAGTACAACACATTCCATTTAATGTTAAACAGCGTTATATTTACTGTAATTCCACCTTTCATCCTAATGTCAACTTCTAAATCTTTAATGCTTTAATCACACTTCTTTTTCCGATATCCCTTGTGAGTTCCTCAAACCAATGCACACTCCTTTGTGATAAGGTAGGCATTTTATGCTGCAAGGGTTAGTCAGCAGCAATTGTTAATTATTAAGGAAAACAAAATATACCTGCTGGAAAATTGTGTTTGTTCCCAGCAGGGCATGTTACCTTTAATCTCTACTGATATTGAGGCAAGTGAAGTCATAAAAGGGAAATAATGCATTTTAAGAACATGGCCCCATAGAAAATTAAAGAATTTCCTATAACATTAATGAGCCTAATTACAGATAATGTCCACAATTTCCTTTCAGTAAGTTATCCACTTTTCTTACAGAGAGCTGGAAAGAGGGGAAGCACGGGGTGAGTTCCCAAGGATCTGCTCAGTTGCTAGTTGGGTGGAGCAGGAGAAATGAGAAGAAAGTCAAATTTTGTATCACAGGGCTTCTGTTTCTCCTGGAAACTAATGAGAGGATGAAAGGCTAATATTTGTTAAGAATGCGGTCTGCAAGGTAATGTACTAGGTGAGGTATTTTAGTTCTGTCATTGACCATGTTTGGGAGCCTCAGACCACTATTTTACCTGAGACTTCATTTCCTCACTTTTTTTTTTAAATTTATTTTTTATTTTACTTTACAATTCTGTATTGGTTTTGCCATACATTGACATGAATCCACCATTTCCTCACTTTTAACATGGATTACTTTGAGAATTAGTTTAAGATATTTTATGCAAAGCTCTTCGTGAAATGCTCAGAACCCAAAAACCCTGCACTAAATATTACCAGATAGTTGTTGAATTGTCCCTGCAATTCTGAGAATTAGCTACTATTATCCCCACTATCATTATCTTCCAATGTAAGCAGCTAGTATGCAGAGGACCCAATATGTGAAGTTGGTTCCTTCACACATTCAAAGATTTCAAAGATTAAACTAAGATTATGTCCTTCATGTGGAAAAAGGACCATTTCCCACCCGCCAAAGACAGAGGAGTAATAAGGTGATGAAGATTTATTACTCTTCTTCAATAGGTAAGTTTTTTTTAACTTAGTGTTTACAGAAATTCAAGTGGGAAAGATAGCTATATGGCAATTTCAAGAAGGAAGAGCCGCAGTGAACGAACAGCCCTTCAAATAAACCGAACATCCATATTCTTAAATGCCTGCTGTGTACTGCTCAAAACCTGCAACCTCCTTCAGGGGTCAAAAGCCACAATTTCCATCCCAAAATGAGTCTGGAGTAGTGAAACTACAATAAAGGCAATTGGACAAAGCCTATTAATGCATTGAAAGTTTTTAGAGTTGACTGAGCTTTGTGGTGCTTCTGAGGAGGAGGGAATCTTACTGGGCCAGACTCTTTAGGACTCAGGAATTGAAACTGAAAAAGAATCCTCACAATAGTCCTAATGTAAAAAAAATTCCTAACCATATTGGTTCATAAACTATTTTGAAAATTTGTGGAATCTTATGAATAAGGAAAAAAATGTACATAAGTACTTAGGTATCCTGTATGGATTTTGCTTTTGATCCAGTGAATTTTAAGAGGTTAAAGTCTCAGTTAGGCTTTAAGTCAGAGCAAGTCTATTTATTCTATCCTCAGCCCATGTGCCTTCCCTGAGAAATGGAGTTGCCCCTGATGCGCTCAGTGGTCCACAGGTGGCTGCTGATTGACCACTGTGGGGCTGGGTATTTCAAGAGCATAATATCTGCTCAGAATTTGTGAATTTGCATCCAATGTCCCAGAATATCTGGCCCAGCCTAATGACAAAGACCCTTCAGAATGCTTACTTTTTCAATTCAACCCTTCACACATGCTAGTCCAGTGAATGACTTCTAATAATATATCTTGTATGAAATATATCTTAATATGAACTGTTTATTCACATGGGGTTAAGTATATACGAAGGCATTTTTATAAACTATAAGGCACTATGCAAGCCACAATGAAAACTTCTTGACTTTTCATTTTAAGAAAAAGATAGAAAAATGACAAGGAAATGAATACTTTCCCTTTTTTCCCATGTTATCCTTATAGCAGCTCTCAATAATAACTCCTTTTTATGCTTAAGAAAACACACATCATATAAATGTAAAAGTTTCTGTTTAGTATCCTAAAAATGTTTACCATACTTCTCCATGATGCAAAGATTAAATAAATTGCTGAGGTATGAAACTTGGGCAGAATATTCCTTAACGAAGATATTCCTTACTGACGTTAGATTGATGTTGTGCCAATAAGGGGAAAAACAGCATTCAGCAGCTGCACTTTCTCAGCTGTAGGAGAATATTCCATAATGATCAGAAACTGTGCAACATAACAGGACAAATCTTAGTTGTTAAAATCATGATCTTCAGATTTAGACACACCTGAGCCCAACTCCCACTCCTAGCACTTACTAGGTGTGTGACCATGGAAAATTGACTTAATGTCTCAAAGCTCTATTTGCTTCATTAATTAAAAGGAAGCATATTTCTCATGAGGCTGTTATGTAGATTAAATGAGAGATGCAGGTTAAGTGCTTGGCATAGGTCTGATGCATAGTAAGCCATCTGTGTATGTTATCATTTGTCCTGTCATTTATCATGTATTTATTACACATCTCCTATGCATCCCTTTAATGGTTCTTGAAAACTGAAATTCCAGGAGAGCTGAAGTAACCTATTATGATAGGCTACTCTGTCTTTTTTGAGTTTTATCTCCTTTTTCTTGAGCTTTAATCTCTTGGCTCTGTTTCTACTAATACTATGTATTTCTCCTTTCATTTCTCCAAACAGAGCAGACTTTCTGCTCAGCATTAAGGGAAACAGAGGTAAATAGAGCAAAACGCCTGTTTTGATGGCCTTGATATTTAGTGAGGCAGAGCAGAAAATGTCAGTGATTACCTTACACAGGTAGTATTGGAGCCCAGAGAAGGAGCAGGGAGGAGATGATTCATTTGCTGGGGTGGGTGAAGAACTAACTACAAGGAATATGACATAAGCAGCAAAGTTATCACGTGCAGAGGTAGACGAGTGAAGCTAGCCAGGCAGCCATAAGGCCAACCATGAAGGTATAATAAACCTCAAGGATCTGAATGTCACTCTGCAGGAAATGAAGAATTAATGATGTGGGGATGACGAGGATCTAAGGAAAAGGGGGGAGTGGAAGATGGCTTGTAAGGGTGAGGCTAGAGTCATAGAGGGCCAGGGTGCCAGGCCCTGAGCTAGAGATGCACATGGAAGAGCAGAATTATGGGAAGAGAATGACTTCTGTTTGGAACACATTGAGCTGGTTTGTAAAGATGTTGAATGTCATCTGCTTCTTTTTTTCCCACCTAGAACGGGAGCTTGAGATATGGACCCATTATTTTTCTCCCAGGCCTGCCGTAGCAAAGGGCAATAAACTGGGGGGCTTAAAATTTTATTCTCTCACAGTTTTTGAGGCTATATGTCTGAAATCAGTGGGGTGACAGGCTATGCTCCCCTCTGAAGGCTCAAGGGGAGAATGCTTCCTTGACTTTTCCTGGCTTCTGGTGGTTACCAGAAATCCCTGGGTTCCTAGGCTTGTAGATGCATCACTCTAACCTCCACCTTCAATTGCACATGACACACTCCTTTCCTATGTCTTTGTCTTCTTTCAAAGCTATCAGTCATTGGATTAGGGCCCACCCTAATTCAGGACGGCTTCATCCTAACTTGGATACACCTGCAAAGACCCTATTGCCAAATAAGATCATATTCACAGGTTCTGGTGAACATGAATTTTGGAGAAACACAGCAGTACAACTCCTACATCCCATTTATGAGGATGTCATCAGTGGTTGATGGCCTTTGAAAACCTAAGGAAATCACGCACACCACCTGTACAAAACCTGATAGAGGCCACTGGAAGCACAGAAGCCACACTGCAGAATAGTCTGCCCAGCAGTGTAAGGATATCTTAGGTGTCTTTGTCCATCCTCCTGCCAAGATCCAACAGACCTGAGGAAAAGAAGTGTTCCAGGGGTCTACATAAACCCTTGGAGTAGGAAAGGAAAAGCAAGAAAGTTGACTAAATCCATACTTCTTATTTAAAAGGTAGAGGGAGAGGTGTGAATTAAATATTGGGATTAAGATCATAAGTTATATTGGACTTAATTTTAATAACTGACAATGGCTTAAAACTTATGGAATTGCCCCAGATGTTATAAGGAGGCAAAAATTAAGATATAACATGATAAAGTGAAAGTCAGTTATTGGAAAATAAAATGCACATGTAAACCCCCAAATATAGACAGAAGGTTCCTCTGATTACAGGCATTAAGAGATGTCTAATTAGGCTGAGATGTCACAATGAAGCCAGGGTCAAAGGCGTTAACAGAGCTCACTGGAACAGAGGAAAAACCTCAACAAATTGCTTTAGCCTACTATGTCTGTAAGGCAGGATCCAAACGTAGCCAAGGAGAGAATTTCACTCAGAATGAAGATAAGAAAAGTTCTTATGTTCATGAAGCCAAAGCAAGCCCCAGAGGACTTGTATTACACTGACCTCCTTCTCTACATCTGTCTTTGCCTTTTTACTTACTGTCTGCAAAGGAATTTAAGTTTTACACAATAATATTCTCTTTTCCTCCACATAGCGCTCTCTTTCTTTACTCCAGTCATGATGGTTTCTGGCAAAGAACGTTCATCCTTTTTTAAAATACTCAGTGTCACCTTGCAAATCACTCCCCACCTCCCACTCCTCAGCTGACCCTCCTCCCATCAACCATGATTCCCTAAAGACACCCTTTTCAGGCAGAAGAGGGTACTAAGAGTCAAACAAGAAAACTGAAAAGTGAAAAAGAATACTGGAATTGATCAAAACGAGGAAACTTTGTTTAGCCATGGTTTCAAATCCCCTCTGGTCATCGGAGTAGGTATTCCAAGCATACTGTTTGAACTGGGGTTCACCATCAGCCACATTTTTTAAAAGTGTACTTTTCTAGTATTACCATGCCAGCTGGAGTTACTTATTTCATTCCAGCTCAGTAGGAATCCACAGGCTGCATAAAAATACATTAAGGAATATTTATAAGATGGAAAACAGGACCAAATGTATGGGAAAGAATAATATTGTGCATTGCTCATTACAAACATGATTATTTTGTGTATGTAACGGATGTGTTGTTAAGGCACAGTGGGTTGTTTGAAGTTTACAAGTTTGTTATGGATTGATTTATTCATGAAATGCTTTGTTTCTATGACAACTTTATTGGTTTGCCTGTGGTCTAAATACATATAGGCATGGCAGGAATTCCACGGTACAAAACAAATTACACACTCCCCCCTGAATCACTTGCTGCCTTTAGGGAGTGTAGCAAAAGGATTTCCAACCAGGGCAGACATCACCATACAGAGGGCCAGCATTAGAGAGCTCACATAATAAAGGGGGAAAAGGCTTTCAAAAAAGAACAACTTAAAAGTCTCCAATGGCCTCCAACTCTGTAATATAAAGAAAGATGGAAATGAGCAGCAAAATATCCAACCCAAGATAAGAGAAATACAGTCTACCCACAATGCATGAGGTTTTTATTTAAGAAAAAAACACTGATCAAAGACCCATATTTCCTGCTATAAATAATACCCCTTGAAGGATACCATTAATATTCACAACAGTTGTGTAACTACAAAAGACACTGAGAATTGTTGTTTAGAGAAAATAATAATGGGTTTTGGGAAGATAAAAGAGAAAGATGGAAGGGAAAAAAGAGAGAGAGAGAGAAAGATATTTACTGTGGACCAAGGATAATCACGGAGGGTAATGACTCTGAGTTATCCAGTGAAACTTAAGACAGGGAAATCATGCCTGAGGAGACTTAGACCTTTTGAAAGGTGGAAATGAGAGGGCAGAATTGAGATAATTTTCCTCAATTTGCCCCAGAAATGCATACCCACGAATTTATGGCAGAAAAATTAAAATGAAGAATATTATTTAGAATAAAATTGTTGCTCTTTATAAATCCAAAGAATGCCATGTTACATAGTGGATACAGTCTTTTATTCAGTGAGATAAATTAAATTTAGAAGAAAAATACACATGAAGAAAGAGGCATTTACCCAAAATCATTATTTTAAATTTTTGTAAAAGCCACTTCAAATTTGTCTGCTCTTATTCTCATTTACACAGACTTTTTTTGTGTGTGTTGGTAAAGGTAGAAGATTTATTTTGAGGTATAGAACTGCCGACACAACCTTCTCTTAGAATCAGTCCCTCTCTCCGTTTCCCTGCCAATGGGCTGGATTAGACAAACATATCTCTAACATGTGACTCCACATCACAGCCATCGCAGATTAAGTCTGAGTTGAACATCTGATTGAGGGGAACCAATCCACTCGAGTACTATCAACTAATTAGTTACTTTCAATAAATTGCATTTTCAAAAAATAATGGGGAGGGGGCATCACAAAACGAAAGGTCATGTCAAGTGAGCTGTGGGGCAGGCATAATCAGCACTGGTGCACCAATGCCATTCTCTAGAGAGAAGTAGAAACAATGGAACAGGTGCAGCAGAGGGTGCAGGCATATACAAGCCACTAAAGAGATGAGGGGATGGAGAGAAGAGATGTCAGCCCTAGAGGGCTCCAGTTCCCTGTGGGTTGCAACTGATTTCTCTGAAGTTACTATGTCTTTTCAGTGAATTGTTTCTTTGTGCTGTTGTTCAGTCGCTCAGTTGTGTTTGACTCTTTGCAACCCCATGAACATCAGCATGCTAGGCTTCCCTGTCCTTCATTACCTCCTGGAGTTTGCTCAAATTCATGTCCATTGAGTAGCTGATGCCATCCAACCATCTCATCCTGTTTCCCCCTTCTCTTCCTGCCTGCAGTCTCTCCCAGCATCAGGGTCTTTTGCAATGAGTCAGCTCTTCGCATCAGGTGGCCAAATTATTGGAGCTTCAGCTTCAGCATCAGTCCTTACAATGAATATTCAGGGTTGATTTCCTTTAGGATCAACTGGTTTGATCTTCTGCTGTTCAAGGGACTCTGAAGAATATTCTCCAGCACGATTCCAAAGCATCAGTTCTTCAGCGCTCAGCCTTCTTTATGGTTCAACTTTCATATCCATACATGACTAATGGAAAAGCCATAGCTTTGACTAGACAGACCTTTGTCAGCAAAGTGATGTCTCTGCTTCTTAATACATTGTCTAGGTTTGTCAGAGCTTTCTTCCAAGGAGCAAGCATCTTTTAATCTCATGGCTGCAGTCACCATCTGCAGTGATGTGGGAGCCCAAGAAAATAAAGTCTATCACTGTTTCCATTATTTCCCCATCTATTTGCCATGAAGTGATAAGACCGGATGCCATGATCATAGTTTTTTTGTGCTAACTTGAGGGAATTTTTTTCCCCTTGCAACTAAAGAACTTTGGTTAAACTGTATAATCTTATTACATCATTCCTAACAATGATTCATTTACCTCTTCCAAGGAAATACATTCTATGCTATAGCAACTATGGACATGATATAATTACAGAGGTCAGGTAACCAATGTGAAAAAAACACTGTAACATGTCCCAGATATTATCAGTGTATTTGTTGTTGCTGTTGTTGAGTCGCTAAGTTGTGTTCAACTCTTTTGCAACCCCATGGATGGTAACCCACCAGGCTCTTTCTGTCCATAGGATTTCCCAGGCAAGAATACTGGAGTGGGTTGCCAGTTCCTTCCAGTGGATCTTCCTGAGCCAGGGATTGAACCTGTGCCTTCTGTGTTGGTAGGCAGATTCTTTACCACTGAGCCACCAGGGAAGCCTATCAGTGCAATGCCTAGTTGTAATTAGCTGACTACCTTGATGGCCCAATTGGTCCAAGCATTAATCAGTGAGAAAATTTCAAACCAGTGTAAGCGTCATTGATCTTAGTGGTGCAAAGCAATGCTGTATACATTTTATA
The DNA here is from genome assembly GCF_014754425.2 of Oryx dammah. Taxonomy (NCBI): domain Eukaryota; kingdom Metazoa; phylum Chordata; class Mammalia; order Artiodactyla; family Bovidae; genus Oryx; species Oryx dammah. The sequence continues at coordinate 43,460,040 of NW_024070212.1, forward strand.
TATTACGTAGGTAATACTAGTCTTTATTTTTTGCATTTAATAGAGTCTAGTCAAATGAAACTTGGTGAATGAAACATCCTAGAAACCATCTCTTTCTAAAAAGTTACAACCCAAATACATTTATATTGTAGTTTACACAAATTATACTTGTGTGATTGAGTCGGGAATGTGTGCTCAGAAGTATTCCACTATTTGCGACCCACGGACTATAGCCTGCCAGTTTCCTCTGGCCATGAAATTTTCCAAGCAAGAATACTGGAGTGGGTTGTCATTTGAATTGGGAATATGTTCATATATAATAATTGAGCATTCCACATTTTGACTTTAGGCTTTGGGTGTTTGTTGTGACACCATGAAGAGCTTACACATCAGTCTTATGAAGTTACTACTCCCGCAAAGTACTAGGAAATCACCACTTACATACCAACACGCTTGTCTTGAATTCAAACCTCTCCCAGATTTGGAAAGAAATCAGTAAACACATTCATGACTGTGTCTCATCAAAATCACTTTCACACTTTGACTCAAAACCACAGAAAAAAATGAGTGACTTCCAGGGGAACTGAATACTGAATTTTTTGGGGGAAAATTAAGTGCTTTTCTCCATCACTGGCTCATTTTTATTTTAACAAAGATTGTTTGAGGCCCCATAATGTGCACACACTTTCCTCACTTTGGAGATCATCCATCATCCAGTGAGCCAGACAATAAATAAGTAAATCAATCAAAAAAATCCTGACAAATGATAATAAGTGCTATGTGGGAAACCAATGTGGGGCCGAGACAGGTAAAAATAGTGAAATTGGAGAAAAATTACTGTAGATAAAATAGTTTGACAGTGATTTTTTAAGCTGAGATCTGACTAGTGAGTCTGGCACATGAAGAGTTCTTAATATATTATTATTGAGTTATGGGGGTAAGCATGTAAAGATGGGAAGAAATATTCTAAAATACAGGGAAACTAGATTTTAAAAGGATCTTGAGGCAAGAAGGAGTTTTGAATGTCTGAAAAATAAAAGTAGTAGTCACAGCTAACACTGTTCTAAGTGCTTTATTTCTATCACATCCTTTGGGAAAAAAACATAAATGTGGCACATGAAAAGCTCTTACTATATATTTATTGAATAAGTGGATTTTTAAAATAACTGACTACATTCTATTGAAATCTAATTACTTATCTGATGCAAAATATAGGGTTATTTTGAAAGAAAAGTGGCCTGGCTTATAAGTACTGTAGAAGGTACTCAAGATGTTAACTAGACTTATTGTGGTAATCATTTTGCAATATATATAAATCAAATCATTACATTGTACAACTGAATCTAACATAATGAAAGTGAAAGTGTTAGCCGCTCAGTCATGTCCGACTCTTTGCGACCCCGCGGACTGTATAGTCTGCCAGATTCCTCTCCACAGAATTCTCCAGGCAAGCATACTGGAGTGGGTTGCCATTTCCTACTCCAGGGGATCTTCCTGATCCAGGGATCAAACCTGGGTCCCCAACATTGCCACCACACCTGAATCTAATATAATGTTCTATGTCAATTATACCTCAATTAAAAAATAAGAAAGATACCCAATGACACTGGTCTGCACCCCTGCTATTTAAACAAAAAGCACTTTTCTAAATAATAAGTCTCTTTTAGGGGTTCAGCTTCTGGAATATATTTTTACTTCATAGTTACAAAGAAATCTGTCCAGATAAAAGCTCTCAAAATCGCATCGCACAACTCCAGGGGGCACTATTCACAACCTATTCTTTGTGAATGGTGCTCACTGGAATTTTGTAAGGCAGTGGCCTTGCTGATGAAGCTGTATTTCCACAGAGGTCACTGGGATACAAAGTAGATGTGTCTGGCTTACATAATCACACTTAGCTCTGAAGATAAAAAAGAAAAGAGAAGAAAAGTCAAATCTCCTTAGAAGAGGCTCATAAAGAATCCTTCTGGGGAACACATAGCATATGAACATTTTATCTCAACACTTTAGTGCCGGAACCATTTTGCTAATTTGACATGGAAAGCACTAATAAGATAAAAAGCTCAGGCGTCCTCATCCCATTAGCACTTCCTCTATAGTTTTTCTGACCCATATTCTGACCTGATCTCTCCCATATTCCCCATGGCTTGTATTGTACTGATTAAAACCTTCATCCTTTTGAAAAGATGTTGGGGAATTGACTGGATTTAACTAAAATTTCCAGCTTAAATTACCGTGTGATTTTAAGCTGATCAGAACCCATTTAACATAGGTGCAAGTGGCCAAGGCAGGGGATAGACAACAGAGTAGAGAAAGTGTATAAACAGAAGGAGCCAGTTAATAGGCAATTAAAGCTTCATTGCCTTCCCACCACCACAAAGCTCCTTATCTAGACTCACAAATGCAAGGAAGAAAGCCAGCCAGTTGAAATCACTGGTTATTTTGCTTGGCCTTTTCAGAGTTTTCTTTTTATTTTTTTGTTTTCTTAGATTAATCTGCATTCACTCAGAACTCATATCTTTCAACCCCCTAGCCTCATCTCTGCCTGAACTATTTTAGAATTTCTCTTTATCAGTAATACTTTGATCTCTCCTCATTTCAAACATGCCAGTTTATTTTAAAGAAAAATAATTAAGGGCTATGGATTTATTCATCCCTAACACTCTAAGTGAAACATAATCCTTTTTTGCTCTTTTCCTTGCCAGGGTACATAGCCAGGCTTCAGTTATTCCTGTTTTAATTACCACAACCACCTTCTTCTTGGCCTTCCTTTCCCGTATTTTCTTTCTTATTCTATTTAGATCATCCTGCCAAGTCAATTTTCCTTGCACGTTAGGGACCATGTTGGTGTTCCCTGGATTTGACACAAGCTCCTCTGACATTTATGCTCCAACTACAGACTCTGTCACGTTCAAGGATTCTTTCCCCTACTAGCACTTTGTTTTCTGCTTCCGCATTCAACTTAGGCATTAGTTCCTTAGCACTTGGTCTTTTTATTTTTTCCCTGTTTCTCAATTGGGTGGTAATTTCTGTAGGTAGGAGGCATGACCACTTTTATTCTACTTGTCAAGTGGAGTACAGTAGTACTGCAGAGGAGATCTAGAAACAGTCCAGCATGAGGATTCATTTCTGAGAGGAGCAAACAAGGACACAAAAGGTGCAGGGAGCTGCTTCCCAGTGATCCTGATGGATGCTGTTCTGCAGAGGCCAGGGTAGAAGCCTCCCAGTTCTTCCTTAGGGCTCTTCCCTTCCACCAGTGGTTCCTAATGTTTCTAAGCATGAGGACCCCTTCTTGATGTCAACATTTTTTAAGAGACTTCTGGTTGAAAACAGTACGTTGAGAACATTTATATATTTTTAAGAAAATCCATCTGCAATTATTGTAAAGAATACAAAGATAGGGCTTCCCTGGTGGCTCAATGGTGAGGAATCCACCTGCCAAGCCAGGAGACATGGATTTGATCCCTGGTGAGGAAAGAACCTACATACCATGGAGCAACTAAGCCTGTGTGCCACAACTACTCAGCCTCTGCTCTAGAGTCCAAGAACTTCAACTACTGAGTCCATGGGTTGCAACTACTGAAGCTTGTGTGCCCTAGAACCCACGCTCTGTAACAAGAGAAGCCACTGCAATAAGCAGCTTGAGCACCCCACCCGTAACTGGAAAGTAGCTCCCAATAGTCACAACTAGAGAAAAGTCTGCATAGTAATAAAGACCCAGTACAGCCAAAAACAAATAACCAAAATTATTTTTTTTTGAAGAAAGAATACAAAGATGTAAATCCTTAATATCTCATGGAGAGAAAGAAGGAATTGGCAGATGACAGAATATCATCATCTGGAAAGTGAACAGTATTTGAAGGATAATTACCGATAAATCAGGGAAGGAAAAAATCATAGCCTAGGGGTGGGAATCTCTAAATATTTCTGAATATTTTAAATAAGCACATACAGTAGCACACACATTCAGTTCAGTTCAGTTGCTCAGTCATGTCCGACTATTTGCAACCCCGTGAATCGCAGCACACCAGGCCTCCCTGTCCATCACCAACTCCCAGAGTTCACTCAGACTCACGTCCATCAAGTTAGTGATGCCATCCAGCCATCTCATCTTCTGTCGTCCCCTTCTCCTCCTGCCCCCAATCCCTCCAAGCATCAGAGTCTTTTCCAATGAGTCAAGACTTTGCACGGGGTGGCCAAAGTACTGGAGTTTCAGCTTCAGCATCATTCCTTCCAAAGAAAGGCCAGGGCTGATTTCCTTCAGAATGGACTGGTTGGATCTCCTTGCAGTCCAAGGGACTCTCAAGGGTCTTCTCCAACACCACAGTTCAAAAGCATCAATTCTTCAGTGCTCAGCCTTCTTCACAGTCCAACTCTCACATCCATACACGACTACTGGAAAAACCATAGCCTTGACTAGACGGACCTTAGTTGGCAAAGTAATGTCTCTGCTTTTGAATATGCTATCTAGGTTGATCATAACTTTTCTTCCAAGGAGTAAGTGTCTTTTAATTTCATGGCTGCAATCACCACGTGCAGTGATTTTGGAGCCCCAAAAAATAAAGTCTGACACTGTTTCCACTGTTTCCTCATCTATTTCCCATGAAGCGATGGGACCAGATGCCATGATCTTCGTTTTCTGAATGTTGAGCTTTAAACCAACTTTTTCACTTTCCTCTTTCACTTTCATCAAGAGGCTTTTTAGTTCCTCTTCACTTTCTGCCATAAGGGTGGTGTCATCTGCATATCTCAGGTTATTGAGATTTCTGCCAGCAGTCTTGATTCCAGCTTGTGTTTCTTCCAGCCCAGCGTTTCTCATGATGTACTCTGCATATAAGTTAAATAAGCAGGGTGACAATATACAGCCTTGATGTACTCCTTTTCCTATTGGGAACCAGTCTGTTGTTCCATGTCCAGTTCTAACTGTTGCTTTCTGACCTGCATACAGATTTCCCAAGAGGCAGGTCAGGTGGTCTGGTATTCCCATCTGTTTCAGAATTTTCCACTGTTTATTGTGATCCACACAGTCAAAGGCTTTGGCATAGTCAATAAAGCAGAAATCGATGTCTTTCTGGAACTCTCTCGCTTTTTCCATGATCCAGCAGATGTTGGCAACTTGATCTCTGGTTCCTCTGCCTTTTCTAAAACCAGCTTGAACATCAGGAAGTTCACGGTTCATGTATTGCTGAAGACTGGCTTGGAGGATTTTGAGCGTTACTTTACTAGCATGTGAGATGAGTGCAATTGTGCGGTAGTTTGAGCATTCTTTGGCATTGCCTTTCTTTGGGATTGGAATGAAAACTGGCCTTTTCCAGAACTGTGCCCACTGCTCAATTTTCCAAATTTGCTGGCATATTGAGTTCAGCACTTTCACAGAATCCTCTTTCAGGATTTGAAATAGCTCAACTGGAATTCTATCACCTCCCCTAGCTTTGTTTGCAGTGATGCTTTCTAAGGCCCACTTGACTTCACATTCCAGGATGTCTGGCTCTAGGTGAGTGATCACACCATCGTGATTAATAGGTTGTGAAGATCTTTTTTGTACAGTTGTTCTGTGTATTCTTGCCACCTCTCCTTAATATCTTCTGCTTCTGTTAGGTCCATAGCATGTCTGTCCTTTATCAAGCCCATCTTTGCATGAAATGTTCCCTTGGTATCTAATTTTCTTGAAGAGATCTCTAGTCTTTCCCATTCTGTTCTTTTCCTCTATTTCTTTGCATTGATCACTGAAGAAGGCTTTCTTATCTCTTCTTGCTATTCTTTGGAACTCTGCATTCAGATGCTTATATCTTTCCTTTTCTCCTTTGAACAGTAAGAATGAAGGGATGGAGCCAAAGCAAAAACAATACCCAGCTGTGGTGTGACTGGTGATAGAAGCAAGGTCCGATGCTGTAAAGAGCAATATTGCATAGGAACCTGGAATGTCAGGTCCATGAATCAAGGCAAATTGGAAGTGGTCACACAAGATGGCAAGAGTGAACGTCGACATTCTAGGAATCAGCAAACTAAAATGAACTTTAATGGGTGAATTTAACTCCGATGACCATTATATCTACTACTGCGGGCAGGAATCCCTTAGAAGAAATGGAGTAGCCATCATGGTCAACAAAAGAGACCGAAATGCAGTATTTGGATGCAATCTCAAAAATGACAGAATGATCTCTGTTCATTTCCAACGCATACCATTCAATATCACGGTATTCCAAGTCTATGCCCTAACCAGTAATGCTGAAGAAGCTGAAGTTGAATGGTTTTATGAAGACCTACAAGACCTTTTAGAACTAACACCCAAAAAAGGTGTCCTTTTCATTATAGGGGACTGGAATGCAAAAGTAGGAAGTCAAGAAACACCTGCAGTAACAGGCAAATTTGGCCTTCAAGTATAGAATGAAGCAGGGCAAAGGCTAATAGAGTTTTGCCAAGAAAATGCACTGGTCATAGCAAACACCCTCTTCCAACAACACAAGAGAAGACTCTACACATGGACATCACCAGATGGCCAACACCAAAATCAGATTGATTATATTCTTTGCAGCCAAAGATGGAGAAGCTCTATACAGTCAACAAAAACAAGACCAGGAGCTGACTGTGGCTCAGATCATGAACTCCTTATTACCAAATTCAGACTTAAATTGAAGAAGGTGGGGAAAACCACTGGACCATTCAGGTATGACCTAAATCCAATCCCTTATGATTATACAGTGTAAGTGAGAAATAGATTTTAGGGCCTAGATCTGATAGATAGAGTGCCTGATGAGCTATGGAATGAGGTTGTGACATGGTACAGGAGACAGGGATCAAGACCATCCCCATGGAAAAGAAATGCAAAAAAGCAAAATGGCTGTCTGGGGTCTGGGGAGGCCTTACAAATAGCACACACATTATATATATGTATATTTATGTCTTATTTTATCTGGTCCCATCACTTCATGGGAAGTAGATGGGGAAACAGTGTGAGACCTTATTTTTGGGCTCCAAAATCACTGCAGATGATGATTACAGCCATGAAATTAAAAGATGCCTACTCCTTGGAAGAAAAGTTATGACCAACCTAGATAGCATATTCAAAAGCAGAGACGTTACTTTGTCAACAAAGCTCCATCTAGTCAAGGCTATGGTTTTTCCAGTAGTCATGTATGGATGTGAGAGTTGAACTGTGAAGAAAGCTGAGTGCTGAAGAATTGATGCTTTTGAACTGTGGTGTTGGAGAAGACTCTTGAGAGTCCCTTGGACTGCAAGGAGATCCAACCAGTCCATTCTAAAGGAGATCAGCCCTGGGCTTTCTTTGGAAGGAATGATGCTAAAGCTGAAACTCCAGTACTTTGGCCACCTCATACGAAGTGTTGACTCATTGGAAAAGACTCTGATGCTTGGAGGGATTGGTGGCAGGAGGAGAAGGGGACGACAGAGGCTGAGATGGCTGGATGGCATCACTAACTCGATGGACATGAGTCTGAGTGAACTCTGGGAGTTGGTGATGGACAGGGAGGTCTGGCGTGCTGGAATTCATGGGGTCGCAAAGAGTTGGACACAACTGAGCAGCTGTACTGAACTGAATGTCTTATTTATTACTAAACTTTCTAGGCAATTATATAACAGCATGCTTGCGTGCATGCTTAGTCACTGAGTCATGTCTGACTTTTTGTGACTGTAGCCTGCCAGGCTGCTCTGTTCATGGCATTCTCCAGGCAGGAATACTGGAGTGGGTTGCCATGTCCTCCTCATATAACAGCATACATTGTTTTTTTAATAAAAAATTAAAATGATATTTACAAATGCACTATTTTAAAATTGAGCGATTCTGTGTTAATAGAAATCACATATTTTGAGTGAACAAATGCTCAAAAGGTTAGTTCAAATTCAGGAGTTTATTAAAGTAAATTTCTCATTTATTGATCAAATTATTTTTGCATACATGTGAACCACACTATGTATGTATAAAGGTCATGTTTCTAGTATACAGATACTATTTGATGTCCCCATGGTTGACCAGACTCCTAAAAATAACTTGGTAGTTATTGCACTTTGGGAACCACTACTCCAGACTATTCTGCCAATCTTTTAAGAGACTGAACTGCTTGAATGCAGTTAGGATTAGTAAAACAACAGAAAAGTCTGATAAAACATGATACCTTAGCCAATGTAGGCAATATTTCTTTGTAGGACTGAATACCAGTAGAAGATTTACTTAGATTAGAGGAGATTTGAGCATTTGAGAAAGAATGTAGAAGCCAAGGAGCCAGTGAGCGGAGAGGTTATTTTCCTATGGAAAGAGAAGTAGACTTCATTCAATGACAAAACAATGTATTTGAACAATGCAGAAAGCTCATCAAAGTCATATTTATGGGAGTGGGCTTAATAGGTGTTAAGTCAGGATCTATTTCCTTTTGAAAAGTAATTTAAATAATTCAGTTTGTACCTTTATTTACATATTTTAATAAGGCTTTAGTTATTTAGGATAATTTCAGGATAATTCTCCTGAATAAATTAGATAATTGTCTTCATTCTCAGATTGGTAATGAGAGCTAGTGTCAGACCTGTTACAAAAATGAATAACACTGTAGGCAGCATACCTGTTTTTGCCTATGCTTTCAGTCAGGCCCAGCCTTTTTCTATTCCCGAATAAAAGGGACATTCATTCCAGTCAACTAGCTCCAGTTCTGGCTTTCAGACTCATGCTCTTGTAATCCGTGTGTTCTCACCAACTTTGTAATGATACTAAGTCTATCTTGATAGCTTCCAGATCCTCAAAGTCAATCTGTTCAAAAATGTTGACTAAAATGGCTCAATTCTGTATTCAAGCCAAAACATTTTTCAAAAGAAGAAAATCTCCCTAATATGAAAAATCTTTATAGACCTTCTTTCCGACACAACTCTGAGTTGCTCTGAGTTACTACTGAATTACTGATGCAACTCTGAGTAACTCTGAGCTACTATCACTCTCAACTTCTTTAAAAGCACATTTCTCCCTCCCCTCTCTCTCTCCCTCTCATCTCTCTTTCTCACTGCCTAAATTTTTTTGGCCCTCAAATTTCACCATGAGGTATGTGGGCTATGATCATGTCAGAATTTTGAAAAAAATTTTCACAGTGCTGACTGTCTATCTCCATCAGAGAGATGAAGCAGATACATTTCTATATAAGTGTAAGTAACAAATAAGAAAATAAGTACACCAGAACTCTATTCATTAGATTTAAGAAATAGATTGTTTACAATTAGACCAATAGATAAAAGGACACCACCTGAAGGAGTAACCCAGTGACCCAAACTTTAAGCAACATGAAATTTTTAGAAATATTCACTATTTTCTCTTTGTACCTGACAGTTGTCAGCAAAAATGAAGATTAGTAGTATGGCACTCAAGCACCCTGTAGGCATAGTGTAACTGTTACAGGGTTATAATGGTACCACTTTTCTGCAACATTTTGGAAATACTTTACTGTTGTTTTTATCAGTCAAAATAGGTTATGGTAACAAAAAAAAGCAAATAAATTATCTCTATTTCATGCCACAAGTCCATGGGATCTGGAGATTGGGATTGGAGGGTACAGGCTCTACTCATCATAGTGACTCAGAGATCCAAACTGATGGGTGCTCTATCTCAACACACATGTCTCTGATCACCTCAGTAAGGAGAATGTATGGGGAGGTCCTACCTGGAAATGCCACATAATACTCCTACTCAGGAGTATTCTAAAGAAAAAAAAAGAGTTCATCAGCCAGAACTTTAAGGAAAAAAAATCCACTGATTTGCAGTGTTTGCAAATATGAATGTATAAATACTCCCACTGTGACTGATTTTAAGTTAAATGTGAAATTAGAAAGAAATGCAAACCATCATATAGCATTTTTACAGTATAAAGACAATAGACAGGAATACCCTCAAGAACATCCATGCCAAGAAAATATAGTGAATTAATTAGGAAGTGATGCTTTTTGAGTATTTATTATCTTACATGTTTAAACTGAATTTCTTAATTTATATCATTTAGTTGTTAATAATGGCTATTTTCAACTATTAGCTCCCCAAATATGTGCCTTGTAAGAGTCAATGCAAGCCAGCTTCAGGGCACCACTGTGACCAGTTTATTAGGGAAAGCAAATATGACCATCCCTCTCTTTAAAGGTAGAAGGGAATACAGTCATGCTCTACATGTAGAATGACTACTTTAGTTTCCATGCTAGTTTTGACTATCCATTTAAAATCATATATTTTTTCAAAATTCTAGTGAGAAATTGAAGACAGGGCTAATTAATTGAAGTTAGATTAAAGCAGAAGAGTAGATGATCCAGGATTACTCAGTGAATGGCTCAGTTAGCTGACACTGTTAACTACTAGAGGAACAGGAACAAATTTATTCATCTTTGAACTCAGTTTCTAGTGCGGTGCCTGAATAGGTTCTTAATAAATGTTTGGATGAATAAACTAAAGCTAGTAGCACATACTACTTTCTGATTCATGTTTAGACAGAGGAGCCTGGTTTGGTACAGTCCATGAGGTGATGAGAGTTGACACAACTTAGCGACTGAACAACAATAACAATTTGCAACAAAACGCTAAAGAATCAGGATGTTGATACACTGTTAAGATGCTAAAATATTAGATGTAACTACTTTAGAATGGAAGAGCAAATTTTTAAAAATTTATTTATTTTAATTGGAGGCTAATTATTTTACAATATTGTAATGGTTTTTGCCATACATTGACATGAATCAGCCATGGGTGTACATGTGTCCCCCATCCTGAACTTCCCTCACACCTCCCTCCCATCCCATCCCTCAGGGTCATCCCAGTGCACCAGCCCTGAGCACCCTGTCTCATGCATCAAACCTTGACTGGTGATTTGTTTCACATATGATAATATACATGTTTCAATGCTATTCTCTCAAATTATCCCACCATCATCCTCTCCCACAGAGTCTGAAAGACTGTTCTTAGGATCCGTGTCTCTTTTGCTGTCTCACATATAGGGTCATTGTTACCATCTTTCTAAATTCCATATATATGCATTAGTATACTGTATTGGTGTTTTTCTTTCCGACTTACTTCACTCTGTATAATAGGCTCCAGTTTCATCCACCTCATTAGAACGGATTCAAATGCATTCTTTTTAATGATTGAGTAATATTCCATTGTGTATATGTACCACAGCTTTCTTATCCATTCATCTGCTGATGGACATCTAGGTTGCTTCCATGTCCTGGCTATTGTAAACAGTGCTGTGATGAACATTGGGGTACATGTGTCTCTTTCAGTTCTGGTTTCCTCAGTGTGTATGCCCAGCAATGTGATTGCTGGGTCATATGGCAGTTCTATTTCCAGTTTTTTAAGGAATCTTCACACTGTTCTCCATAGTGGCTGTACTAGTTTGCATTCCACCAACAGTGTAAGAGGGTTCCCTTTTCTCCACACCTCTCCAACATTTATTGTTTGTAGACTTTTGGATAGCAGCCATTCTGACTGGCATGAGATGGTACCTCATTGTGGTTTTGATTTGCATTTCTCTGATAATGATTGATGTTGAGCATCTTTTCATGTTTGTTAGCCATCTGTATGTCTTCTTTGGAGAAATGTCTGTTTAGTTCTTTGGATTATTTTTTGATTGGGTCGTTTATTTTTCTGGCATTGAGCTGCAGGAACTGCTTGTATATTTTTGAGATTAGTTGTTTGTCAGTTGCTTCATTTGCTATTATTTTCTCCCATTCTGAAGCCTGTCTTTTCACCTTGCTTATAGTTTATTTCATTGTGCAAAAGCTTTTAAGTTTAATTAGGTCCCATTTATTTATTTTTGTTTTTATTTCCATTACTCTGGAAGGTGTGTCATAGAGGATCCTACTGTGATTTATGTCAGAGAGTGTTTTGCCTATGTCTTCCTCTAGGATTTTTATAGTTTCTGGTCTTACATTTAGATCTTTAATCCATTTTGAATTTATTTTTGCATATGGTGTTAGAAAGTGTTCTAGTTTCATTCTTTTACAAGTGGTGGGCCAGTTTTCCCAGCACCACTTGTTGAAGAGATTGTCTTTCCTCCATTGTATATTCTTGGCTCCTTTGTCAAAGATAAGGTGTCCATAGATGCATGGATTTATCTCTGGGCTTTCTATTTTGTTCCATGGACCTATATTTCTGTCTTTGTGAAAGTATCATACTGCCTTGATGGCTATAGCTTTGTAGTATAGTCTGAAGTCAGGCAGGTTGATTCCTCCAGTTCCATTCTTTATCAAGATTGCTTTGGCTATTGGAGGGTTTTTGCATTTTCATACAAATTGTGAAATTATTTTTTCTAATTCTCTGAAAAATACCATTGGTAGCTTGATAGGGATTACATTGAATCTATAGATTGCTTTGGGTAGTATACTTATTTTAACTATATTGATTCTTCTGATCCATGAACATGATATTTCTCCATTTATTTGTTTCTTTGCTCCTTTTGACTATGAAAAAACTTTTATTGTAATCAATCTCTAATAGTGCAATTCATATATTTAGGCATGTTTTCTGACCTCTTACATCATAAAATATGACTGTTTTACCATCTGATCTAAGCATAAACATGTATTTTCATGCATGTATTTGCTAAAGTAACAACGGACTTGAGTGTAATTTTGGTCTGCTTTTAATCTATGCTGTTATTCATTTTTTCAACACACTGTCTACAGTTGTCATAGTTGGTGAGAGAAAAGTAGGTCATTTGATGAAAATCTGTTTTTCATTAGTGTTGTCTTGTAAAAGGCTTTAAAATGTGAAACTGATTCACTGAAATAATATTTTAGGGAAACTGGATATTTTTCTTTAATTATCTGTTTCTTTTCTGAACATAACAATTTCTGCCTATGGAGTCAACTGGACTCAAACTGTAGTAGTCAGTTAAGTGTATTTTCTCTTTGGAATCACTAAGATATCATCTTCCTTTAAAAACAACCACCCTTACCCCAAAACTCCCTTTGGTATATTTTCAAATTAGTTATTTATTAAATATGATTCTCTACTTCAAAACAATTTATTCCTTCCTCTCCCACTCCCACCTTCCTTGCTCTTTATTCTTTCCTTTATCTCTCCTTCTCTTCCTTCTCTCCTTCCTTTTTTCTATCCATTTCTCCTTTTATTTTACTTTTCCCATCACTTTGGACATGTTTTGCTAGCACATCAGTATTATAAAGATTTCTGAACTTTATAACAATAAGCTCATGAACTTGACCATATTCTTTTGCACCTCTAGTGAGAGTCCACTTTCCTCTTAAAATCTTTACAGCATTATTATAGTAGGGTAATTTTTTTCTGCAAGTAAGTTACATCTGTTCTTTTCAACACACATTAATTTATCAGAAGCAAAGCAATGTTTTCAAGAACCCTGTTATATGTGTCAATCAGGGTTCAATAAGAGAAGCAGAACCACTAAGAGACACACACACACTCACTCACACACACACACACACAAAAGGATTTGTAACAGGGATTTAGTCTTATATATAGCTAGTTATGTACTCTCTATAAGGCTGTTATCTCTGCATCTGATGTTGTCTTATAGTCCACAGGTAGGCAATTAAAAGGGTAGATGAATGTACTGTGAGGTATCAAGCATAATCTAGAATCCATAGGCATAGGCTGCAAACTCTCAAAAAGAGTGAAGCCCACTATATTACATTGGCCAAAAAGTTCTTTTGGGTTTCCCCATAACATCTTATGGAAAATCCAAAAGAAATTTTTAGCTACCCCAATATTCATTACCTTTGTCTTTGGTGTATGGGTGACTTTCAAAAGCCAAGGCCCTTCATCATATTCCCAGGAGTTGTGGAAGCTGGAGGATCTAGGGGAAAGTTGGTCAGTTTCGCACCCAGTACTGCCATATGTCAAGGAGTATGTCAGTGGATTAGTGATAATGTATGTGAGCTACAAAAATGGCAGCTCCTTCCTTTCTCCCTTCCAAATTTCATAAGAATCTCCCTGTGGCCCACACTAACCAGAAACACACACAAAAGAGAATGTTGGACACTGAATCAGTCCTAGCTAAACTGACACATTACAAAGCCACCAGAGTTTGTAGAGGCGTCATTTTTGTAAGTGCCCTTTCCTCTACACCTGCATCCAGCCTATCACATGTTCTATAAGTTCTACCTCCAAAGCATATTCTAAATTCATCTCTTCCTTTCCACCTCTATTTCCACTTATTAGACAAGTCATCTTCTCTCACATACAGTATTACAGTCAGTTTAATTGTTTTCTCTTCATTCAGTTTTACTTGTCTCCAATCATTCTCTAAAAAGCAGCTAAAAGAAGCCTGGCATGCCTCTGTCCTCTTTAAAACATATCAAATAACTTGTCACCCATAAAATAAAATCCACATTCCATGACAACACAATGCCCAACATGATACAGGATCTCACCCCAATTTCATCTCGGGTCACTTTCCTCCTCATTCAGTAAGTTCCAGTCACAATGATTTCCTCTTGATTCATTCATTAAACCCTCTGAACATGTTCCCACTTGAGGCATTGGCACATACAATTTTTTTTGCCAGGAACTGTATTCTCTCAGCTTTTCATCATACTGTCGTTTTATTCTTCAGAAATATCACATTGTCAGTAAAGCTTTGGTTGAACACACAGTTCAGAATGGGCAGCCCCCTTCAATTCTCCAAATGTTTTGACATTCATCACATTATTATAATTTATAATTATATAGTTATTTATATCTATTTTAAAAATATATTTCCTGTCTTCCCTCATAAGACTATATATATATATATATATATATATATATATTTTTTTTTTTTTTAAGGACAGAAGTCACACCAATTCTGACCATTATTGTATACCTAGAATCTAACTCAGGACCTGGCAGGAAGTATGTGAAACTCATGAATGGATGTGTTATTCCTGGACTGAACGAATTTATACCAAATTACCCACTTAATTTCATAAGCAAGAAAAAATAGAGAAGAGACATATTTACAACTGTAGTAGAAACAGCAGGGACTATTTCAGAGATTTACAGCATATCCACTAAATGATTATGTTGTACAATCATTAAAATGATTTTTATTTAAAAAATCATGTGAAATAGAGAAACTACTTATGATACAATGTTAAATTAAAAACCAGGCTAAGACACATTGAATATGATTAAATCCAGGTTGTAAAAAGATATATGGGAAAGCAAGAGAAGGAAAATGTACCAGTATGTTAGGGTTGCTTTATTAGGATCATAAGATATTGATGTTTTCCCTTGAGCTTTTTTAATATAACAATAAAATACAAAATAGTCTAACATTTTTATGTCATTAGTTTACAGAGTAGTTTCACAAATATTATTTTAAATGATATTCAGTAATCCTACAGGATATTTAGAAATGTACATGAAATCTCCATTTTACAATCAGGAAACTAAAGGTCACATAGATTGTTAGTTGTCAAAGTCATGCCATGGCAGTGGTAGAGCTGATATTCTAACCAAGGTAGACTCTGAGATTGCAATTTCAAAGCCCTCTCTAATTTAGCTCACTGTGCGTGTGTGTGCTAAGTTGCTTCAGTCCTGTCTGACTCTTTGCAACCCTATGGACTATAGCCCTCCAGACTCCTCTGTCCATGGGATTCTCCAGGTGAGAATCTGTAGTGGGTTGCCATGCCCTCCTCCAGGGGACCTTCCTGACTCAGGGATTGAACCCGCATCTCTTATGTCTCTCCTGCATTGGCAGGCAGGTTCTTTACTGCTACCTTAGCTCACTGCCTTCCATATAATATATTAAGGCAGTAGAACACTGCAGACCATTGTCTAGTGTGGGGATGGTGACTATGATGCCACCTCCCACCTCCATACCACAGGAGAAGCTGCTGAACCCTGTGCCATTCTTTCCTGCTCAGCCCAGAGGTAACTGCAAAATCCTTCTTAACACAAAGCTCCACCAGTCACTAGTAAAATGATACATGTTGACTATTGAGAATCCAAGTCACCTAAAAAAATAAGAGGATAAAAACAGGACAACTGCATAATATAAAATGAGGCCAAAAAATACATCAAATTCACTGGACATGAAAACAAGTAAACTTAGTGACTGAGTGATTTTATGAAATCGTCATTTGGGCTCCACACAGCTAATGGGAATAATAATCAAACTTTACTGAAATTATGAAATGTACTGGTCAAGGTGGACAGTTCAGTTCAGTTCAGTCGCTCAGTCATGTCTGACTCTTTGCGACCCCATGAATCGCAGCATGCCAAGCCTCCATGTCCATCACCAGCTTCCGGAGTTCACTCAGACTCACGTCCATCGAGGCCGTGATGCCATCCAGCCATCTCATCCTCTGTCATCCCCTTCTCCTCTTGCCCCCATCCCTTCCAGCATCAAAATCTTTTCCAATGAGCCAACTCTTCGCATGAGGTGGCCAAAGTACTGGAGTTTCAGCTTTACCATCATTCCTTCCAAAGAAATCCCCGGACTGATAAGGTGGACAAGATATTAGCAATAAATTACAGTGGAGAACATGTTATATATTATTTGTCATATATGTTAAAGTTGCAACAGGGATTGAAAACCAATGATAAAAAAATAAGTGCTGAAGAGCATGATAAAGTTTAGGAAATGGAAAGTTCACTGTGCTATCTGAAAACTTTCATTTGGGTGTAGGGGGACTGGAGACAGACTCTCTGGTGGCTCAGATGGTAAAGAACCTGCCTGCAGTGCAGAAGAACTGGTTCGATCCTTAGGTCAGGAAGATCCTTTGGAGAAGGGAACAGCAACTCACTCTAGTATTCTTGCCTGGAGAATTCTATGGACAGAGGAACCTGGCAGACTACAGTCCATGGGGTCACAAAGAGTGAGACATAACCGAGCAACAAAGACTTGCATTTTCTAAAAGAGGAGCATTATCCAAACAAACAAAAAGAAAGATATTCCAGGTGAAGAAATTGGTCTATATTTTGTGTAGAGTGCGAATTCTACACTGTAAAAGTAGAATAGACAAGATATCAATACAAAAATGAGTAGAACTCTAGCTGTACAATCACAGAATTTAGGACTGAAGAGGAATTCCATGTACTCCAATCATTATTCTTGGTTCCATTCCCTCACTATGAGTGAGTCTAACGACCAGAGAAAGGACATTCTTTGACAGTGTTTATATGTCAGTTAGAATAAATAATATAATCCAATTCTCTCAACTCCCACTCTAAAGCTTCATCCACTTCCCTATAGGACTTTTAGTTAATTTGGACATGAAAAATGGTAGGAGAGGTGGCAATGCTCAGACAGATAAAGCTTGATTTTTTTTTTTTTTAAGTAATGGAGAACCACAGAATATTTTAGAGCACCACGGTGACATGATGAAAATGTTATGTTATAAAAATTATTCTGAAAGTGGTATTCAGGGCATGTAAGGATGACAGAGGGTACATTGGAGAATTTAGTACATTGGAGTACATTGGAGATACTGTCCATATCTGAAACAGTTAGGGCTTTACTAGGGTGCAAACATAGGGAAAAGGCCAAATAAAATACAAGAAATATGTCTACAAGATATAGTAAGGGCTTTACTAGTTGCAAACATAGGGAAAAGGCCAAATAAAATACAAGAAATACGTCTACAAGATATAGTAATCAGTGAAAATAAGAGGGAATTCAAATTCAAGTGTGTATGTATGTATTAGTATATATAATTACATCTATATATTAGAATTGCTTCCATGCTAAGTTGTTTCAGTCACGTCTGACTCTTTGCGACCCCATGGATCTTAACCCAACAGGCTCCTCTGTCCATGGGATTCTCTAGGCAAGAATACTGGAATGGGTTGCCGTGCCCTCCTCCAGAGGATCTTCCCAACCCAGGGATTGAACCCGAGTCTCTCAGGCCTCCTGCATTGGCAGGGAAGTTCTTTACTGCTAGAACCACTTGGGAAGCACATATATTAGAATCGTAAGGGGTCAAAAGTAGCCAGTATCTGTTTGATAATGAATAGTCAGGTGATGAATTTGGTTTTGACATTTTGTATTTTGGTAAATCCACAACCTCTGGAGAAGGAAATGGCAACCTATTCCAGTATTCTTGCCTGGAGAATCTCCATGAACAGAGGAGCCTGGTGGGCTACATTCCATAGGGTTGCAAAAGAGTTGGATATGAGTGAAGCGATTTAGCACACAAATTCACAACACTAAATGAAAACATCCTCAACAGTAAGAAATTTTTAAAATTCCTTTTAAAAGAATAAAAAAGTTGAAGAAACATTTGAGATGAAATGAGATCTTAGCTAAAGCAGAATCTAGAAAGCTATTATCAATAGACTACTGAAAGTACGTAGGACAAAGTATATTGAAAGAGCATGGGGGCTTCTAAGTGAAAAAAAGGACAAGTGCTTTAAGTGTTTGGGAGCTCAATAAAAATTGATTTATTTTTTAACACCTCACTGGGGTAGAGAAAACTATATTATTTTGAGGTAAAATGACAACATTAGAAGGCTCTGCTCTTCATACAGACATTTTACAACTCCAAATGTCTCTTCCATCTGTCACAAAAGTAGGTGGAACATACTGTACCATCTTAGAAATTTGAGGGCATTTATATAAAAAGTACTTGGGCAAATGGCAGTTTCTATCACAGTAGAAACATATGTAAAATTGTATAGTATTCTGGGAGAATTTTCCTTAGAATAAATTTGCTAGAGCAGTAGTCACAATCTGAAAGAGGCAAAGGAATTTCTGAGTCACATTTATGTTAAAGGATATAAACCCATTTCTGCATTTTGATGCAGAGGAGTGGGTAAGGAGAAGGGGGAAAGACTGGGCAAAACAGTTTCCTGAGTGAAAGTTTTGGAACTGTGGTGAAGAAATTAATGAACTCTCCTAGGGAGTGCTGTAAGCTAGAGAGAAAGCTATAATTTTAGTACATTGGCTCAGGGCAGATGGCAACTTTATACTGGGAGACCAGTCCAGTCTCCGCTTTCCCAAATGATGGAGTAGTTGATAGACTTCTATTTCTTACCTTGAATCTAGAGTTTCTAATTCAAGTCTTTCACCAGCATTGAATTTACCTTAAAATTTCAGTGTAATGCAAATCAATATATACGAGGCAAAGATAGGGAAAAAAAGGAAATATCTTATTTCTAGCATATATTTCTTTTTGATTGGTACTTAGTAATTGATAGTTTTAGCTATAATTTCTGCCTTTTTTGTTTTAATTACACCTGAGTTTTCAAAGCATTTCTTATGGAGTTTTTTTTTTTATTATTAAATTAATTTAGGGACTTCTCTGGAAGTCTAGTGGTTAATACTTCACCTTCCAATGCTGGAAGTGTGGGTTCAATCCCTGGTCAGGAGCTAAAATCCAACAGGCCTCATGGTTAAAAACCCAAAACATAAAACAGAAGCAGTAGTGTGACAAATTCAATAAACACTTTACAAATTGTCCACATCAAAACAAACTTTTACAAAATTCATTTAGAAAGTTTGACCTACTTTTAAGTTCTCCTTTTATTTTTCTCTGGAAATTAAAATTAGATGTTTGGATCTCTGTTTAATAAACACAAACATTCAAGAGTGTGGTTTGTACATGAGCAACAACTTCTGTTTGGTAATTGGCATCTATCCTCTTTCTGGCGAATCACATTTGTACAGCTCAATTTAGAAACACTTCACTAGAAACACTGCCAATCCTAATATTATAATTTTAATATTTTTAAAAGCCACTGATTTTAAATAGCAGAAAGAAAAAGTCATGACAGCTAAAAATGACATGGAGGTGAAATAGCTAGAACACCTCACCTTCCTCTTAAAAAGATAGTAAAATGACAGTGGGATCAGAGACGTTTCATCATTCACATTTGATAAGCTCTAGACCTTACAGGATGTTCCAAATGCATTGCCATTTATTTCTGATAGAATGACTATAAAGTAGAAGTTCAATAAATATTTTTAGAATAAAAGAAGGGGAGAAGAGAGTCTATATATATATATACATAATATTTTTACAGTGGAAGTGTACAGATTGAGTTTTCCTTTTAAAGACATGAAATTCAGAAAACTAAAATGAAAGCTTTGTCAGGTGTAAACTTTATAATGGAATCTTTAGCTTGATGCCAAGTCCAATGGGCTGCCAATTCACATATCTATGTTAGCAACTCTAATATTTTTTTTTAAAGAAAACATCTTTTAAAATGCTTTCATTTATTCATCCACTTGTCCCCAGAATGAGACCCAAGGGATTGAGTGACCAGTATCTGGGGTAAACCAGATGACTGAGACTTCCACTTGTGTCCTCGCATGTAACCAAAGCACTTACACCTGCCATGTAACCACAGGGCCACAACCTGCCACAGAACAGGCTCACCACTCAGCTTTGAAATGGTAGCAAGTTGCTGTTAGCTGAAACCAATAGCTGAAATTACCTTTAAATTTGTGACTTGACTCCGTGCCTACAAATACAGAGGGAGTGATTGTGTACATGTATTGTGGAGAGGCATTTTGGGTGCTTAAACTCATATTTGCAATGCACGTAGTGTATGTATTTATAAGCATGAAGTATATGCAAGCGTTGTTTTATATATATATACATATATATACACACACACGTATTATATATATATATGTGTGTGTGTATGTATGTACTTTGTTTTGTTTTTTGTTGTTAAATAAAAAGACGGTTTTACATTTTTTTCTCTTTAGGTTACTGTCAATTGGTTTCTAAACTGTCAATTTGGTTTCTAAAGCCAGGTTGATGTCTATGTCTGGTGTTTTGCCAGTTTATGGCAAGAGCAATAAAATGGGCTTTCAGTTTCTCACATTGGGAGGGCCTCACATCTCCTGGGATGTTGAGTCCAGGAACCTTTTGTGCTGTCTATAAAATACAGACCTAGTAATTCAGCAACTGTGGAGCTGTCATCAGCAAGAGAGGGAGACCTAGAAGGAAAGGGAATGAATATTCATATAACAAATGCTGCCTAGAGAAACTGGGAAAATAAATGATAAACCAACATATTTGGCTGAGGTGTTACACATGATTGAAAGCAGAGACATTAAAATATGGATGGGTGGAAGGCATTTCAGGAGGAACTAGTCACCAGATGGTAAGTAATTCTAAAGCTCTTGTTCTTTGTATCTCTGACTTGGAAAAATGGTCATAGTGAAATGACCTCTGAAAAGGGTAATTTTCTCGAGGATCCTCAAATATAGAGTAAGTCCACGTTGATGCCAAACAAAAGGTTAAGCAGCACATTTGATTCCTTTTTATCCAAGGTATGAAATTCTTTGAAAACCAGAACATAGAAAGAGCCATTTCTATGAAAAAGTAATCCACATTTATTGTTTATGGAGTGAAACAGCACAATACAAAAGAGACGTAAACCAAGACTTTACCTAGTGATTTCAGAAGCTTGTTTCCCACAGAGAGTTTTGGCCCAAGGCATTTTAAAATTAACTGACTGGGTCAAGGGAAAGGTACCTTTATAGCCTGAACTGGCTAAAACTGATCATAAACATGTCTGTGATAGCATAATAAACTTTTCACTCAAAGCCACTAGGCCAAGTAACTAGATTGTGAAAGTTACATTACACTTGAGTCTAGAGTTCACAAGAAAATAACACACTGTGGGCTTCATTCCACAGAGAGAGTCACTATTAATTTGAAGAGGGTATTCATTATGGGATTCAAGGTTTGTATTTTGCAAATTTAGGGGAAGTCAGTTCATTTCGGTTCAGTTCAGTCACTCAGTCGTGTCCGACTTTTTGCGACCCCAAGAATCGCAGCACGCCAGGCCTCCCTGTCCATCACCAACACCCGGAGTTCACTCAGACTCATGTCCATTGAGTCGGTGATGCCATCCAGCCATCTCATCCTTTGTCATCCCCTTTTCTTCCTGCCCCCAATCCCTCCCAGCATCAGAGTCTTTTCCAATGAGTCAACTCTTCGCATGAGGTGGCCAAAGTACTGGAGTTTCAGCTTTAGCATCATTCCTTCCAAAGAACACCCAGGGCTGATCTCCTTTAGAATGGAATGGTTGGTTCTCCTTGCAGTCCAAGGGACTCTCAAGAGTCTTCTCCAACACCACAGTTTAAAAGCATCAATTCTTCAGTGCTCAGCTTTCTTCACAGTCCAACTCTCACATCCATTTCTGACCACTGGAAAAACCATAGCCTTGACTAGACGGACCTTTGTTGGCAAAATAATGTCTCTGCTTTTCAATATGCTGTCTAGGTTGGTCATAACTTTTCTTCCAAGGAGTAAGTGTCTTTTAATTTCATAACTGCAATCACCTGTCAGTCTGCAGTGATATTGGAGCCCCCAAAAATAAAGTCAGCCACTGTTTCCCCATCTATTTCACATAAAGTGATGGAACCAGATGCCATGATCTTCATTTTCTGAATGTTGAGCTTTAAGCCAACTTTTTCACTCTCCTCTTTCACTTGCATCAAGAGGCTTTTTAGTTCCTCTTCACTTTCTGCCATAAGGGTGGTGTCATCTGCATATCTGAGGTTATTGATATTTCTCCTGGCAATCTTGATTCCAGTTTGTGCTTCTTTCAGCCCAGCATTTCTCATGATGTACTCAGCATATAAGTTAAATAAGCAGGGTGACAATCTAAAGCCTTGATGTACTCTTCTTCTTATTTGGAACCAGTCTGTTGTTCATGTCCAGTTCTAACTGTTGCTTCCTGACCTGCATATAGGTTTCTCAAGAGGCAGGTCAGGTGGTCTGGTATTCCCTTCTCTTTCAGAATTTTCCTCAGTTTATTGTGACCCACACAGTCAAAGGCTTTAGCATAGTCAATAAAGCAGAAATAGATGTTTTTCTGGAACTCTCTTGCTTTTTCGATGATCCAGCAGATGTTGGCAATTTGATCTCTGGTTCCTCTGCCTTTTCTAAAACCAGCTAGAACATCTGGAAGTTCATGGTTCATGTATTGCTGAAGCCTGGCTTGAAGAATTTTGAGCATTACTTTACTAGCATGTGAGATGAGTGCAACTGTGCGGTAGTTCGAGCATTCTTTGGCATTGCTTTTCTTTGGAATTGGAATGAAAACTGACTTTTTCCAGTCCTGTGGCCACGGCTGAGTTTTCCAAATTTACTGGCATATTGAGTGCAGCACTTTCACAGCATCATCCTTCAGGATTTGAAAGAGCTCCACTGGAATTCCATCACCTCCACGTCATAGTCAAAGATGACGATTTATATTAGTCTGGTTTTTTTTGGCTCTCTGGCTTTCTCTCTCCCTCTCTTTCTTTCTGTTTGGACCACTGAACATCTTCTTTTAGGCTCTAGCTTCTGGAAATCAAACCAATACATATTAGAATAGGAGTCTAGCCTCTTCTCGATTTGGTACTTGCCTTTTGTGACCTTTAAACTATTAAAACACAAATGTGAAGCTGAAATCTGCCATCCACCACACCAGAAGCCCAAATTTTATGCCTGCTCTCCTCCTCAGGTTGGTCTCCACTGAAGATTTGAAGTTCCTACTGAGATAAATATCAACTGTTTCCATCCACTTTGTTGGAACTTCTAAAACCTTTTGGAGTCAGAGTCCACTCAGCTAGATTAAACGGAAAGTGATCCTGACCCTGCTACCATCTAGGCACACTAAGTCAAGTCCCATGAAATTCTTGGGCTTCAATTTCCTCATCTATATAAGTACTAAATTCCCACTGAGGTTCTTTCCCATTTACAAAGTTCTTTGATTTTGTGATGATATTCCAAAGGTTAAGATCAGTCTCAAGAACTGCACTGTTAGGAAAGGATTTATTTAAGTAGATGTTCTTTAGAGGTGAACAGAAACATCAAAGGAGGTTTCCTTTGAGTGTGTGGGGTCATACAATCCAAGAATCACCTGAAATATTTGGAAACATGATTACAGATATCACTGTCCTTACTGACTGTAACTGCTATGTCTCTGGATGGGAAACTAGTCATGCCCAATTCTTTGCAACCCATGGACTGCAGCCCACCAGGTTCCTCTGTCCATGGGATTTTCCAGGCAAGGATACTGGAATGGGTTGCCATTTCCTTCTCCAGGAGATCTTTCTGACCCAGGGATCAAATCTGGGTCTCTCCTTAACTGCAGGCAGATTCTTTACTGACTGGGCTACCAGGGAAGCTCTTAATCGTACCCTTTTCGAACACACAGAAAGGATGGCCATATTGGTAGAGCTTACAACTGAAGATAACTTTTGCTAATATGTGGAACCACCTTTTTTTTTTTATTACTGACCACCAAGTAAATCTGTCTAAAACTATTATTTGCAATTTCCTAAAGATACTACATAATTGGAAATAGTTTTTCAAGTAATTTTAGAATATTTTTATTGGAGATATTACATCAATATTGGTATTAATGGCATTATCACTTTTAGTATTCAGCTGTCTTGGTTTTTGTCATTGATAACTTGAAGCCTAGATAAACTGAAAGCTTAAGCCTAAATAAGTAAGAGAATTGTATGAAATATATCAGTTTCAAAGATATCAATCTCCATAAAGTTTTCAGAGTAATTTAGAAAATTACCAAAATTGAGATGCTGAGTTCTCAGTTCTTGTATAATTAGTAACCATTCTTTCATTTTCATAGACCCAAAAGCATTGAAATACTTTTAATTTTACATGTCTTTTACTTATATCAATGGAGAGGTGTATCCATCACTTAAGCCTTACGCTAACTCTCTTAACCTTCATATCAACTGTTTTTAGCAATGCAGAAACTGACTCTGATAGGTTAAGGAACTTGAGAAATGCTAGAGTTTTTATTCTAACAGAAGTTTACCTGATTCAGCTTTAATTTTAAAAGACTATAATTTTGTCATTTATTCTTTCCCTGGTAGCTCAGCTGGTAAAGAATCCACCTGCAATGCAGGAGACCCCGGTTAGATTCCTGGGTCAGGAAGATCCCCTGGAGAGGATAAGCTACCCATTCCAGTATTCTTGGGCTTCCCTGTTGGCACAGATGGTAAAGAAACTGCCTGCAATGCGGGAGACCTGGGTTTGATCCCTGGGTTGGGAAGATCCCCTGGAGGAGGGCCTAGCAGCTCACTTCAATATTCTTACCTGAAGAATCCCCATGGGAAGAGGAGCCTGGCAGGCTATAGTCCATGGGGTCGCAAACAGTAGGACATGACTGAGGGACTAAGCACACACACACATTATTATAGGAACTGATGGCTCAGTGGTAAAGAATACACCTGCCAATGCAAGAGATGTGGGTTTGATGCCTGGGTTATGAAGATCCCCTAGAGAAGGAAATGGCAACCCACTCCAGTATTCTTGCCTGGGAAATCCCATGGGCAGAGGAGCCTGGTGGGCTACAGTCCATGGGGTCACAAAGAGTTGGAGTCAGATACGATTTAGTGACTAAATAACAACCTACTAGGTTACGAGAATTTGAAGTCAACAGAACAGAATCCCTGTCCTTTAGGACATAACAGCCTAGAGGGGGAGACATTCAGTAAAACAATTTTTATCATAGTGTGGTGAGGGCTATAAACCAGAGTAACATCATGAAAGAAAATCTAACTCAGGAGGGATTAGGGATGTACCAGCAGTCTTAGAGGTTGAGAAGGAGTGGGGGGAAAAAAGAGCATAGATCATGGTGCTGAAAAAAGAGTTCTGTTAAAAACTAAAAGAGTTCTGTATATGATAAGTAACAGATACAAGGTCTGTGTTGGAAAAGTGACCAGAAAGCCAGGTTAGACTCAATCTCAAAGAGTATTTTATACAATAGTGATAAGTTTGAATGTTATTTGGAAATCAACAATGAGATATTGATGGATTTTAATCAGTCATGACAGTATGGAGAATAGTTTCAAAGGAAAGAACTGAACTTAAGGTCAGCTATGAGTCTACAAAAGTCAGTTGATTAAATGATTAGATCTTGAACTCAGAAAGTGGCAGCGAAGATAGAAAGTCATGAGGTTAGGAGAGTAGACACATTTGATAAATATTGAAAGACCACAGGGACTTCACCGGTGGTCCAGGGTGGTCCACTTTCAATGCAGAGGGCCTGAATTTGATCTGTGATTGGGGAACTAGGATCCCACATTCCACATAGCACAGCCTAAAAATAAAAACAATAACAATAATGAAATAATTTTTTTATAAAAGAAGTTTATTTTTAAAAAGTTACAATACATAGGATCTGGATATTGAGTGGACATTTATAGAAAAAAGGGGGAGATATGGAGAGACATTTATGAACATTTTAGCTCTCTAGTTAGCCAAGGTAGAAAACAGGGAGAAAAAACCAATTTGGAAATAGTAGTAGCTCCATTTTATTTATTTATTTTTTATTTTACTTTACAATTCTGTATTGGTTTTGCCATACATTGACATGAATCCACCACGGGTGTACATGCGTTCCCAAACATGAACCCCCTCTCCCACCTCCCTCCCCACAACATCTCTCTGGGTCATCCCCGTGTACCAGCCCCAAGCGTGCCGTATCCTGCATTGGACGTAGACTGGCAATTCGACTCTTACATGATATTATACATGTTTCAATGCCATTCTCCAAATCATCTCACCCTCTCCCTCCCCCTGAGTCCAAAAGTCCGCTCTACACATCTGTGTCTTTTTTGCTGTCCTGCATACAGGGTCATCATTGCCATCTTTCTAAATTACATATATATGTGTTAGTATACTGTATTGGTGTTTTTCTTTCTGGCTTACTTCACTCTGTATAATCGGCTCCAGTTTCATCCATCTCATCAGAACTTATTCAAATGTATTCTTTTTAACGGCTGAGTAATACCCCATTGTGTATATGTACCACTGCTTTCTTATCCATTCATCTGCTGATGGACATCTAGGTTGTTTCCATGTCCTGGCTATTATAAACAGTGCTGTGATGAACATTGGGGTACATGTGTCTCTTTCAGTTCTGGTTTCCTCAGTGTGTATGCCCAACAGTGGGATTGCTCGGTCATAGGCAGTTCTATTTGCAATTTTTTAAGGAATCTCCACACTGTTCTCCATAGTGGCTGTACTAGTTTGCATTCCCACCAACAGTGTAGGAGGGTTCCCTTCTCTCCACACCCTCTCCAGCATTTATTGCTTGCAGATTTTTGGATCAGACATTCTGACTGGTGTGAAGTGGTACCTCATTGTGGTTTTGATTTGCATTTCTCTAATAATGAGTGATGTTGAGCATCTATTCATGTGTTTGTTAGCCATCCATATGTCTTCTTTGGAGAAATGTCTATTTAGTTCTTTGGCCCATTTTTTGATTGGGTCGTTTATTTTTCTGGAATTGAGCTGCAGGAGTTTCTTGTATATTTTTGAGATTAGTTGTTTGTCAGTTGCTTCATTTGCTATTATTTTCTCCCATTTGGAAGGCTGTCTTTTCACTTTGCTTATATATTCCTTTGTTGTGCAGAAGCTTTTAATTTTAATTAGGTCCCATTTGTTTATTTTTGCTTTTATTTCCAGAATTCTGGGAGGTGGATCATAGAGGATCCTGCTGTGGTTTATGTTGGAGAGTGTTTTGCCTATGTTCTCCTCCAGGAGTTTTATAGTTTCTGGTCTTACATTTAGATCTTTAATCCATTTTGAGTTTATCTTTGTGTGCGGTGTTAGAAAGTGATCTAGTTTCATTCTTTTACAAGTGGTTGACCAGTTTTCCCAGCACCACTTGTTAAAGAGATTGTCTTTTCTCCATTGTATATTCTTGCCTCCGTTGTCAAAGATAAGGTGTCCATATGTGTGTGGATTTATCTCTGGGCTTTCTATTTTGTTCCATTGATCTATATTTCTGTCTTTGTGCCAATACCATACTGTCTTGATGACTGTGGCTTTGTAGTAGAGCCTGAAGTCAGGCAAGTTGATTCCTCCAGTTCCATTCTTCTTTCTCAAGATTACTTTGGCTATTCGAGGAGCTCCATTTTAAGCAACTTAATCTTGAGGTACTCATGGGACCCCAAAGAGATCTAAATCTCTATAAGATGTCTACCAAGCACTTGAAACAAGTCTACTCAAAGCACTTGAATATTACAGTCTGGGACAGATGTAGTTCTGGGAATCATTCATATATAAGTATAGAGGCGACTCCATGGACTGTAGCCTAGCAGGCTCCTCCCTCCATGGGATTCTCCAGGCAAGAGTACTGGAGTGGGTTGCCATTTCCTTCTCCAAAGTATAGAGGTGTAGATTTTAAAAAATCCAGAGAGAATGTACTAGCAGGAAAAGAGTTACATACACTGTTGTGAGAAACAGGAAAATAGTCTTTGTTGGAGAAAAGGGAGCTGCTAATGGCATGTAATGATAAGAACATACCTGCCTTTAACATTCGTAGGACAAGAGGACAAAATGAGTGTACAAAACCTTACCTCTTTCTCTTCCAGTCCTTAGTTTCACCTGCCATTTATGCATGTATGTGAATAGTGGACACTTCAGTTTGAACATCCAAGTTCCATCAAAACCTGCTACCCTGCAAATGCCACCCTTTGCCACTGTTTCAATCCAGGGGATATGCATACTGGCAGCAAAGTCTCAAGTGAAGACCATCACATCCTCTGCTGCTCTCTTCTCCATTTACCTTCAATCAGTCCAGCATTAGAGCATTTTCCAGTGAGTCAGCATTTCACATCAGATGGTCAAAATACTGGAGCTTCAGCTTCACCATCAGTCCTTCCAGTGAATATTCAGGATTGATTTCCTTTAGGACTGATTGGTTTGATCTCCTGTGTCCGAGGGACTCTCAAGAGTCTTCTCTAGCATAATAGTTCATAAATATCAATTCTTCAGAGCTCAACCCTTTTTATGGTCCAGCTCTCACATCCATACATAAGCATTGGAAATACCAAAAATCTATGGTTTTTTAAATCTTTGTCAGCAAAGTGATGTCTCTGCCTTCTAATATGCTGTCTAGGTTTGTCACAGCTTTCCTTCCAAGGAGCAAATCTGTTTTAATTTCATGGTTGCAGTCACTGTCCTCAGTGATTTTGCAGCCCAAGAGGAAAAAAAAAAATCTGTCACAGCTTCCACTTTTTCTCCTTCTGTTTCCAATGAAGTGTTGGGACCGGATGCCTTGATTTTAGTTTTTTGAATGTTGAGTTTCAAGCCAGCTTTTTCCTCTCCTTTTTCACCCTCATCAAGAGGTTCTCTAGTTCCTCACTTTCTGCCATTAGAGTGGTACCATGTGCATATCTGAGACTGTAGATATTTCTCCCAGCAAAATTGATTCCAGCTTGTAATTCATTCAGTCTGGCATTTCACATGATGTACTCTGCATATAAGTTAAATAAACAGGGTGACAGTATACAGCCTTGTTGTATTCCTTTCTCAGTTTTGAATTTCGATCTTTTCCTGGGCTAGCAATACATGGCAGGTATTCTGTCTTAGCAGTGGCAGTGGCAGCCGGCCAGCTACAGCTCCCAGTCAGTCACACTATCACAAGGGGAACAATCATACAGCTGCCACCATTCTATATCCACGCGACCACTTTGTTTCTCACTTTCAGTACAGCAATCAATAAATTACATGAGATATTCAACACTTTATTATAAAGTAAGCTTTGTGTCAGGTGATTTTGCCCACCTGCAGGCTAATCTAAGTGCTCTGAGCACCCTTAAGTTAGGCTGGGCTAAACTATGATGACCGGTAAGTTAGATGTACTACATGCATTTTCAACTTGCAGTATTTTGTGTTTATGATGACACTTATGGTAGACATAACTCCATCATAAACTGAGGGAGAGCTGTGCATAGAAAGCACTAAAAACAATACTTAGAACCTGGTTAAGTAATATGTAAGCACTTGCATTACATTTATTATTGACCACACTGCACAAGACAGTCAATATAACATTTTCTCTCCACTAGGATCATAATTTTGAGAATTAACCATACTTCAGTAATCCTGGGGTCCTGTGAGCCCTCTATACCAAACTTCTCAGTAAAGCATGGTCTTTTCTAAGGCCATGATCTTGATACACTCCCACCTCCAGTTTGGCTCAGATCATATAGCTGATTTTCTGCCATTTATCTATATATCACTCTTTTTCTCTAGAATAACAAGAGTTTATTTTGTATCCTTATTCCTTTTCTGAGGCCCTGACAAGCTCTTTAACTCTAGAGATTTCAATCCTGCTTCTCACACCTAGAGTACCTCGCTTTTTTCCACGGAGAATATACATCCAGCACTATGATGTTGAAAATCTGCCTGATTTATACAATATCTGCTGATTGCATTTTAACGTCTTATTGTTTCATGATGTGATAACAAAACCCAGAATCTGTGATGATATAAAGTAAGGACTAGTAGGGTTTAATTTTAAAAAGACAAATGGGCGAATTTAGGATCCATATCTATATCTGTAGAGAGGGAGAGAATAAAACTTTCAGGGAAAATACTCTGCCATTGGGGAACAGATGGAGAGATTCTTTTTCTAGAATGTGTCTTTACTCACCTGATACTTAAAAAAAAAAAGGCAGAAAAGTTCATAGGGCTAAATATCTGATATGTTTATTTTGAGGGGCCTCATGTAGCCCATTATGCAATTAAGTGCCCAATAAATATTTGTGGGTGATATGTGAACCCATGGGGAAATACTTTTAATAACAGAAGTGCTTTCCATCTACAAGGATGGAGTATTTCTATGAGTGCCATAATAGAAAGCTATTTCTGGAGTGACCAATAGTTTCAGTTTACCTCAGACTTTGCCAGTTTTAGCCCTGAGTCCTTCATCCCCAGAATCCTGAGTCAAGCCAGGGTAACTGGTGACCCTGCCTTGGATCTATATGCTAGGTACATATCTCCAAAATTATTTTTTTCAGGATCAAGAATTTTTTAGAAAAGATGTCAGATTAGCCAGATGAATTTACCTTTTTTCTCTCCCAGGACCCAAAATGATAGGAAAAAAATTTTCTTTTAATTTTTAGACAAGCATCATGTCACAGGGATAAAGCAAATCACCAAAGGCAGGAAAAAATACTTCAGAAAAGTTTTAGAAGATAGAAAGTAGACAAAGGAATAGTTAACAGATCTGAGGAAGTTATAAGATAGTGCCAACAGAGGAATACACCAAGGAGACTTGAGCTATGAACTCTGAAAATGTCAGGACTCTGAGGTACCAGGCAAAGCAAGGCAGGATTGGGGTGCAGGGCTAAGGATGGGAGAAGTACCAAAAGTTTATATACTGACAGGTAGCAAGATGGTTCCCCACCCCATGTGGGGAAGCTAAATGATGAGCATCCTTCCCCAGCCAGCAACACAACCTCAGAAAGGAGAAGATAGATTCTCAACATAGACTTAGGAACACTAGGGGTGGTGGACATAGGCATGAAATTTCAAGCTGGCAAATGTATCAAATGACAGTCTGCATGGCAACGAGACATCCTTACCATCTTCTCCCCACCACTTTCAGAGAAACAATTGTCTCTCCATCAAGGATCAGGCTAAAATAATTTCTAACATGCAAGGACTCAGGATGTTAACCCAACTGGAGTATATGCCCCAATAAAATTTCTCTTTCACCAAGAAAATAGAAAATATGGGATCCAGGAAGTGATAATTAAACATAGGATAAAAGCATTAATTAAAGGAAAGCCAGAATAGCAGCCATGTAGCCTAAAAATTAGTCAGTATGAATTTGAGTAAAAAATAATTTTTTAACAAAGGGAGAAAATAGGACTGATAAATTTTTGACATGCTTTGATGTTTGAAAAAAATAACCTAGTGATAAGTGTATGATAGATCTGACAAAGAAATTTAAGATGTTCAAATATATATTTATAGTATAGTACATGTGAAAAAATGAGGCTTACTAATAACAGAAAGATGGTAAAAGAAATGAAACATATTCTTAATACATTACTTTTCTCTGAAGTGAACGATATTTACATAATCAAAGTAATGTAAACATTATAGTTTTAACTAAAAATTGTTAAGAGTGCAAACTCTAAAGGAGAACTGAATGAAGTTGGAGTGTGTAGGAGAGAAAAGTCAACCATGACAATGCACAAATGGTATCTGAATAATAGTAAATAATAAATAGGTATAATTATGGGCATAATAATTTGGACCTTAGAGTTATGAATCAAAAAAAGCCTGAATAGCTGAGGAAGCTAAGCCTTCAACCATTAGTAGATAGGTTGGGGCAAAATGGGCACTCCAAAAGTAAGGAAGGCAGAGGAGGTAGGTCCCCAGAGTCAGAGAGAATTTGATGGGGTAGCCCGATTAGAGGTGAGGGTAGACTTGTACAGAAGAGTGAAGCCTTAGAGTGTTTTTTCAAGCATGTTAAAAATTTTTATTTTAATCCTAGGAGTGTTCAGTAAACATTCATTATATCAGTAATAGACAAAATATGCTCTGAGGACCCCTGAAGTTCTTTGAGTCTCTTTCAGGAGATCCCAGGGTCAAAACCATTTTCATAATAATACTAAAAAGTATTGTGTGCAAAAAACCTTTTACACATCCTTTCTTGCACTGTGTATGGTGGAGATTTTCAGACTCTACATAGACTGTGATGTCATTTCTCTGATGGCTATGTGCATTTTTTGTGTTTTCTTAAGGTATAAATATATGCATTTTCAGAGACTAACGGTTTGAAATCAGCATTTCTACTGTGCTATTACTAGTTATTTCTGAGTATACTTGCTATAATTTTTCAACTTCATTATCTTTCCACAAATTGCTAGCTTGAAATCCTAAAGTTTTCTTTGTAACTGTGCAGAAATACATACAGAACTAAAAATGCTTTCACCTTTATAGTACATTTTTAATTTTGAAAATGTTTCTAAATTGTTGATCTTTTCCAAAAATGTTATTATTTTAGTTAAGTACCATTTTATTCTAAAATAAATCAGACTTATTTATAATATATTTTTATTATATTTTAAGATGGATCATTGACCTTTAAAGAGAGATTAGAGGACCTGCTTTCTTAACCTGCCGTTGCACCATCTACGTCTAAAGACACTATAAAAGATGAAGCAGACATATCAGAATTGTCTGACTCATGGAAGAGAAGAATATACTCCAGAGGAAATAAAAAATCTGTAAATAAAAAATTGAAAATATGATAAAAGCTACCTTTCTCTCAACTTCAGAGATATTAAACATTTACTTTATCATGTCTTGCACAACAGAACTTTTAGAATAGTATTATGGTGGCATCATTTTGAGACCAATCATTCAGAATGTAAAGGAAAAGGAATTGAATATTTTATACATAGGATAAATGAACTTTGAAAGGTAAAAATGATTCACTACTTTGCAGAGCAGAAATGAATAACACACTAAAGCACTTTACAGGTTACATTATATTTTGTAAAGGATTTTATTTTGGATGGAGACATTCAAACAACAACTGAAAGACTAACAAAGCCTTGTAGAGTTGACAAGAAATTTCTGAGACTTGTTGGAAGAAACGGCAATAGAAGGAAACACAGCACTGTCAGTTTCCAACAATATAGTACTTTGTTAAAATAATGACTTAATTGAAAATGTGAAGGCCAAGTTTACATCTCCTCTGAGGAATTGTTATTTTTGAAGTTTAACTGGACCAGTGCACATACAGGTTGGGACTGTTTGTTGTTTTGTTTGTATGTGTCTGGTAACAGCACTAGCTACTCATTGAAAAAACTTTATGTTGACCACAAACACAATGGTACTGATATACTGGTATATATATATAGTGGTACTGATATATAGTGGTTCTGATATATTCAAAGAGTTTAATTTTTTTAATATTATGCTTTATTCTGGAATAAGTCATATTGTAAAAGAATGTTGTGCAGAAGAATTCTGGGGAAAATGTACATGGCTTGTGCAAAAGAGTGCTGGGAAAAACTGCTAGTACCTTCTAGCATGAACCAAGACTGTAGCACCAAACTGTACTGACAGTATTCACCCATGTACTCCTGGGAGGAGGGAAGCAAAGCCAATTTCACTTAAAAATATCTTGGTGCAGTAATAAAAACCACCATTTCTATAAATATCAACATTTGAGTACAAATGTTTAAAATGTTCTGTGCATGAACTGAGAAGTAAAACTCTTCTGGTGCATATCCAAGTAGGATAGTTGTCTCAAAGAAAAGCATTTATGCAATTATTTGAGTTGTGAGCTAAACAAGCTGATATTTTCACCAAACACCATTTTTACTCAAAAGAAAGACTTACAGACAGACGATGGTTATTCATACTTGGTACATGGCAGTCATTTTATCAAAAATCAACTAAGTGCACCTGTCACTTTAAACAAAATGCCAATTGTTAAAAATGATAAAGCTAGAGGTTTCAAGTGAATTTTGGAAAATGTATATCCACTACCATGATGAGCCTGACAGTTTCCAAATACCTAAAGACTTCTGATACATGTAGTAGTGACAGTAACAAATGTGATATTTTGATATTGAATAAAAGAAATATGTCAACATTTGAAGATCTATATAACTCACTGAAGTAATATTTTCCAAATGAGTGCATGATGTTTAAAATCACTCATGGGTAAAAGATCCATTTACAATGCTGGAAACACCAATGAATTTTAATGTAACAGAGTACAAAAAGTTCAGTGATATGTTTTCGGATTCCACAACCCAACTAATCTTTCAGGAATATCCTGATGTAGTCAAGTAAAAGAAAAAAAAAAAGTATTTTCTTCCCCTTAAAAAATGTAAAACCCCCTTGCTGTGCAAAAGCTTTTAAATTTAATTAGTTCCCATTTGTTAATTTTTGTTTTCGTTTTCATTATTCTAGGAGGTGGATCAAAAAAGATCCTGCTGCAATTTACAACAAAGAGTGGTCTGCCTACATATTCCTCTATGGCTTTTATACTGTCTGGCCTTTTGGTCAGTCTTTAATCTATTTTGAGTGTATGTTTGTATATTGTATTAGGGAGTATTCTAATTTC
This sequence comes from Oryx dammah, assembly GCF_014754425.2. Classification (NCBI taxonomy): domain Eukaryota; kingdom Metazoa; phylum Chordata; class Mammalia; order Artiodactyla; family Bovidae; genus Oryx; species Oryx dammah. The sequence continues at coordinate 43,494,832 of NW_024070212.1, forward strand.
ATTCTTTTACATGTAGCTGTCCGATTTTCGCAGCAAAGAAAACCATTAGCAAGACAGAAAGAAAACCTTCAGAATGGGGGGAACATTTGCAAATGAAGCAACTGAAAAAGAATTAATCTCCAGAATTTACAAACAGCTCAGGTAGCTTAATATCAAAAAATTAAACAATCCAATCAAAAATGGGCAGAAGACCTAAACAGACATTTTTCCAAAGAAAACATACATATGGCCAACAAATGCACACACACACACAAATGCTCAACATCACTTATTATTGGCAAAATGCAAATCAAATCCAGGAGGTATGACCTCACACTTATCAGAATGGCCATCATTTAAAAATCCACAAACAATAGGGCTTCCCCAGTGGCACAGTGGTAAAGAATCCTCCTGTCAACACAGGAGATGTAGGAGATCCCCTGGAGAAGGAAATGTCAACCCACTCCAGTATTCTTGCCTAGGAAATCCTATGGACAGAGGAGCCCGTTGGGCTGCAGCACAAGGGGTTACAAAGAGTCGGACATAACTGAGTGATTGAGCATGCATGCATGAAAGAGTTTAAAAATCTACAAACAATAAATGCTGAAGAGGATAGGAAGAAAAAGCAACCCCTCTTGCACTGTTGGTGGGAATGTAAATTGATACAACCACTCTGGAGAACAGTATGAAGGTTCCTGTAAAACTAAAAATAGGACAACCATATGACCGAGGAATCCCAATCCTGGGCATACACCCAAAGAAAACTGTAAGTTAAAAAAGACACATGCACCCCAATGTTCAGCTGAAGCACTTATTTACAATAGCTGAGACTGGAAACAACCATGGCCATCAACAGAAGAAATGGATAAAGAAGATGCGGTACATGGAATATTACTCAGCCATAAAAAGGAAGGAAATTGGATCATCTGTAGAGATGTGGATGGACCTAGAGACTGCCATACAGAGTGAAATTAAGTCAGAAAGAGAAAAACAAATATCATATATTAAAACACATATGTGGAATCTACAAAAATGGTATAGATGATCTTATTTGCAATACAGAAATAGACTCAGACATAGAGAACAAATGTATGGACACCAAGGAGGTGGAAGAGGGGATGGGATGAATTGGGAGACTGAGAATGACACATAGACACTACTATGTATAAAATAGAAAACTAATGAGAACCAAATATGTAGTTCAGGGAACTCTACTCAATGCTTTGTGGAAATTCAAGAGAGGGTATATATGTATATGTATAGCTGATTCACTTTGTTGTAAGTAGAAAAAATACAACATTGTAAAGCAAATATACTCTAATAAAAATTAATTTAAAAAAATGTAAAATTCCTTAAAGAAAAATTTTAGTGTAATTTCAAAAAAGCCTAGCTGAAAAGACTACCAAGATCTACCTCAAACTACTTATGTCTCAGAAGCTGGAGTTTTTTCATATGCTTCAACTAAACAACATATTGCAACAGATTGAATACAGAAGCAGAAATAAGAACCCAGCTATCTTCTACTAATCTAGATGATCTTAAAGAGATTCGCAAAAATGTAAAACGATGCTGTTCTTGTCATTTCCTGTTTTGTAAAACACAATGATTTTTCACACAAAAAAATATCGCAATGTTCTTTTACTTTTCAATGAATTAATATGTAAATAACTTTTAATCTCTCAGTTTTAATTTCTAATATGATAAATATCAGTCTTCCATAGTGACTAGGATGGTAAAAAATTTACCTGTAATGCAGGAAACCTGGGTTTGGTCCCTGGTTCAGGAAGATCCCTGGAGAAGGGAATGTCTACCCACTCTGGCATTCTTGCCTGGAGAATTCCATGGACAGAGGAGCCTGGTGGGCTACAGTCCATGGAGTTGCAAGAGGTGGGCACAACTGAACTGCTAACAGTTTCACTTCACTTTCACAATAAACATAAATGGATATATCTACAAGAACAAAAAGTTTTGGGACTCAATAAATTTGATAATATGAAGGAAGACTTCTGAGCCACAATGGTTTAAAAACCACTGCATCAAACCTTTTATGCAAGAGTATCATAACTGGTTTATTCCTTAAGAATATGTTTGTGGGAGTAGATTAAGTGACACTCATTAAGAGGTTCTTGCAGCATCAGTTTACAGAAGATGGTAAATTAAGCTGGTGCCAGTGGAGAATAGTAGATAGATTTGAGAATTATTAACTGATAAATCTAAGACTTGGAGAAGGATTGGTTATGACTTGATAAGAAGAATGTAGGTGAGGAAAATACAAGCCAAAGAATGCTCCCAGGTTTTGTAAGAGGATGACTGTTTTTCAGTTGCTAAGTCATATCCAACTCTTTGCCATTCCATAGGCTATAGCTTGTCTTCCCTGTCTTTTACCATCTCCCGAGTTTGCTCAAACTCATGGCCGTTGACTTGATGATGCCATCCAACCATCTCATCTTCTATCACCCCCTTCTCTTGTTCTCAATCTTTCCCAGAATCAGGGTCTTTTCCAATGAGTTGGCTCTTCACATCAGGTGGCCAAAGTACTGGAGCTTCAGTCTCAGCATCAGTCCTTCTAATGAACATTCAGGGTTGATTTCCTTTAGGAATGACTGGTTCACTTAAGACTGGTTTGATCTCCTTGCAATCCAAGTGACTCTCAAGAGTCTTCTGCAGTACCACAATTCAAAAGCATCAATTCTTCGATGCTCAGACTTCTTTATGTTCCAGCTCTCACATCTGTACATGACTACTGGAAAAACCATAATTCTGAATCACAGACCTTTGTCAGCAAACTGGTGTGTCTGGTTTTTAATACGCTGGCTAGGATGGACCCTCTCCCAACCTACGAAACATAGGAAGATAATAAAAATGGGGACTAGAAGAGAGATTATTTTTGCCATGTTGATTTGAATCTCTGCAGTTATAGTTAGCTAAATTGTACATCATCTTCCCCCATAATTTATCTCAAACTACAATTCACTTGGAAATGATTGGGAGTTAACAGAGAAAAGCAACTTGTAATTCTCAGAAAATGTTTATAAGAAATAAACCTTGAGCACCAAGGTTTGTAAGTAGCAAAATTTGGTGGCTGGACTTGCTAAACACAACACATTCCTCCCTAAGGATGAGGTGATCGCATTTTTCAATGAACTGGTCCCTATCAATGCGGACAGTGTGCCCTTTTCAAGTTGCTTAACGATTTCCCTGGTGTAGTGCCCAGGACTCTGATGCTAAGATGTGATGTGGGTGGGATAATCATCATGTTATCTTTAGTAATACATTCTGTTAACCTGACAAATTAAAAAGTAGCTGACAAATGCATACTGAGTAACTTTCTTGGATATTTTTCCTATTACATAAGCCATTCTAAAATACAAATATATCATTGATATTCTATCATGGGAACATCATCCCTTAGCATCAGAAAGACAGCAGAGGGATTGCCACAAAACACAGATGAGATTTTAATTTGTAGTATATATATTCTTATAAATTCAAAATTTATATCAAACAACCCTTTGTTTATGCTTAGAACAACACCACAATTTGGTATTTATTTTCTGTGCCTGCATTAGCTCACCAACTCTCCAAAAATTATAAGCTAATCATTAAAACATTCCACCTTAGAGAGCCACAAAAAAGAAACTAAGGAGGCACTAATAAACAGCCTGCTTAGTGCATTCTAGACATTCATGATGGGCAACCATAGGTGAGAAGAATGAAAAAATAAACAGCAAATGCATTCCTCTTAATTTCCAGGACTGCTATTCTCACTGAAACCCCCTGTGTGGATGTGTTTGTACACACACATGAGTTATAAGCAGGAACCTTTTTCATTAAGGGTGCGGTGTTTTTCATGCCAGTGCAGCACCTATCTATCTTCTTTCTGGCAGGGCTGTCTGCTTCTCGGTCAGCATCTGACTAAAGATCAATGAGAGAAAGCTTTTTGAAGGTGCTTTCAGGTCCTGCGGCAAGGGAGATGATCAGAAAGCTGCCATAAGCTTCAGACCCACTTGACAAATTAGGAACTATTTTGGTGCTCTATAAACTGCTGTCACATCAGTTACAAACACTAATTAGAGATACAATACTTTGTGAAAGTGTCCAGTGCATTAAATACCACTTTTGCTTTCTGCAATTAGCTTATACATTGACTTACACTTTGTAGTGTAAGACAGTCAGAGATTAAAAAGCATCAGCTATTATTAAAAAATTTATAAGGTAAATATGAGCTAACTGTCAAATAGCTTTTTTCCCATTGCCCTTTGACCCTTCATGTTCTTGTTTTTCAATGCTTTTGAACACAGTTTTTTTCAACCAGTTTTCATCTGTCTGGACTAAATGTCATGCCTTATGATAGCCAATCATCCAGCATCAATTAATCAAATTCTGCATCCTGAAAATATGGTGTGTAAGGAATACTGTCTCTGGGTTTTACAGAGCAATTAGCAACTGGGCCATTATAGCATCCGGCAGTCCCAACAAATAAGAATTTTATGCTTTTTCAGTGTAGTCCCAGTGATGGGATATTATTGATGAACAAACATTTAAAAATCCATCATGCTGATTTTTGAAAAACTACTTTAAAGTTTTTTTAATGGCATTTCTACTTTGGTAGAAGGATAAGTCTGCATTTGAGAAAATATCTAGCAATAACTGACAGAAGTGGTATGTTTTTAACACAAGAAAAAAGTGGGAAAAATGTCAGGATTTTGGTGCTGATTATCTCTATAGAGTTCCAAGAATGCTTTTTTTCCCATGTGTCTGTGTGTGTGTGTGTGTTTATGTTGGGAAGCTATATTTGAAACTTTTTCAAAGATTAAAAAAGTATGTGAAATATAAACCTCAACTTATTTATGATCCATTTTGTGAGATGACATATAAAGCATTAGTTTACAGGATACTTTGGCTTCCAAAATATACAAATGAATCACTTTTGCCTCCCCTTACTCACCCAGTGCAGCCCCTAAAACAGCATATTGCATGCTGTTGTTTCAACAATGCTTCTTGAAGAATATGGCTATGAAATAATAATTTAATATTGATCTGAGTATAAAGTAGAGGTAAGATATACAAATTTGCTCAAAAGTGAAAAAAGTAACAGGGTCAAAATGAATTTTATATATATATATATATATATATACACATATGTACTTGTATATAGCAACCCATCAATAATAGGTTAAATGGATAGAGTTCAAATTATTTTCAAACTATTTTGTGTGGTACCTTATATCTTACAAAGAAGAAACTAAGTCATCCATTTTAAATGCGTGAAAATCAAATGTTACTTAATTTTATAGAAACAAGCTCTGGGATCCAAATCTCTCTGTTCTCTTCCCACTTTAATTTATATCAGGGAGGCAGCATATGGCGGAGGACAGCCTAAGGCCTGTAAGTCACCTCTGCAGAGATGGTTTCAATGGCAACACAGTGAAATCCAGTCTAGAAAATGGATGCAATAATTGTCATCACTTCTTTACTTCAAAGAGAGCTGAAAGGATTAAAGAGCTAGTGCTCCAAATTCAAATTCACATTTTCCTCCAAACCTCAGCAGAATTCTTTGTCATCCCAACAGAGATGATCTGAGTGAGAAGCGCCATTAAGGAAATAGAAGCACACGCAGAAGAGCTCCAGAGGGACTCAGAAGAGCACTGGCAGAAGTTCCCGGCTAGATGTAAACTCAGCCCAAAGCTCATAAAGCACGTTGAAATTCTCAAGTGATAGGCACTACATGGGAACAAATCATTCTTAATTTAAGAGATAAACATGCCATATCCAGAACTAATAATGAAGGGGCTGGAATAAATATGACTATAATGATTATGCAACCCACTCCAGTGTTCTTGCCTGGAGAATCCCAGGGACAGGGGAGCCTGGTGGGCTGCCGTCTATGGGGTCGCACAGAGCTGGACACGACTGAAGTGACTTAGCAGCATTCCTAAATCTGGCTTAGTCTCTCAGTGACAGCTGGAAATATTATGACAATTGTCTGTGCTGTGCTATATAATGCTGGCAATATTCAAGGTCTCCGGTCTTGCTCTGATTGTCACTAAGTAGCAGACTAAGCAAGATTGGTCAGTCTGCAATGGTCCAACCCTCTTTCAGCACCTACAGAAACAAGCTATCCACCAGCTTTAGCGATTAGGAAAAGCCGTCTATGGGGTCGCACAGAGTCAGACATGACTGGAGCGACTTAGCAGCAGCAGCAGGAGCATGCGATTTCCAACCTGTGCACCTGTTTCCTTAGTTAGACCTTCAAGAGGCAAATTGTACTCACAGTATCAGGTCACTCGTGCTCAAGGTCAGAGATAACACTATCTGTGCCTTTGAAAAGAATGGCATGGACAAGGAGGAAAGAATTTCAGAGTCCTTTTTGACAATTTTACCATCCAATAACTTTTAACAAAATGTTACTTCCTCTTAATGCAAGTTGTGTTTCACAAGACACTTGCTATAAAAGATTTTTATTCACCACATTAAGGTTGAAAATACAAAATTACTTAGATGGCAAAATCACCTCTATCTATGGCTTGAACTCAAATTATGAAGATTGTAACATCATTTGTCTAAGGTAATTTATTTTCTCTACTAACTGGAACAATGTGGACGTGCACACAGGAGGTGACTACAAAGCAATGGTATTGGTTCTGAGCTGCATCAACCTGTTAATCAATTATTTAGGTATAGTCCACTTACTATACTTACTATAAACCCCATTCATTTTACACTATTATTCCATTGTTATCATTCATTCTTTTCCACAGACTTGACCAGGTGACTTATTGAAATCCAGATACTACATATCTACAAAATTCTTCTATATACAAATTTAGTCACTGTAGCCAATAGAAATTTGTTGAGTCTAACATAAATTGTTTTCACTTCTTTAGTTAATCCATGCTGGTTCTCAGTGAACTACTCACTGGAAAGTTATTCATTCATTCACATACTCATTCTGGAATCTGACAGCCATTGATAAAATGAGTTTAGGCCTGATAATGTGAATGGTTTTCATCTTATATGAACTGGCTTCACCATTAAAATTATAATGCCCTTATGTTATCAATGAAATATATTGTAATTATACAATTATACATCTTGAATAGAGTATATATTTTCCCTTCACTGGTTATCACAAAAACTTAGCATGAATGAAAAGAAAGAACACAGCTCTGGAGTCATAGGTTAAGATTTGAATTTGCCTCTTACCACCTGAATGACTTTAAGGTTGTTACTTAAATATTATGAGTGCTCCTTACTAAATTTTTTGCAAATAGAGTTACAATATGTAGCTGAAAGTAAAAGTGAAAGTTGCTCAGTCATGGCCAACTCTTTGTGACCCTAGGGGCTATAGAGTCCACGGAATTCTCCAGGACAGAATACTGGAGCGGGTAGCCTTTCCCTTCTCTAGGGAATCTTCCCAACCCAGGGATTGAACCCAGGTCTCCCACATTGTAGGAGGATTCTTAACCAGCTGAGCCAAAAAGGAAGCCCACAATATGTAGCTATTTGACTACAAATATATAATACATATAAATAAAAATATAATTTATTCTATTCAAATATGGAGAATTGTTTTAGGTTTACACAACTAAAATGTGCACAAACACACAGCTGCTGCTGCTGCTAAGTTGCTTCAATAGTGTCCAACTGTTTGTGATCCTATAGGTCGCAGTCTGTGAGGCTCCTCTGTCCATGGGATTCTCCAGGCAAGAATACTGGAGTGAGCTGCCCTGCCCTCCTCCAGGGGATCTTCCCAGCCCAGGGGCTGAACCCACATCTCTGTCTCCGGCATTGGCAGGCAGGTTCTTTACCACTAGCGCCACCTGGGAAGCTCCTCACCCCCCTCACACACATACTATTTAAACATCAAAATACAGTGCTTAACATGACATATTAACTTCTTTCTATGTTATTCTTCCTAAAGTTTCTTTTACTTCAGTTTCAATAAATAGTTCTTCATTATAGATAAAAGATTATGTCCTGATTAGGGCTTCCATCCATTAACTATAATTTTGAAAATATAAAACTGACAAGGTTTATTAAGTGTTTATCAAACTTATTTCTGACAAAAATAAATAAACTCTTTAAGTCAGGTTCACAGGAATTTTCCACCAAATTTTGCTGATTACTTTCCACTGTTTTTTATTTATTTATTTTTATTTATTTATTTATTTATTATTTTACTTTACAATTCTGTATTGGTTTTGCCATACATTGATATGAATCCACCACGGGTGTACATGCATTCCCAAACATGAACCTCCCTCCCACCTCCCTCCCCACAACTTCTCTCTGGGTCATCCCCGTGTACCAGCCCCAAGCATGCCATATCCTGCATCGGACATAGACTGGCGATTTGATTCTTACATGATATTATACATGTTTCAATGCCATTCTCCCAAATCATCTCACCCTCTGAGTCCAAAAGTCCGCTATACACATCTGTGTCTTTTTTGCTGTCCTGCATACAGGGTCATCATTGCCATTCCACTGTTTTTTAAAAAGTAAAGTTTTATTGATATGCACAAGGTTCACCTATAACAGAAATTTCCAACCAACAATGACCTTAATCTCTTGAGAAGAGAAAACTTCATTTGTCTCTCATCTAAAATTGGAAGGAGGCCATGCAGAGCCATTCTGTAGCTCTAAGATCCATTCCTGTTTCATGTTTCCATCCTGTCATCAAGTATCGGTGGCTCAGGATGGACTTTAGCATCACACTCATGTTCCATGCATGAGGATAATGAAAGGAAGCAAGAAGGGGCAAATATTCATGCATGTGTTCTCTTTCATTATTTCATCAAACAATTTCTTAAGCATCCAGTATATGTGGGGCTTTCCAGGTGGCACTAGTGATACAGAATCTGCCTGCCAATACAGGAGACATAAGAGACTCAGGTTCGATTCCTGGGTTGGAAAGATCCCCTGGAGGAGGAAATGGCAACCCATGCCAGTATTCTTGCCTGGAGAATCCCATGGGCAGAGGAGCCTTGCAGGCTACAGTCCATGGGGTCACAAAGAGTCAGACATGACTGAAGCGACTTAGCATGCACTCATGCATGTGTTAGAATTTATTCCAGGTTCTGATCATACAACAGTAAAGAAAACAGATAAAAATATCTGCCCTCATGAAGCTCCCTTTTCAGATTTACTCGACATAAGGGAAATCCCAGAAGCTTCCAGATGATACTTCTCCAGTTAAGATTCTATAGAAAATAAAGGAATTTATAGAAGGAAATCTAGCAATGTCTGTTACAAAATTCATCATAAAAATAGGAAGGAATGTTTTTGCCTTTGAAGCTATTACAAAAATCTGTGCATGAGCAAAGAATATAACTAGAATTCATAATGGACCACTCACCCAAAATGAACATTCAAGATTCATTTACATAAATAAATGCTGGTAGGTTTCTTTTAAAATCCCTAATATTTTAACAATTCATTAATACTTTTGAAATAAGTGGCCAAGATCAGGACAAATAAAATGTATACAAAATTTTAAAATTATCAACTGGAAAATAATTTACCCAAACAATAGGAACTTGAGAGTGAGAAAATACTTAGATGAGTATTAGGAGGATGAAGATATTTAATAAATTGGTGGCCCCTAATAAAAGAAAACACAATAAAAAAAATACCAGTAAAAATAAAAAACAATTCAAAATTATTTAAATATGGATTTTAAGGTAAACATAGTCTGATACAATCCCCCTTACAGTAGCTAAGTTTCTCATAATTTCTAGATGTGAAGTACTATATCTAATATTGTTTCTTGATTACACCTCCAATGTTACATTTTTCTCTTCTTTCTACCCTCCCTCCTTTCCTTCCTTCTCTTTTTAATCACTCTGTATCTTTCTAAACTTTTCATATACATTTGAAGCATTTGTAAAATAGGGATCTTTCAGCAGATTCAGGTCTGAGATGAATTCTCACTTTACAAAGTGAGACATTCTTTGATAATTTACCTAACCTTCCTTTATGCAGCTTTCACCAAAATGGAATATGTTAGATAAGGGGACTTAGAAAACTAAAACAATAAAGAAATTTATTTTCCTCTTTTCCAAGTCATAATTTAAATTCTAAAATCTGACAACCTGCCTCCACAGGCCTGCTGTGTGGTATGGTGAAAGCAGTTCTGGACAGGAGCTCAGGGGATATTTTGGTTCTGGGGAAGCTTCTATGTATCTGTATCACTCCAGGGATGTTATTTAACCTCTTTGAACCTCAGTTTCCACATCTTCAAAATGAAGGAGTTGGATATGATGACCATTATTATGGCTTATAATTCTACAATTCTATTATTCTAATTCAATAACTTACTTGGAAATGCATACTTTAATAAGGAGCTATTTGTACATGTCTCTGAGAGAGGAGATATCCTGATCATGCTACTGAATACTCTCTATCACAGTTCTCAGTCCTCTTGGACTATAAGTGAATCAACCAATCAAAGTCAGGCATGCATTATTATACAGAAAAGCAGCAAAGACACATTTATAAATGAGGAGACTGACTTGATAACAGGATACATGTAATTCACTACATCAAATTTTCATGTACTATTCTTTTTATTCTAGAAAAGAGTAAACATTTAATGCCATATTTGGAACTATTATCACCACTGTTTTTCTGTGTATAAAGAACAAGACCTTTATAATCAAAGTGTAACACAAAGGAAACATATTTTTTTTCAGAAAGCTAAGTATATTTTCAGTCCAATTCACTGCAAATGATCTGTTGTATTTTTTCATCCTATTTTTTTTTTATTATAATGCCAAAGTAAGTCTGAAAATTTCCATTACTGTTTCACAATTAAATGTTTTATGAGTGAGCTCTTCATAGTTCCTGTGTGGTAGGTGTGTGCCGGGTCACTTCAGTCCTGTCTGACTCCTTGCGACTCTATGGACTATAGCCAGGCAGGCTCCTCTGTCTATAAGATTTGCCAAGCAAGAATACTGGAATCAGGTGCCATGTCCTCCTCCAGGGAATCTTCCCAACTCAGGGATCGAACCCATGTCTCTTACCTCTCCTGCAAAGGCAGGCAGGTTCTTTACCACTAGCACCACCTGAGAAGCAGTATAGTATATAAAATATAATAAATATTAACAAAAAGTTGCTAAAATAGTGATTTATCTAAAGCATTCATTTTTAAAATTTAAATACAAGACATTATCTTTTTGTACCTGAGAGTCAAAGGAGTTAATAATAATGTTCATCAAAAACAATAGCTATTTCTCAAACTGATGAACTTGAACAGTTTGAGCATTGAGAAGGCACACCCATTTATAACATCTGATTTGTTAAAGAACAGAGAAAATAAAGTATTTCAAATTTAAGCAGAGATTTTGGAGAGTAAAGCAGAGTTGATTGATTGGTCATATCTTAAAAATCAAAATCAGAAAATGCAAGTGACAAACAGAAACTTTAATTTATTTATTACTGTCTGATCAAAAGCATCTTCATAAACTGGGAACTGAATACTACTTTCTCATTATAGTAATATATATATTTAAGATCAAATGTAGACATCAATGTAAAAAGAAGCTAGTAATTTAACAAGGAGGTCCACTCCCTTTACAAATACTTATATACTTACTTATATTTCTCTTTATTAATGCAGTGTTGAGAAAGTTTAGTTTGAGTTTATTCTTAAAGGATAGATTATTTAATTTTATGCTTCTACGTTGACAGTTTCTTTTTTTTTTACACTTTAACACTTCAAAACTGTAACACCATTATTCTCCATCTTATGTGGTTGAGGTTGAAGCTTTAATAATTGGGCCTTTGTAATTACTTTACATTTTTTTGAATGTTATAAAAACTTTTTGTTTGATATTATTCACTCTTATGATATCTGGGTATGACTTACTACTTTATTATTATTATTGTTACTCCTGTAAACTGTGCATGTTAGGCCTAGAGATATTGATTTTGTCAATTCTGGAAAATTCTGAGCCATTCTTTTCACTTCCTCTGGAAACTTATTAACACACATTGAAAGTACTCTTTCATATACCCTGTTTTTCTATATTTCCCCTTGTTGCTGAAGCCAAAGCTCCAATACTTTGGTCACCTCATGAGAACAGTCAGTTAACTCATTGGTAAAGACCCTGATGCTGTAAACACTGAAGGCAAAAGGAGAAGGACCGGCAGAGGATGAGATGGTTAGATAGTATCACTGACTCAATAAAATGAATATGAGCAAAATCCAGGAGACAGCGGAAGGCAGAGGAGCCTGGTGTGTTACAGTCCATGGGGTTGCAGAGTCTGAAACGACTGAACAACAACAGTGCCATATCATTTTCTTCCCCCTAAATTTCCCTTCTAATTCACTTATTTTCTCATACTTTGGGGAGGTCTAATTTGCTTCTTAAATCATTAAGTTTTAAATTTCAATGAATATGTATTTCTATTTTTAGAATTTGTATTTGGTACCTTTCAAGACTGCATTTGTTTTAAATCAGTCTTCTGTTCTTTTGTTTTCTATAACACTTTTTACATTATTAATTTTAAATATACCTCTTCATTCTATAAAATGCACTAAGTGCAGGCGGCGGTGGCGGCCGACGCACTAAGCATGGCTGAGAGCTACCCCGCATCTGAGGTCAAGGGCAACAGCCGAGAGGAGCTACCCCATGTCGGAGGCCAGGGGTGGCGCCCAAGGCCAGGAGCAGTGGCCGGGAGGAGCAACCCCAGACCCAAGGAGTGGTGGCTGTGCGGGCACAGGAGGAGCTAGAGGAGCCATCCCACGTTGAAGGTCAGGAAGGGTGGCAGGAGGAGATACCCCTCATCCAAGGTAAGGAGCAGTGGCTGTGCTTTGCTGGAGCAGCCGTGAAGAGATACCCCACACCCAAGGTAAGAGAAACCCAAGTAAGATGGTAGGTGTTGCAAGAGGGCATCAGAGGGCAGACACACTGAAACCATACTCAAAGAAAACTAGTCATTCTAATCACACTAGGACCACAGCCTTGTCTAACTCGATGAAACTAAGCCATGCCCATGGGGCAACCCAAGATGGGCGGGTCATGGTGGAGAAATCTGACAGAATGTAGTTCACTGGAGAAGGGAATAGCAAACCACTTCAGTATTCTTGCCTTAAGAACCCCATGAACAGTATGAAAAGGCAAAATGGTAGGATACGGAAAGAGGTAATCCCCAGGCCAGTAGGTGACCAATATGCTACTGGAGGTCAGTGGAGAAATAACTCCAGAAAGAATGAAGGAAAGGAGTGAAAGCAAAAACAATACCCAGTTGTGGATGTGACTGGTGATAGAAGCAAGATCCGATGCTGTAAATAGCAATATTGCACAGGAACCTGGAATGCTAGGTCCATGAATCAAGGCAAATTGGAAGTAGTCAAACAGGAGATGGCAAGAGTGAACGTTGACATTCTAGGAATCAGCGAACTAAAACGGACTGGAATGGGTGAATTTAACTCAGATGACCATTATATCTACTACTGCGGGTAGGAATCCCTCAGAAGAAATGGAGTAGCCTTCATGGTCAACAGAAGAGTCCAAAATGCAGTACTTGGATGCAATCTCAAAAACAACAGAATGATCTCTGTTCGTCTCCAAGGCATACCATTCAATATCACAGTTATCCAAGTCTATGCCCCAACCAGTAATGCTAAAGAAGCTGAAGTTGAACGGTTCTATGAAGACCTACAAGATCTTTTAAAACTAACACCCAAAAAAGATGTCCTCTTCATTATAGGGGACTGGAATGCAAAAGTAGGAAGTCAAGAAACACCTGGAGTAACAGGCAAATTTGGCCTTGGAATGCGGAATGAAGCAGGGCAAAGGCTAATAGAGTTTTGCCAAGAAAATGCACTAGTCATAGCAAACACCCTCTTCCAAGAACACAAGAGAAGACTCTACACATGGACATCACCAGATGGTCAACACCAAAATCAGATTGATTATATTCTCTGCAGTAAAAGATGGAGAAGCTCTATACAGTCAACAATAACAAGACCAGGAGCTGACTGTGGCTCAGATCATGAAATCCTTATACCAAATTCAGACTGAAATTGAAGAAAGCAGGGAAAATCGCTAGACCATTCAGGTATGACCTAAATCCAATCCCTTATGATTATACAGTGGAAGTGAGAAATAGATTTAAGGGCCTAGATCTGATAGATAGAGTGCCTGATGAACTATGGAATGAGGTTTGTGACATGGTACAGGAGACAGGGATCAAGACCATCCATATGGAAAAGAAATGCAAAAAAGCAAAGTGGCTGTCTGGGGAAGCCTTACAAATATCTGTGAAAAGAAGAGAAGCGAAAAGCCAAGGAGAAAAGGAAAGATATAAGCATCTGAATGCAGAGTTCTAAAGAATAGCAAGAAGAGATAAGAAAACCTTCAGCGATCAATGCAAAGAAATAGAGGAAAAGAATAGAATGGGAAAGACTAGAGATTGCTTCAAGAAAATTAGAGATACCAAGGGAACGTTTCATGCAAAGATGGGCTCGATAAAGGACAGAAATGGTATGGACCTAACAGAAGCAGAAGATATTAAGAATAGATGGCAAGAATACACAGAAGAACTGTACAAAAAAGATCTTCACAACCCAGATAATCACGATCGTGTGATCACTTACCTAGAGCCAGACATCCTGGAATGTGAAGTCAAGTGGGCCTTAGAAAGCATCACTACAAACAAAGCTAGGGGAGGTGATGGAATTCCAGTCGAGCTGTTTCAAATCCTGAAAGATGATGCTGTGAAAGTCTTGCACTCAATATGCCAGCTCATTTGGAAAACTCAGCAGTGGCCACAGGACTGGAAAAGGTCAGTTTTCATTCTAATCCCAAAGAAAGGCAATGTCAAAAAATGCTCAAACTACCACACAATTGCACTAATCTCACATGCTAGTAATGTTCAAAATTCTCCAAGCCAGGCTTCAGTAATACGTGAACTGTGAACTTCCAGATGTTCAAGCTGGTTTTAGAAAAGGCAGAGGAGCCAGAGATCAAATTGCCAACATCCCCTGGATCATGGAAAAAGCAAGAGAGTTCCGGAAAAACATCTATTTCTGCTTTATTGACTATGCCAAAGCCTTTGACTGTGTGGATCACAATAAACTGTGGAAAATTCTGAAAGAGATGGGAATACCAGACCACCTAACCTGCCTCTTGAGAAATCTGTATGCAGGCCAGGAAGCAACAGTTAGAACTGGACATGGAACAACAGACTGGTTCCAAATAGGAAAAGGAGTACGTCAAGGCTGTATATTGTCACCCTGCTTATTTAACTTCTATGCAGAGTACATCATGAGAAACGCTGGGCTGGAAGAAGCACAAGCTGGAATCAAGATTGCCAGGAGAAATCTCAATAACCTGAGATATGCAGATGACACCACCCTTATGGCAGAAAGTGAAGAGGAACTAAAAAACCTCTTGATGAAAGTGAAAGAGGAGAGTGAAACAGTTGGCTTAAAGCTCAACATTCAGAAAACGAAGATCATGGCATCTGGTCCCATCACTTCATGGCAAATAGATGGGGAGACAGTGGAAACAGTGTCAAACTTTATTTTGGGGTCTCCAAAATCACTGCACGTGGTGATTGCAGCCATGAAATTAAAAGACACTTACTCCTTGGAAGAAAAGTTATCACCAACCTAGATAGCATATTCAAAAGCAGAGACATTACTTTGCTGACTAAGGTCTGTCTAGTCAAGGCTATGGTTTTTCCAGTGGTCATGTATGGATGTGAGAGTTGGACTGTGAAGAAGGCTGAGCGCCAAAGAATTGATGCTTTTGACCTGTGGTGTTGGAGAAGATTCCTGAGAGTCCCTTGGACTGCAAGGAGATCCAACCAGTCCATTCTGAAGGAGATCAGCCTTGGGATTTCTTTGGAAGGAATGATGCTAAAGCTGAAGCTCCAGTACTTTGGCCACCTCATGTGAAGAGTTGACTCATTGGAAAAGACTTTGATGCTGGGAGGGATGGGGGGCAGGAGGAGAAGGGGACGACCTAGGATGAGATGGCTGGATGGCATCATTGACTCGATGGACGTGAGTCTGAGTGAGGTCCGGGAGTTGGTGATGGACAGGGAGGCCTGGCGTGCTGCGATTCATGGAGTCACAAAGAGTCGGACACGACTGAGTGACTGAACTGAACTGATTCATTCTATATAGTCTCTTTAATAGCATTAATCTCTTTTCTCAAGTTTTGCAAGTTAGGTAATTCTCTTGTTTGACTAAATCTTATTCATCATGAGTATTTTTCATATCATGTTTTGTAATTTTTTTTATTTTAGCTTATTTCCCACAAAGCATGTTGTTATTATGGGAAATCCAAGCATTTTGGTTTTTGAAGTATCTCTCCAGAGAGCTTTGCATTTGTTTCCAACAGACAGCAGAGATGTGTCAATGACCAGAGACCAATTTCCATGTTTATTTCTCAGTATGGTATTTCTTGGAATACATGAATAGTGTAAACTTGGACTCCAATTAATCAGAAACACACGCTTTGGATGTTGAGTTCTCATTGAAGAGATTTTGTGCCACCCAGAGTCAAAGAGTGGCTAGTTTAATTATAATTATTTACAGCCAGCCTTCCCATGGGAGTTGAAAGTCAAATTGAGTAGCAATACAGTATTCTTACACCATTTCCAGGCTTTCCCGGTGATTCAGTGGGTAAAGAGTCTTCCTGCAAAGCAGGAGTTGCAAGAGATGCAGCTTTGATCCCTGGGTCAGGAACACACCCTGGAGGTTGCATGGAAACCCACTTCAGTATTCTTGCCTGGAGAATCCCATGGACAGAGGAGCCTGGCGGACCAGTCCATGGGGTTGCAAAGAGCTGGACACAAATGAAGTGACTGAGTATGCATACCATCTCCATCACATGTGTCCTACACTATCATCAGCTGGCATGACCTTTGCTCTGACTCTCACCTACCTCTAGGCTTCTGGTGTGTGGGATTTCCATATCTTGCATGCTCCATAGAAACAGCATTTCATTTATTTATTTAATCCTCAATATAATGGTGGAAAGTTCACAAAAGTATAAGTCATTTCATCAACTAGAAGTCTGAGACTTTACACATTAAACAAGGACATTTGTAAATAGATCTATTGATAACTCACTAATGAATAGTACAAGTTATTGATAAAAATGGAAAATTAGATTTCATTGTTAACCAAGTAAAGACAAAATAAAATGCTATTTGTTTATTCATCAAAAATAAAAAAGACTAAAAAGAATGGTAAAGTGTAATGAATCTGGGCATCCTTATATACTGCACAATTTCTGAAGAACATCTGACTATATATATAAAATACACAAAGTATGAACATACCTATGATCAACTCTTTAAGTATTTCTATTCCCAGTATTCTTTTCTTAAGGAAGTAATGTTAATCTATAAAATTTTCATTGGAATATTATTTATGATAGTATTAAAAATCTTTAAAGAAAACATTGTAAAGAACTGGCCAAATAAATTATGGAGGACTCTAAATAATTTTTATATCTGAATAACAGAGGGATGGGTGGTTATTAAAAATTAAATTATAGCAAAAGAAATAGACATGGGAAAATATGGTAGAGCAGTTAAGTAAAAAAAAAAAAAAAAGGCACTAAGCTGTATAGACCCAAATATGTAAAACATTTATAGATATAATTTTATGTGAAAAAATATGGGTTTTACAAAAAATAGAAGACCTTTTAGAACTAACACCCAAAATAGATGTCCTTTTCATTATAAGGGACTGGAATGCACAAGTAGGAAGTCAAGAAATACCTGGAGTAACAGGCAAATTTGGCCTTGGAGTACAGAATGAAGCAGGGCAAAAGCTAATAGAGTTTTGCCAAGAGAACCCATTGATCATAGCAACAACCCTCCTCCGACAACATGAGAAGACTCTACACATGGACATCACCAAATGGCCAACGCTGAAATCAGACTGATTATAGTCTTTGCAGCCAAAGATGGAGAAGCTCTATACAGTCAGCAAAAACAAGACCAGGAGCTGACTGCGGCTCAGATCATGAACTCCTTATTGCCAAATTCAGATTAAATTGAAGAAAGTGGGGAAAACAACTAGACCATTTAGGTATGACCTAAATCAAATGCCTTGGGAGGTGGGAGGGGGATTCAGGATTGGGAGCTCATATACACCCATGGCGGATTCATGTCAATGTATGGCAAAACCAACACAGTATTGTAAAGTAAAATAAAGTAAAAATTAAATTAAAAAAAATAAATTAAAAAAAATCAAATGCCTTATGATTATACAGTGGAAAGGAGAAATAGATTTAAGAGACTAGACCTGATAGACAGAGTGCCTGATGAACTGTGGTTGGAGGTTTGTGACATTGTACAGGAGACAGGGATCAAGACGATCCCCAAGAAAAAGAAATGCAAAAGGGCAAAATGGCTGTCTGAAGAGGTCTTACAAATAGCTGTGAAAAGAAGAGAAGTGAAAAGCAAAGGAGCAAAGGAACGCTATTCCCATTTGAATGCAGAGTTCTAAAGAATAGAAAGGAGAGATAAGAAAGCCTTCCTCAGCGCTGAATGCAAAGAAATAGAGGAAAACAACAGAACAAAAAAGACTAGAGATCTCTTCAATAAAACTGGAGATCCCAAGGGAACATTTCATGCAAAGATAAGATGGGCACAATAAAGGAAAGAAATGGTATGAACATAAAAGAAGCAGAAGATATTAAGAAGAGGTGGCAAGAATACACAGAGTTCAGTTCAGTTCAGTCGCTCAGTTGTGTCCAATTCTTTGCGACCCCATGAATTGCGGCACGCCAGGCCTCCCTGTCCATCACCAACTCCCGGACCTCACTCAGATTCATTTTCATTGAGTCAGTGATGCCATCCAGCAATCTCATCCTAGGTCGTCCCCTTCTCCTCCTGCCCCCCATCCCTCCCAGCATCAAAGTCTTTTCCAATGAGTCAACTCTTCACATGAGGTGGCCAAAGTACTGGAGCTTCAGCTTTAGCATCATTCCTTCCAAAGAAATCCCAAGGCTGATCTCCTTCAGAATGGACTGGTTGGATCTCCTTGCAGTCCAAGGGACTCTCAGGAATCTTCTCCAACACCACAGGTCAAAAGCATCAATTCTTTGGCGCTCAGCCTTCTTCACAGTCCAACTCTCACATCCATACATGACCACTGGAAAAACCATAGCCTTGACTAGACAGACCTTAGTCAGCAAAGTAATGTCTCTGCTTTTGAATATGCTATCTAGGTTGGTGATAACTTTTCTTCCAAGGAGTAAGCATCTTTTAATTTCATGGCTGCAATCACCACGTGCAGTGATTTTGGAGACCCCAAAATAAAGTCTGACACTGTTTCCACTGTCTCCCCATCTATTTGCCATGAAGTGATGGGACCGGATGCCATGATCTTCGTTTTCTGAATGTTGAGCTTTAAGCCAACTGTTTCACTCTCCTCTTTCACTTTCATCAAGAGGTTTTTTAGTTCCTCTTCACTTTCTGCCATAAGGGTGGTGTAGGAACTGTACAAAAAAGATCTTCACAATCAAGATAATCACGATGGTGTGATCACTCACCTATAGCCAGACATCTTGGAATGTAAAGTCAAGTGTGCCTTAGAAAGCATCACTACAAACAAAGCTAGTGGAGGTGATGGAATTCCAGTTGAGCTATTTCAAATCTTAAAAGACGATGCTGTGAAAGTTCTGCACTCAATATGTCAGCAAATTTGGAACAGTTAGCAGTGGCCACAAGATTGGAAAAGGTCAGTTTTCATTCCAATCCAAAAGAAAGGCAATGCCAAAGAATGGTCAAACCACCATACAACTGCACTCATCTCACATGCTAGTAACGTAATGCTCAAAATTCTCCAAGCCAGGCTTCAGCAATACGTGAACTGTGAACTTCCAGATGTTCAAGCTGGTTTTAGAAAAGGCAGAGGAGCCAGAGATCAAATTGCCAACATCCGCTGGATCACCAAAAAAGCAAGACAAATCTAGGAAAACATCTATTTCTGCTTTATTGACTATGCCAAAGCCTTTGACTGTGTGGATCACAATAAACTGTGGAAAATTCTGAGAGATGGGAATACCAGACCACCTGACCTGCCTCTTGAGAAACTTGTATGCAGGTCAGGAAGCAACAGTTAGAACTGGACATGGAACAACAGACTGGTTCCCAATAGGAAAAAGAGTACGTCAAGGCTGTATATTGTCACCCTGCTTATTTAACTTATATGCAGAGTACATCATAAGAAATGTTGGGCTGGAGAAAGCACAAGCTGGAATCAAGATTGCTGGGAGACATATCAATAACCTCAGATATGTAGATGACACCACCCTTATGGCAGAAAGTGAAGAGGAACTAAAGAGCCCCTTGATGAAAGTGAAAGAGGAGAGTGAAAAAGTTGGCTTAAAGCTCAACATTCAGAAAACGAAGATCATGGCATCTGGCTCCATCACTTCATAGCAAATAGATGGGGAAACAGTGGAAACAGTGGCTGACTTTATTATTTTTGACTCCAATATCACTGCAGTTGGTAACTGCAGCCATAAAATTAAAAGACGCTTCCTCCTTGGAAGGAAAGTTATGACCAACCTAGACAGCATATTCAAAAACAGAGACATTACTTTGTCAACAAAATTTCATCTAGTCAAGGCTATGGTTTTTCGAGTTGTCACGTATGGATGTGAGAGGTGGACTATAAGGAAAGCTGAGCACCGAAGAACTGATGCTTTTGAACCGCGGTTTGGAGAAGAGTCTTGAGAGTCCCTTAAACTGCAAGGAGATTCAACCAGTCCTCTTAAAGGAGATCTGTCCTGGATGTTCATTGGAAGGACTGATGTTGAAGCTGAAACTCCAATACTTTGGCCACCTGATGCGAAGAGCTGATTCATTTGAAAAGACCCTGATGCTGGGAAAGACCGAGGGTAGGAGGAGATGGGGATGGCAGAGGACGAGATGGTTGGATGGCATCACCAACTCAATGGACATGAGTTTGGGTGAACTCTGGGAGTTGGTGATGGACAGTGAGGCCTGGCATGCTGTGGTTCATGGGGCTGCAATGAGCTGGACATGACTGAGCGACTGAACTGAACACAAAATACTAACTGTGAATTCCTTAAATGAACATAGGAACTCATAACCAGAAGATAGAAATGAAAAATGACATTTTTTAAAGCACATATCCAGTCTGTCCAGTAAACTAGTTTGAAGTTTTAAAAACTTATCAGTCTTTGAAAATATTCTCTTTATTTCGATGACCTTTCACTCACTACAAATACTGTGAGTTATCAAAAGCAGAGAATGCTTTATTCATTTTTATGGTTTTAATCAGAGTTCATAGTAAGTTCTCAATAAAAGTATGTACAATTTAGTCAAATAAAATTAATGAGTAAATAATAAGTTTAAAATAATGATGTTGTAATCAACTTTGAATAGGATAGTGATAATTTAAAAAAATAAAATGAAATTAATCACCATATTAAAATGCATGATTGTAGTAGCATTCTAGAAAACAGATCAAATATTTTTGAAATTGATAAATAAATAATGTTTTGAACTTCAATAATTAACCACATGTATAAGGTTTACATTTGTATAGGTGATTAATAAGACCAAATAGAAATAAAATATTTGAATGAATTTAAGTTGAATCTCCATGTATCAGTAATATCTTCGTAAACTATCCCTTGATAATCAATTTCAACCAAAGAATTCACCTGCGGTTTTTCTGCTAATGGCTCTTCAGTTTATGCTTTTTGAGACAACTCATAAGAGAGGAAAGAATGGGAATATTTTCAATGCATTCAATACCATAGTTCCTTTCCTAGCCTTTCTAAGCTCCATCATAAGTGGATATCAAAAGGGGAATCTAAACTATCTCTGCTAAAACGCTGGCTCCATATATAAATAGTCATAAAACAACCTAGAAAAATATATCTAAAACAAAACAGAAAAATCCTTATGAAACAAACTATGTACTGTGTGTGTGACAGGAGAAGGTTTAGATACATATAAAGGAATTGTCCTCTGCTCTGCTACTTTAGAATAACACCCCACTCTGAAAGTTAGGCAAGTTACATTCACATATGCTTGGTACAGTATTGTCCTCATATTTTAAAAAATCAAATCAATATTCCACAATATTACACTTGGATAATTGTAAAGAGTATGCTTTAGGATTTAAAAAGTATGAGTGACTTTGAAGAAAACACAGAACTTTACTAGGATTTTAAGTTTTTATCCCAAAGTTCTTTTTAGTATCCTAGAGAACAAATCCATACTTCAGACTAAAATGTTATAATAATATAAAGATAACTATACTATCAGAAATCTGTTATGAGATTCTGTCATCTGAATGGTGTATATTTTTAATCAATCCAAAATCTCTGATTGGGGGATTTAATGCCAGAGATTGCTGTTAATTTCTTCAGATTTGTACTCATCATAAGAATCTTATTTCCCTACGAGTTCTTCCCTTCATAAAATCTTATCCCAAGACAGCTAACATCCTTCCAAGAGCACAAACAGTCAAACCTGGGCTCATAACGCAGAGATAAAACACTCTTTATAGCAGCATTCATTAAGGTACTAGACAGAGTACAAAAAGCAGCAACGGGGAGCTTTCCCCTAAAAGCTTTTAATACAGCTCTTTCCAAGACCCATTAAATCAGCCCAGCACTAAAGCCTCCAGCCACCCCCATCTATTGATCCCCATCACTACAGAGCCCCCTACTCTGTCTGATTAAGGTATGAGGTAATTTATGTCTGATGAATAGTCCACTGAAGAGTCACTAGTATAAAAGGAACAAGTCAGAATCCAAACACTAAGTCAACTGTCTGTTCCTGAAAAGTCCCTGCTAATATAAATACTTTGTAAATCTCTTTCCCTTCCTTTCCATTTGACTTATCCAAACAGAGCCTACAAATAGCAAACATTTATTGAACACATACTATGTGGCTGCACTAGGACATGTGTTCTATACATTATTTTTATTTAATCCTTACAACAACAGGCTAGTTCATATGTCCCCATTTTACAGATGAGAGACATGAGGCTCAGAAAGTTTAAGTAATTTCCAGAATCTCGAAGCCAATAGGTGGCACAATCACTGTTTGAAAAAGCTTTGTACTGAATCTTTCTACTCACTTACCTTTTATTTTTATTTTGGGATGTGTTACTATGTACTAGGACCTGTAGTGGACATAGTTTTGCAGGGGTGAACGACATGGACATAATTCCTGTGTTCATGGTGCTTCCAGTCTCGTGAAAGCAAAAGCTGTACATGAGTAAACTCAAAATCAATTGAAAAGGATAATAATTACTATGAGGAACAAAGTAAGTTAATATTTTTCATTTTGCAGAATTAATAACTCTGAAAGTTTCTTTCACATTTATTTGTCACATTTAGTTATAATTTCAATAAGGTACAACCATAAAAAAATGTTTATAATTTTCTTTCTAATCGAAAGGATTTCTCATTCTTAATTCAGACAAGCAGAAGTACTCTGAAATTGATTATCCTTTATCCCATTGGGGCTTTCCTGGTGGCTCAGATGGGAAAGACTCTGCCTGCAATATGGGAGACCCAGGTTCAATCCCTGGGTCAGGATGATCCCCTGGAGAAAGGAAAGGCAACCCACTCCAGTGGAGAACTGGACAATTTTCTTGCCTGGAGAATCCCATGGACAGACGAGTCTGGCAGGCTACAAAGTCTGGGGTCACAAAGAGTCAAACACAACTAAGCAATTAACACTTTCACTTTATGCCATAGGATAAACCACATATTCTGAATATAGAATCCCATGGATGCTTCTGGTCTCAGTGCCCTTTCTAGTTTAGCAGTCTGTATTTTCCAAAATATCATAGTTTGGACAATAAAATGTATGATGACTTTATTATACAATATTTAGTCATTCTGAATGTGTTTAGAGAGAATAGTGGTGAGCCTAAACTACTGATTATGTCCTACAGTCTGCTAGAATCATTACGTATGTAATTTCATTTAGTCTTCAGAACACCTCACTCAGGTGGTGATGGCTGTACACACTGTACTGGTGAGGAAGTATAGAGGACAAGAAACATGTTCAAGGTCACAAAACTCATCCAAGCCCCTGTGCTTCAAAGTCTTTGATCATCAGACACACACACACACACACACACTACAGATTTACATGGAAATAATCAAGTAATGTTTCTTCCTTCTCAAACAGGATACAGAAATAGAAAATGGCCTGTTCTTCACCTTATGACTGATGGCCTTGACTAGAACAACAAAGATAGAAATGACTTGAAGACATCATTTACAATCTACCAATTTGGACTTCTTAAGCGTCTCTCAAACACTCCCATTCTTCACCTCACCATTCATTCTCTAAATATTGATTGAGCCCATTGTTCCAGACATGGTGATAGGTACCAAGGATACAACTAAAGACAAGATGAATGTAGTTTGTCTCTACCTACCTGGAGTCTGCAGTCTAGTGGAGAAAGCAAGCCATAACAAATAAAGAAAAACAAAATAACTATAAATTGCTCTAAATGTTATGAAAGTTAAGAAAAACAAAGTCTAGTAGCTTCCTCATGGATTATTTTATTCCAGTATGCTAATACAACACCCCCCATGCCATCACTGAAATTTCTGAACACAAACTTTAAAATGTTTCTCCATTATTTAAATTTCTTTGAAAGCTCCTTAAAATCATCAGCATAAGTCTATATATGCAAGTCACTATGATATCCTCTCTGCCTACAACTTTTGTTTATATTTGACATCATGGGCCTACGACCTATAATATTTTCTCACAACTGAAAAACTGTTATATGAAAAATAGACTTAGACGTATAAAATAAATGCTAGAAAATAAATATGCATATGTGATTAGTTATATGTCTAAAGAAGGTAACACTGTATCAATTATGTTATATGTTATAATACATACTTTATATTATATATAGTATATTACTTTTAGAACTGCATATTATACTGAGAAAGTGAAAGTGAAGTTGCTTAGTCATGTCTGACTCTTTGCGACCCCACGGACTGTAGCCTACCAGGCTTCTCTGTCCATAGGATTTTCCAGGCAAGAATACTGGATTGGGTTGCTGTTTCCTTCTCCAGGGGATCTTCCCGACCCAGGGATCGAACCCAGATCTCCTGTCAACTGGCCCACTACTGGGTTCTCATTAAGTCTTGTTTCTATTTCTCGTCTACTGTAACACTTATATAGTTCTGAATATTGACACCTGCCATTTACAAAGTTTTTTGATCATATATTTGTATCAGTAAAAAAAAGTTACATGCATATTCAGTATATATGTCTTTTGTATAATTATAAATGACATACATTTACTACTCTTCTAATATTTGTTCACATTGCATACAGACACAAAATAATAGAAACTAAAACCAAAAGGATGAAAGAAAGATAAAAGAATATTTATTATAAAATATCTTACTCTATATTATTCATAATATTACAAAAACCTTATTTCAATTTCACCAAATGTCATTAGAATTTAGCAATATCTTTATTAATATTTTGGTATGATAAATATCCTGGAGAAGGGAATGACAATCCACTCCAATATTGTTGCCTTGAAAATCCCATGGACAGAAGAGCCTGGAGGGCTACAGTTCAGGGGTCACAAAGAGTCAGACATGACTGAAAAACTGAGCACACACACACATACACACGATAAATACCTTATTTTAAAAATCATGTTTTGAATCCTTGTATCACAAGGATACTTTCTGAATTCATTTATTTGGAAACTGGGTTTTAATGGTTGTCGTAACTGGAATGGATATTTTTATTAACCAAATTAAAAAGTCCCAATACTCATTGTATTTTTGTATGTTTGTCCCTTTTTTTTTTAAGGGGGTATGTGTAGACATAGGATCCCATGTGTATAAACTTAAGCTAATAATGCTTTTCCATTTATAACATGCTATCCATTTCAATCCTTTCAAAGGCTCTCTCTTATTGTATTTATCTATTCTGTTTTATCACCAAACCCTCATCTCATTCTTCTACCAATCCTCCCAAAATAATATGTCATTATTTATCACTTGGTATACTTATACTGTTACAGACATGAGGGATTGCTTTCTGTGCATGTATTTTTAATTTATATGAATATTTCTGGTTTAGATATCTCATTCTGTTTCTCATACTTCCCATTAAGAATTATATTTTGAAAGATAAATTCATGTTGCCATATGTACATTTAATTCTTTTCTTTTAATTTCTGCATATATCCAAACACATTTTAATCTATCCACTCTCCCAGTGATGGACATCATTTTGTCTTTAACCCTCCATCACCACAAATAAGAGTGTAATAAACACTGTAGAGTATATCTCTTCAAAAGTCTATAGAAGGAATTCAGGGGGATATACCAGAAGTGAAATTGCCACAACAATAGCTGAACATCGTGATCTTGTTTTCCAGTTATGAAAGTATTTAATTCACCAAGGATTTTTCTTTCATCTTTGATGTGAATCAATTTTTCTTGTAAACCAATAGGAATACATTGTATTTTAATGAGCTCAAAATTTTTAACTGATTTTTAATGGACTCAAAACTCTCAGAAAGTCTTCATTTGGAAGACTGGAATAAATAAAATGTTCGTAAACAAATGAGAATGCAACTCTCAACTCTTCCATATTGTAGAGGTCCTGTTCTTTCTTAACAGAAAGCTTGTACCTTAGTGACATAGGGCCATCTCACCAAATAAACAAGTTATGGCACCAATGATAATCCCTATTTTGACTATCAGTAAATTAACACATGGATTATCACTGATGGCGTGGGGAAGGGAGTGGGCATCCAAGACATACACAGTGAGCTGCTGATTATTCATGTTGACCACAGATTTATTCAAAAGATGAATGTAGATTTAACCACATTAGCTTGGTACATAAATTTAAATATACGGCCTTGACTGGGGTTATGAACTTTCCACAAACTCAAAACAACAATAATAAAACTATATCAGTGCATTGATTTTTTAAAAGATTTTTTTTAATGTGGACCATTTTAAAGTCTTTATTGAATTTGTTACAATATTGTTTCTGTTTTATACTTTGAGTTTTTGGCTGCAAGGTATGTGGGATCTTAGCTTCCCAACCAGGGATCAAACTCACATCCACTTCCACATTCGCATTGGAAGGCGAAGTCTTAATCACTGGACCACCAGGGAAGTTCTTAGGTCAATGTATCTTAACAGGGAGAGCTGAAATATTACTATGCTTTCCCTGCTCAGAACTCTTCCTCCTCCATGCTAATAAGAAAGTATCTTCTGGACCTATGAAAATATATGGATTACATATTTCCTGAATGGGGGCCAGGTAAGTAAATTTGCAGGTAGTCAGAGTAAACTAAATAGAGTCAATGTCATAGAATCAGAAAGATACTTTTTTTTTTTCACTCTGAAAAAAAAAAAAGTAGATGCTTTATGTCTTTCTTTGATAGTTCTCATGATTCACTTACCAGAAAACAGATGGGAAAAGAGATCTAAGTCTTTGTCTTAGTTTGATGCATTAATTTAAAAACTTCCTTTGGGTAATCCTACAGCATTTTAAGTTAAATTGTCCAGTCTTCTAGTTTTCCAGTGCTCTACTCTGCTCGCCTGGGAAACAAGCAAGATACCCAGCACTTAGTGGTGGCAAAAGAAGTGACCTAGAGCTCAGCGCCTCGCTATATGCTTTGTTATCTCACTCATCTCAGCCTGAGACAAGCTAGTCTGGGTTTCCCCATGAACCAGATGCCAGCTGAGGTAAGTCAATAGCATCTTGGGATTTCACTGACTTCTGACACTATAGTGAGCTAAGGTTATATCTGTGGTTTTTTTCTTTTTCCTTCAGCTGGCCAGGAATCAGTTGTACATATGGTCCCCAGCTTATGATTATTCCACTTAATGAGTTTTTGATTTTACAATGGTGGGAAAGTGATTCACATTCAGTAGAAACTGTACTTCAGATTTTGAGTTGGTATTTTTCAGGGCTAGTGACATGTGGCATGATGCTCTCTCATGACGGTGGGCAAGGGCAGGGAGCCTGCGGTTCCTGGTTCACCACGTGATCGTGAGGGGAAGCTACCAATACACTTATCACCATTCTGTACCCATACAACCATTTTGTTTTTCACCTTCGATACAGTATTCATAAGTTATATAAGATATTCAACACTTTATTCTAAAATGGGCTTTGTGTTAAGATGTTTGATTTTGCTCAACTATAGGCTCGTATAAGTGTTCTGAGCACATATAATAGGTTAGGCTAAGCTATGATGTTTGAGAGGTTGGTGTATTAAATACATTTTCAAATTACAGTATTTTCCATTTATGATGGGCTTATTGGGACATAAAGCCATCATAAGTCAAGGGAGATCTGTACTCCCTCTTGATATGGCACCTTCGTTCTTGAAGTTTCTGCCTACCACTTCTGTAGATCTTCATCCATCCCCTGACCGAAAATTTCTCACCTCAGATCCTTGTATCTGAATTATATGTCACATGCCTGAGCACAACACAATGAAAAGATCACAGGCCCTTGATTATACCTACATTTTCCTACAGAAATATCTGCGTTTTATTCATTGCATGAAAGAGCTGAGGACTAATCTGTCTATTCTTCTGCTAAATCATGCTGCCTGCAAAGTTTACTTTGATTGCCTGGAGAATTCCAGGGACAAAGGAGCCAGTGGGCTACAGTCCATGGGGTCACAGTCTAACATGACTGAGTGACTAACTTTCACTTTTACTTTCAACCAGTCATCAAATTGGTCCCAGGAAACCTGTGAGGCCATCTCTTCCCAGAGCAAAAGCCCAGAACAGGCAGTAGGCACCCACGTGTCTCAGCTGGCTTGTCTGGTACACATGGACATACCAGCCAACAGAAACTGCCTCTTAGCAGTTTCAAGGGGCTTGAAGCGCTCCCTTGCCTTACTTCCACATTCTCAATAGCAAGTGAGTGCATCTAATTGGCAGAATCTAATTCACATCCAGAACTTCAGTCGTAATGAAATCTGGAAATGATATATTTTAATTTTCTAGCTTCTACAATACAGGAAGACAAACTAGGAGGAGAGTAAAACCACCATATCCATTTCAAGTAAGCCCATAATTACTCTCACACGTATAATTTCACATAGATTTATGCCTTGCTAAGAAATCTCCTTACTCTGGGGAATTTTCTGGACATCCTAATGGGAACTTAAGTCTCATATTATTCATACCTCCATAAGGAAACTTTCATTTTACAGGAATAAAAGACATTAACAATTATTATTACTTCCTTAGGGGAGTATACTAAAATACCAAGTCTTCTCTATTAAGGTATCTTTAAGTCTCACACACAGGAAGAATGACTAGCACAGGCAAATTCCAGGCCTTCTTCTATGGGTTCCCTCTAAAGCTTCCTTCAGAGAAGGCAATGGCACCCCACTCCAGTACTCTTGCCTGGAAAACCCCATGGATGGATGAGACTGGTGAGCTGCAGTCCACGGAGTCGCTAAGAGTCGGACACAACTGAGCAACTTCACTTTCACTTTTCACTTTCATGCATTGGAAAAGGAAATGGCAACCCACTCCAGTGTTCTTGCCTGGAGAATCCCGGGGACAGGGGAGCCTGGTGGGCTGCCATCTATGGGGTCGCACAGGGTCAGACACAATTGAAGCAACTTAGCAGCAGGAGCAGCAAAGCTTCCTTATCTGTTCAGGGAGTGGTTTATGCTTTTATTTAAAAGCTTAGTAAGAAAGTTTGAGAGTCAAAATTGTTCCAGAAAAACATCTATTTCTGCTTTATTGACTATGCCAAAGCCTTTGACTGTGTGAATCACAACACACTGTGGAAAATTCTGAAAGAGATGGGAATACCAGACCACCCGACCTGCCTCCTGAGAAAACTATATGCAGGTCAAGAAGCAACAGTTAGAACTGGACATGGAACAACAGACTGGTTCCAAATAGGAAAAGGAGTATATTAAGGCTGTATATTGTCACCCTGCTTATTTAACTTATATGCAGAGTACATCATGCGAAATGCCACGCTGGATTAAGCACAAGCTGGAATCAAGATTGCTGGGAGAAATATTAGTAACCTCAGATATGCAGATGACACTACCCTCATGGAAGAAAGCAAAGAAGAACTAAAGAGCCTCTTGATGAAAGTGAAAGAGGAGAGTGAAAAAGTTGGCTTAAAACTCAACATTCAGAAAACTAAGATCATGGCATCTGATCCCATCACTTCATGGCAAATAGATGGGGAAACAGTGAAAACACTGTCAGACTTTATTTTTGAGGGCTCCAAAATTGCTGCAGATGGTGACTGCAGCCATGAAATTAAAAGACGCTGGCTCTTGGAAGAAAAGCTATGACCAACCTATACAGCATATTAAGAAGCAAAGACATTACTTTGCCAACAAAGGTCTGTCTAGTCAAAGTCATGGTTTTTCCAGTAGTCATGTATAGATGTGAGAGTTGGACTATAAAGAAAGCTGAGCGCCAAAGAATTTATGCTTTTGAACTGTGGTGTTGGAGAAGACTCTTGTGAGCCCCTTGGACTGCAAGGAGATCCAACCAGTCCATCTTAAAGGAAATCAGTCTTGAATATTCATTGGAAGGATTGATGCTGAAGCTGAGGCTCCAATACTTTGGCCACCTGGTAAGAACTGACTCCTTGGAAAAGACCCTGATGTTGGGAAAGATTGAAGGCGGGAGGAGAAGGGATGACAAAGGATGAGATGGTTGGATGGCATCACTGACTTGACGTTCATGAGTTTGAGTAAGCTCCAGGAGCTGGTGATGGACAGGGAAGCCTGGCGTACTGCAGTCCATGGGGTGGCAAAGAGTCAGACGTGACTGAGCCACTGAACTAAACTGAAGAAAGCTTGGGCTTGGACTTTTGCCCAGAAAGTCCTAAAGTGAAGGAAGCCCTGGAGAGATTTTAGGTTTTCTGATACTTTAGTTCCCTGGAGACTGAAACACTCCTCTATTTCCTGAATGGAATGGCCTCCAATTTCTTTATCCAAACTCTCAACAAGACTTTCTCTTATTTTTGTGTACACTCCTAGCCTACAAGTAAAGATTGCTTAGATTAAAATATTTACGTGTTCTCATAGAAGGCTCAGTGTAATATGTTTAATATTTGTTTCCCTTAGACTTAACATAACAGACATTAAGGGCATAGGTTCTGTAGCCAGATTGCCTGAGTTCAATGACCACTTCATGATCAGGTGTGTAATCTGGGATGACTTTCTTAACCCCTTTCTTCTGTATTTTCCTCATTTGTATAATGAAGTCAAAGAACACAAAGGACTTCTGTGACGATTAGTCAATATATGTGAAGATATTGGAATAGTGCCTGGAATCCTGGTGGCTAACATGGTGAAAAATCAGCCTGCAATGCAGGAGACCTGGGTTCCCTCCCTGGGTTGGGAAGATTCCCCTGGAGGAGGGCATGGCAGCCCACTTTAATATTCTTGCCTGGAGAATCTCCATGGACTCTAATAGTAAGCTAATAAAATTCTTACTGCTACTTTTATTAATAGTGCATCCTGAGGTATCTTTCAGTGTCCTAGACTTTTCATAGTGATATAAATGTTCAAGGGGCAATATGATCTTGAAACCAAGCAGGACCCTTTGGGGCTCCTGAGCACTAAAGCCTTTCTGGGTTCCCCATTTCTTGACCTTCCCTGAGTTCCAAAGGGCAGATTCAAACAGTAGCTAGTCAGGAAAGGGAGAAAATGCAGAGACAAGGGAGGAGCAATCAAGAAACAGCAGTGCAGCCTGGGGACTGAATCCTGGTTCAACGTAAACACAGAACAGTATCTTTGGGTTCTTCTGCAGAACTAAAACTCCCAACAAATGGAAGATGTTCCAGAGAAAAGGTCACAGTTTGATAACCTCAAGAAGCTCATCAGACCACCTGAGGCCTGATTAAAATAGCGCAAGCCCTGTACATACTCTCATCCTTATTAGCAGCTCCACCCTCGAACCACTGCTATAAAACTCCTCACCAAATCCCCCCAAGTTGAGACACACAGTCTTGAGGGGCATAAGCCCGTTGTGTCCCCTTTTGCCTAGCAAAGCAATAAAACTACCTTTTTTCAACTTTACCAAAAACTCTGTCTCCAAGATTCAATTGGACACCAGTGCACAGAGTTGAGATTTTGGCATCAATCTGACTTAGAAAGTCTCTTCAGTTAAGGCAGACCACACATCACTGTTACTTGTTAATTTTTCTTTCAAAGAAAAATAATGTATTGAACAAGATGTATCAAGTTCTGTATCTTATCTCCTTTAACCTTCACAAAAACCTTCTCAGATATTCATTATCTCCATTTTACAGATGATACAATAAATGCAAAGAGAGATTAGGTCATTTTTTTATGAGGAAGGTCTAATAAGGTGACTGGCTACAATGCAAGCCTATATTTCTGAGTCCAAGTCCAAAGCCTTTTCTATTGCTCTATACCACCTCTCTAAATAATAACAAATCTCTGGAGTTATCTGCAGCTTACAAAGCAATTGCAAATATATTATTTCATTTAATTTAATTCCCACAACAACAGCATACTATTGACCATCAGGGTCATTTAGCTGCAGGTAACAGAGAGCCTGGATGGCAGTTGTTTAATCAAACAGAGGCTTATTTTTTGCACCCAGGAGTAAGTCCAGACTTAGCTGGTTGCTGGCATTGCCTCAGTGGCTTAGTGACACCATCAAGAACCCAGGATCCTTCCATCTTTTCCCTCCACCATTCTAGGCATGTTGACTTTTCAATCTTAAGCTTGTCATCCTGTGTTTGCAAAATGTTTCTCATAGCTCCAGGCAAAACAAGGCAGGAGCAGGTAGTGGAGCAGATAGTTGGAGCAGATGCTGGCAAGGGAAAGAAGCAAACAGAATTTACTTCTTTTATAAAGGAGAAAAAAAAATCTTCCCTAGAGACATATCAGTCACGTGGTCGTAACCAGCCACAAAGGAGACTCTGAAGATAAACAGTTAACTTTTCACAGACTCTGTAGTGGGAGGCAGGAGAAGGTGAAGGAGGTTAGGGATAGCTCTTAGGAGTGAGACAACAGTATTTTCCACTCTTGTGTTTTATTATAGAAATTTCTTAGGTGGAGTCACAGATGCAGAGACATTGTGACTTGTCCAGTGTCCTAGAGACAGCATTCAGTGTCCTAGTGGTTTTAAAGTTTTTTGTCCCTATCCTCTCAAATTTCTTTTCTATCACAAAAGCATAAGTAGGCATTGTTTCTCAATTTTCCAGATGGACAGTAAAAAGAACGGTTTGTAAATTCACTGGCTGCTGCTGCTGCTGCTAAGTCGCTTCAGTCGTGTCTGACTCTGTGTGACCCATAGACGGCAGCCCACCAGGCTCCCCCGTCCCTGGGATTCTCCAGGCAAGAACACTGGAGTGGGTTGCCATTTCCTTCTCCAATGCATGAAAGTGAAAAGAGGAAGTGAAGTCACTCAGGTGTGTCCGACTCTTAGTGACCCCATGAGGGGATATTAATTATATCATAATTCATACTACTTTTTTCCCAAAAGCAATGAGAAGAACTATAATAAAAGATACATACCTAATAATGTATACAAATTGAAATTTAAGGAAAAAACAAAAAAGATATGATCAAGAAGAGAAATAAAAAGCTAACCAAAGGGTTATAAATTACTGAGATTAATTTTTAAATATTGTATATATCTTGGCACCTGAAGGGAAGAAAGAACCAAAACCAAATGGGTTTATGTAATTTCACTTATATTCTGGAACTTAGAGGAAATATTCAAAATTTACAAGAAAAACTCTTTTCCATAATTAAATTTTTAAAAATTAAAAAATAATTTATGTGCTATAATGTAACATGATGTTAGAACCTGGAATGACTAAAGAAATGCCTGGGCAGTATGTTTCTTATATCATCTTCTGTGGGCATCACTTCTCTCATCCAGACATTTGAGCTTTAATAACAGAAGTAATACATGCCCAGTGGGAACACACACACACATACACACATGCAGAAGCAGATGAGATGAAAAGAGAAATAAACCACCTCTAATTCTACCACCCATAGATAACTGTTTACACATTTTTGCAGGAACCTAGCCTTATTTTTTCATGCATAAAATGAGTACTTTTTTCTTTCTAAAAATGCTACTGTACTGTATATGCTGTCTTTGTCTGATTTTTCTTTTTATTAATGTACTAGAAACATTATCCCTAATCAATTATTTTTTGTTTTTTTTTTGTTTGTTTGTTTGTTTTTTACTTTACAATTCTGTATTGGTTTTGCCATACATTGACATGAATCCACCACGGGTGTACCACCACACAATGTGATTTTTAATTTCACATTCATATTCCATTATATGGATATATATCATTGTTTTACCCAGTTTCTTAATTTTAAACTCCTTGTTTAGAATTTCCCCCTATTATAAGTATTAAGGGTGAACATATACCTTTGCATGAATTCATGATACTAGAAGTGGAATTGCTATGTCAAAGTGTTGAAGCATTTTTAAACCTTTTGTCACATACTGTAAAATCGATCTCTAGAAATTTATTCTGTCACCATCTCAGCCAGGCTTTGACAAGAGCTGGATAGCAAACAATCTGAATTATACTCTCTGATGAGTCCTACCATGATGCACTACCATGACATTAGAAACAACCTTTCCCATGTCTCTGACATGAAGTTTGGAGGTGAGACAGGAAGTCCCATCCTCAGAATCAGAACATAGGGGGTTTGACTGGAGTATTATTACCTGCTCAATCTATTTCATTAGTTGTTACGAAGATCAAATGAGATAACATATATGAACATTCTTTATAAGTGTCATAGAACTTTGCAATCACAAAGAATTGCTAGTTCAACAAGGGCATTCTTCTAGGGATATCCCAGAAGAAGACATTATCTTGACCATAAATGAGAGAGAACTAAAAGAATCTACCTGGGGAACGCTCTTAGGGATGGAATTGCATGTTCTCAGGACCTTTCGCATTGCTTTTTGCTTTATCTTTTAGGAAGTATTTAAACAAATGTGAACAAAGGCTCAACTGTACAGGGTTTTTGCTGGGTGTTGCCCTGCTAGTGATTTTCTCATAGATCCTAAGGGTAACCAGACATTAAAAGAAAATACAAGAGAGAAAAGGGGTAACTCTTTACCCTTTCCTAACATATAGGAGGAAATTGAACCTAGTGTTTAAGAAATATTTCAAGATTCCTGGCAATAAATACTGTGTTCTTATTATTTTAAAATTACATATTAAGTACATTAAAAAGTCACTGAATCTCTTTAAACAAGATTATTATTTTCATTGATTTCACTTCCATTTTTAAGTGAAATTACCATTATCATCATCCTAGCCTCTTTTTTCCATTTATGATATCAAATAGGATAGTATGTTAGAATGATTTGTCCAATATAAATGATGGTGAATAGTCAAAATAGCAAAAGTATGTGACTGTGGTGATAAAGATGGCTGAACTTTAAACAGGAAAATCCCATGCCAACAATAATTCTGAATAGCCTTGTTTTAGTAAGTTGGTCAGAACATGAATATCATTTAATGTCATTTTTTTTTTCGTGTCTATTGATTTGGCAGAGAGTGTCAGAGCAGATTCCATCTCTGACAAAATTTGACTCTTGGCATCAAAGAATTAATAGCATTGAGTTCAGGGCAGGAGCAATTTATGCACTGATGCTTTTCCATGGAGTTTTCTCTTCCTGTTAAATCAGCGGTTCTCCCCCCACCCCCAAAAAAGTATTGCCTGCACTTGTCACATCACATAATTCTATGCTCAGACAACCTCTGAAATTCATAGCATTTTTCCAGTGTCATATACTGCATGTCACACCAGCTGCAACTTCGGTACATTTTTACTTTTTTTTCTCCAATATTTTAATGGGCAAACTTGAGTAATATATTTCCCAATTTCAAACCCTTCAACACTGACAGTCCAAAACTCCTGAGGATATGAACTAATGCAAAAGGTTCCGGCAGTGCTGAGCATCTTCAGCTCTGGTCTATCAGTGTCAAGTCCTCAAGCTCTTGAGAAATAATTTTACTTATTAAAACACATTTTCCCACAAAAATACTGTAGAAAAGACAAAGCTCTCAGTGACCTCTTAGAAAATTGTTGAATTAAGGAGAGAAGTCTATGTAACTCCTTCATTTTAAAGTCCTATGAAAGTATAATTAATGTACCAAGAAAAAGCTCTGCTTTTTGTTCATAGATTTGAATTATTGAGCTGAATCAGTACCTTGGGACTACGTTACAAACACGTTGCTTCCCAGCATCTCCTTTCTCTCAAAAATAAGACAGACAACGCCAACAAGTTGCATTGAAGAATACAACAAATATGTGCGGGTTTTTAGCCAATGTCTTAAAACCTCAAAGGTTCCCAATTCCCTGAGGAATTTCATAGCCCTTAAATTGAGAATGACTATCAGGCTAGTTGCAACAAACTCTTTAACAATGCTTAAAAATCCACTGTGTTCAGAGCAGTTTAATTTGATTTCAAAGAATGGGTCAGCACTATGGTTAGAGATTTCTACTGAGTTATTGTTAATGTATAAGAAAGAGCTACTTGCAGATTCACTCATTTTCATCCTTTGGTAATTTTATATTATTATTGTAAAATATATGTCAATGCAAATCTTCATGAAAATATTTATTGAAGCAAAAGTCCTTTTACAAATGTAAATTCATATTACTTGTTTCTGCATGTGTTTTTCCATCACAGTACATTGGCCTTCCTTTTAAGACAGAAATGATTATTAAAAGTTAGTACTGGGCCAAGTGTAGGGTCAACAGCAGACAAAAATCATTCAGTTTCTTGACATGAAGCCACTTCAGTTTAAAGAAAAGCTGATTAAGAATATTACTAAGATTAACATCCTGACTTAAAGATTTGATGTCATTTCCTTTTTGAAAACATTGTCTTTATTTAGTAATAGCCCTTGGCCACCAAGTTGCTTACAGTCCAATGGGAGAGAGTAGGCAAATGACTAAGGAGTAGTCAAAAGAAGATGAAAAAGTAACGTCTAGCAGAACAAGCAAATTTCAACTCTGTACACCACTCTATAAATGATACAGAATTTTTGATAAAACTGCCAATGAGATAGTTTATCATTCACATCATTTCATATATCCTATCAATCATCCCCTCCTCTTTTTAATCTGAAGTCCCACCCAGGTATGCCACTCTTCAAAAATTACTGTACCTACAAACTTTAAGTTGCACAATATATGCATCATGGGTATGAAATATACAGTATGAGGAATATAGGACAAAACTATGTAATATCTTTGTATGGCAACATATCATAACTAGATTTATCACGGTGATCAGTTTGAAATGTTCAAAAAAATCACTATGTTGTATAGCAGGAACTAACATAGTGTTGTAGGTCAA
This sequence comes from Oryx dammah, assembly GCF_014754425.2. NCBI lineage: Eukaryota > Metazoa > Chordata > Mammalia > Artiodactyla > Bovidae > Oryx > Oryx dammah. The sequence continues at coordinate 43,532,202 of NW_024070212.1, forward strand.
TTATACTTCAAAAACAAACAAACATACATACAAACAAACCACAGAAAAAGAGACCAGCTTTGTGGTTATTAGAGGCAAGGGGCAGGGGAGAGAGAATTGGATGAAGGCAGTCAAAAGGTATAAACTTGCAGTTACAAGATATATAAGTATTAAGGAAGTAATGTACAACATGCCAAATATAATTAACTCTGCTGTATTGCTGGGAGAAATATCAATAACCTCAGATATGCAGATGACACCACCCTTATGGCAGAAAGTGAAGAGGAACTAAAAAGCCGCTTAACGAAAGTGAAAGAGGAGAGTGAAACAGTTGGCTTAAAGCTCAACATTCAGAAAACGAAGATCATGGCATCCGGTCCCATCACTACATGGGAAATAGATGGGGAAACAGTGAAAACAGTGGCTGACTTTATTTTTTTGGGCTCTAAAATTACTGCAGATGGTGACTGCAGCCATGAAATTAAAAGACACTTACTCCTTGGAAGAAAAGTTATCACCAACCTAGATAGCATATTCAAAAGCAGAGACATTACTTTGCCGACTAAGGTCCGTCTAGTCAAGGCTATGGTTTTTCCTGTGGTTATGTATGGATGTGAGAGTTGGACTGTGAAGAAGGCTGAGCACTGAAGAATTGATGCTTTTGAACTGTGGTGTTGGAGAAGACTCTTGAGAGTCCCTTGGACTGCAAGGAGATCCAACCAGTCCATTCTGAAGGAGATCAGCCCTGGGATTTCTTTGGAAGGACTGATGCTAAAGCTGAAACTCCAGTACTTTGGCTACCTCATGCAAAGAGTTGACTCATTGGAAAAGACTCTGATGCTGGGAGGGATTGGAGGCAGGAGGAGAAGGGGACGACAGAGGATGAGATTGCTGGATGGCATCACTGACTCGATGGACGTTGAGTCTGAGTGAACTCCGGGAGTTGGTGATGGACAGGGAGGCCTGGCGTGCTGCGATTCATGGGGTCGCAAAGAGTCGGACACGACTAGCAACTGAACTGAACTGATGTTGTATAAGAGAGTAAATTCTAACAGTTCTCATCACATATACACAAAAAACTTTCTTTTTCTTTCTCTAAACAGAATTTTTTTTTCTCTTTCTCTAATTTTGTATCTATATGAGATAGTAGATGTTCACTAAACTTAGGACAATCATTTTAATATGTATCAATATGTAAGTCAAATCATCACTGTGCTGTATGCCTTAAATTATTACAGTGTTATATGTCAATTATATCTCAATAAAACCAGAAGAAAAAAATTAACTAGCACCTCTTGGCTTTTGGGGGTAATGATGAGGTAGAAATTACTAGGCAGTCAGTGTAGAACTCTGAGACTTCAGTCTTATTGTTAGTAAAGACCCTACTCCATTGTCCTGGATTCTTGTCTTTAGTCGGATAAATTGTCAGCACTCAGATCCAGGGAAGGGCAGGAATTAACTTCTGTTCCGTATGCCTGAGGGAAAAACAACTGGTGATCATTAATCTTAAGCTCATACATCTGGTCATGGTAAAATGGCAGAGGGGCATGAAAAATGACTTAATCCAAGGATCAAGAGAAGCCATAAATAAGTTAAGTATCTTGACCTTTAAATTGATTGGTTAGAAATAATGTACTTTAAGGAAGGATATAAAAACTGCTTACAGCAGTCCTGCCCTGCCTTGGGGGGACTCTTTACCCCCTCTCAGTGTCTATGCTGAGAGCTTTGTAGTTTCCTCCTCTTTGGTCATGGTCTATCTAGTCAAAGCTTTGGTTTTTCCAGTAGTCATGTATGGGTGTGAGAGTTGGACTATAAAGAAAGCTGAGCACCAAAGATCTCTTCAAGAAAATTAGAGATACCGAGGGAACATTTCATGCAAAGATGGGCTTGATAAAGGATAGAAATGGTATGGACCTAACAGAAGCAGAAGATACTAACAGGAGATGGCAAAAATACACAGAAGAACTGTACAAAAAAGATCTTCATGACCCAGATAATCACGATGGTGTGATCACTCACCTAGAGCCAGACATCCTGGAATGTGAAGTCAAGTGGGCCTTAGAAAGCATCACTACAAACAAAGCTACTGGAGGTGATGGAATTCCAATTGAGCTATTTCAAATCCTGAAGGATGATGCTGTGAAAGTGCTACACTCAATATGCCAGCAAATTTGGAAAACTCAGCAGTGGCCACAGGACTGGAAAAGGTCAGTTTTCATTCCAATCCCAAAGAAAGGCAACGCCAAAGAATGCTCAAACTACCACACAATTGCATTCATTTCACACGCTAGTAAAATAATGCTCAAAATTCTCCAGGCCAGGCTTTAGCAATACATGAACCGTGAACTTCCTGATGTTCAAGCTGGTTTTAGAAAAGGCAGAGGAGCCAGAGATCAAATTGCCAGCATCCACTGGATCATGGAAAAAGCAAGAGAGTTCCAGAAAAACATCTATTTCTGCTTTATTGACTATGCCAAAGCCTTTGACTGTGTGGATCACAATAAACTGTGGAAAATTCTGAAAGAGATGGGAATACCAGACCACTTGACTGGCCTCTTGAGAAACTGATTTGCAGGTCAGGAAGCAACAGTTAGAATTGGACATGGAACAACAGACTGGTTCCAAATAGGAAAAACAGTATATCAAGGCTGTATATTGTCACCCTGCCTATTTAACTTATATGCAGAGTACATCATGAGAAACGATGGGCTGGAGAAAGCACAAACTGGAATCAAGATTGCCAGGAGAAATATGAATAACCTCAGATATGCAGATGACATCACCCTATGGGAGAAAGTAAAGAAGAACTAAAGAGCCTCTTGATGAAAGTGAAAGAGGAGAGTGAAAAAGTTGGCTTAAAGCTCAACATTCAGAAAATGAAGATCATTGCAGCTGGTCCCATCACTTCATGGGAAATAAATGAGGAAACAGTGGAAACAGTGTCAGACTTTATTTTGGGGGGCTCCAAAATCACTGCAGATGGTGATTGCAGCCATGAAATTAAAAGACACTTACTCCTTGGAAGAAAAGTTATGACCAACTTAGATAGTATATTCAAAAGCAGAGACATTACTTTGCCAACAAGGTCTGTCTAGTCAAGACTATGGTGTTTCCAGTTGTCATGTATGGATGTGAGACTTGGACTATAAAGAAAGCTGAACACCGAAGAATTGATGCTTTTGAACTGTGGTGTTGGAGAAGACTCTTGAGAGTCCCTTGGACTGCAAGGAGATCCAACCAGTCCATCCTAAAGGAGATCAGCCCTGGGGGTGATGCTAAAGCTGAAGTTCCAGTACCTTGGCCACGTCATGTGAAGAGTTGACTCATTGGAAAAGATTCTGATGCTGGGAGGGATTGGGGGCGGGAGGAGAAGGGGACGACAGAGGATGAGATGGCTGAATAGCATCACCGACTTGATGGACATGAGTCTGAGTGAACTCCAGGAGTTGGTGATGGACAGGGAGGCATGGCGTGCTGCAAGTCAGGGGGTCGCAAAGAGTAGGACACGACTGAGCAACTGAACTGAACTGAGCACTGAAGAACTGATGCTTTTGAACTGTGGTGTTGGAGAAGACTCTTGATAGCCCCTTGGACTGCAAGGAGATTCAACCAGTCCATCCTAAGGAGATCAGTTCAATTCAGTCGCTCAGTCGTGTCCAGCTCTTTGTGACCCCATGAATCGCAGCACGCCAGGCCTCCCTGTCCATCACCAACTCCCGGAGTTCACTCAGATTCACATTCATCGAGTCAGTGATGCCATCCAGCAATCTCATCCTCTGTCTTCCCCTTCTCCTCCTGCCCCCAATCCCTTCCAGCATCAGTCTTTTCCAATGAGTCAACTCTTCTCATGAGGTGGCCAAAGTACTGGAGTTTCAGCTTTAGCATCATTCCCTCCAAAGAAATCCCAGGGCTGATCTCCTTCAGAATGGACTGGTTGGATCTCCTTGCAGTCCAAGGGACTCTCAAGAGTCTTCTCCAACACCACAGTTCAAAAGCATCAATTCTTCGGCGCTCAGCCTTCTTCACAGTCCAACTCTCACATCCATACATAACCACTGGAAAAACCATAGTCTTGACTAGATAGACCTTAGTCAGCAAAGTAATGTCTCTGCTTTTGAATATGCTATCTAGGTTGGTGTTGGTCATAACTTTTCTTCCAAGGAGTAAGCATCTTTTAATTTCATGGCTGCATCACCATTTGCAGTGATTTTGGAGCCCCCCAAAATAAAGTCTGACACTGTTTCCACTGGGAGATCAGTCCTGAATATTCATTGGAAGGACTGATTCTGAAGCTGAAACTCCAATACTTTGTCTACCTGATACAAAGAACTGATTCATTGAAAAGACCCTGATGCTGGGAAAGATTGAAGGTGGGAGGGGAAGGGACGACAGTGGATGAGATGGTCGGAGACATCACTGACTTGATGGACATGAATTTGAGAAAGCTCCGGGAGCTGGTGATGGACAGGAAAGCCTGGTGTACTGCAGTCCATGGGGTCGCAAAGAGTGAAATACAACTGAGTGACTTGAACTGAAGTGATTTGCTTGTTACATTCACTTGAGTGCATGTTTGTGGATTTTATTCTTCAGCTCTGCAGACAACAATTCAGATTTCTGTCTCAATGGGTTGATAGATAATTAGTTATGATTTATTCTAAAGAAATTATCACAACCTGAATTGCCAATCTTTTCTTTGTTTATATCACCTTTCATTGTTTACTTCTCCATTCAGAGTTTTAGCTCACTGTGTAAGTGCAGCATATTCCCTGCCTAAGGCCACACTCCAAATGTGTGTGTGTTTGTAAACATCATGATTCACTGAGTCATTTAGACCTCAAAGTATAATTTTCTGAGTCTGAACATCAGAGTCTAGATACAATAAAATTATTATTTATTTAAATGTTTATTAAAATACTAAATATTTTTAAAGTAATTGTTTAAAAGAATTTTTTAAAAAGAATTTATAGGCTTCCTTAAGGGTTTATGCTACTCAGCCAATAATATGAAGTCCTTAATAGCCAGGTGTAGCATTGTTTATAGAGTTGCACAGTTACTTACATTACTTTTATTTTGTCAGGGAATTTTAGCAAACATAATTGCTTAGAGAAATAAGTCTCTACTACAGAAATTTTTGACTCCGTCACCATCACTTGGGAAGACTCTTTAGAAGGAGCTTCCAAAAACATCTCCAAAATCGTTCTTATAGCCCAAACTGGATCACAGTAACATCCAATGTTTAGGCTTCATGAAGAAGGAAATTTGGAACAAAGCTTAAAAAATGTGATAGGAAAATGAACTGGCCAGGTGGAGGCAGGTGGTACAATTGGAGGACCAAATCAGACTTGGTTCTCTTAGACATAAACATCACCCTGCTTTTTAGCAAGAATAATGATCAAAAATTTTGTAACACTTTGTCCTTTAATTCACTCATTATGTAACAACTATAGCAAAGTAGAAAATGAATTATTATTTTACTGGTTGGTATCAGCTCTAAACTTAGAGAAAAAGAGTTGTCATAAATTAGAAACACTTTGACAGAAGCTTAACAGAAAACAACAAAGAAGGAGGAATAGGGATTTAAAAGAATTTAATATCTTCTCTGAGTAAAGAAGAAATAATTCTATGTACTGCCAGATTTTTAAAAGGAACCCATGTGTTCATTCAATCCACAGGCATTTTGCAAGGTGGGGGGTGGGGGCACAAAGATTTATAAGCTGCAAGCCTTACCTCAAAGGAGTATCCAGTCATCTATAATGTAATTTGTATGTTGTTCATAAAATTGCTTTAAGTTACTGAAAATATTAAAAAAAAATAATGATGAATGGTTTTCTGTGGAAAATTAGACAGTTATGCTACCTGAAAAAGCTTTCTACCTTTCTTGCATTTAGGAAAGCACATATTTGCATCTATAGTTGTCATTATGTTGAGGAATAATAGAGCACAAAGCCTAATCACAAGCGTATGTTAAATAACAGCTCCCTCAACTGTTGACAAGCACAAATTTTTCCATGCGGTATGTACTCCTAACTGAACAGAGTCTCTCTGGGTCTCTCTACTTCAGTAGATTTGGACCATATTACACAATTTTTATCATTTGTAGTGTCACAGGCATCTTTTAAATCTATGTATTATTTTGTATTATACTTCCAAAATATTTGTATTTAAATTGTTAGGTATTTAGAATAGGAAAAAGGAGTCCAAAATGGCAGTGTCTTAAAGACAAAAAGAGGGAAAAGTCCATGAAAAGGGAACAAAGGAAAAATACATGGACCAGAGCGAGAACCTCAGATGAAACAAACACTCCCCTGTTCCTGACTAGCCCTGATTTGCATAGGGCAGGCTTGGGGGTGGGAGGAAGGAAACAAAACATATAAAAAGATGGAGCCAAGACTCTCTTTTGGGGTCAGCCCACCCTCACACCTCACGGGTATACTCTCCTTCATTTGCCAAATAAAACTGAGCTGTAACTCAGCTGTAACACTGGTCTGCCATTTCAAATATTTGTTGCAATGAGACAGAATCAAGGAAATTACACATTCTCCTGACAAAATCTATCTAAATTAATTCACTTTTTCAAGCTTTATAAATTTATCTGAGCAATAAGAACCATGAAATCAAAATTCTGATGTGTGATTTTCATTTTCTAATATAATTAAAATAGATATGAGCATTAAAATTTGAAATGTTCATCAGCACATCATCTGAAAAGTCATATCATACCCATCAGTAGAAATATAGCATAGACACTAAGATGGGGAGCCCTGGAGTCACCCTGCCTGTACTCAAATTCTAGTTCCTCAAAACTGTGTGATTTTGGGTAACCTTTCTGTGCTTTGGTTTCCTCATCTATATTTATGTCTGAGGATTATTGTGAGACATAAGATATCTAATATAGCAAAAGTATTTAGGACAAAATGAATCTTTTATTAATGCTAGCTGATATCAGCTAATATTATGCCACAAATTGGAAGTCTTCCAGGACCTTGGAACAACTACTCTTCTCCTTTGAGGGTGCAATCTGTTTACAATCAAGAATCTAATCCCCTGGAAAGATCTGGTTCTCTAACATATTCAGTGAATGTGTTGAGAGTCTATCATCTCCAAGACCACAACCCAGAAAGGAATCCACTTAAGAACCGCTCAAGGAGGCACTAGTCTGGTAGTGAGGTCACTGAGAACACACCTATCTTTGTCTGACTGTATCTAATGTAAGGAGAGATGCTTTAGACATCCAGGGGTTTGCTTCTTGGCAAGCGGTTACCAAACAGAAAACTTTCTGTTTTCTTTCTGATTTAAAAAGGAGGAAACACAAGGTTCACAGCTTAATAAAATGACCTATGAGAACTCGTAAGCTGATTTGTATGAAGAGGAAAACCTGAAATGCCAATCCTTTCTTTGTTTATATCACCTTTCTTTGTTTATCTCTCCATTCACAGCTGCAGCTGATAGTGTAAATGCAGCATATTCCCTGCCTAAGGCCAACTCCAAATGTGTTTGTGTTTGTAAACATCATTGATTCCCTGAGTCACTTAGACTCCAAAGTATAATTTTCTGAGTTTGAACATCAGGGTCTAGACACAATAAAATGTAATCTCAAACCTCATTTGTATTTGAAAGTAATTGTACAGACTATGCACGTAGTGTTCAAGCCTTCTGAAAAAGAGGCTAACTGGTTAGGTGAAGCCTTAGGTAGAAATTCTGTTTCCAGTATATCATTACTATTTGTTAGCAGCATTTCTGATTTTGGATAATCATAGGGGGAAATATACAAAAAAGCCACTCAGCCATAAATCTCAAGCAAACTTGAGGAAACCTGGGAGCAGCCAGCCTCTCATTATACAGCTGTTTCCCAACAGGCTCTTCAGGCACACAGAGGGTCTTACTGAATTTGAATGTGCTGTGTGCCATGTTTTACTCTTTACTAAATCATTTTCCTATTCTATAATCTCCAGTAGCACTGTGCTTTTTAAAATACTGTTCCAAATATTTGAATTAAGAAATACGTATCTTGACTATTTGGGGGTATAGAAACATGAAGTTTTCCCTCTCTGTGGGACTGCAATATTGTATAATAATTAAGTACCATGAATATTAATACATGCATAATTATACATTACATATATTATATATAATCTGAGTACCCAGCCTGGGCTTCGGAGAAGGCAATGGCACCCCACTCCAGTACTCTTGCCTGGAAAACCCCATGGACAGAGGAGCCTGGTAGGCTGCAGTCCATGGGGTCGGTGAGTCGGACATGACTGAGCGACTTCACTTTCACTTTTCACTTTCATGCATTGGAGAAGGAAGTTGCAACCCACAACAGTGTTCTTGCCTGGAGAATCCCAGGGACGGGGGAGCCTGGTGGGCTGCCGTCTATGGGGTTGCACAGAGTCGGACATGACTGAAGTGACTTAGCAGCAGTAGCAGCAGCAGCCTGGGCTTAAAAGGCTGTGGAAGATGTGGCATGTCCTGACTCGTCCAATATCATCCTGTGCCCTTCTCCTCTTCACTCTTTGCCTTCTAGCCAATCTATCTTCAGAAATTGCTTCAAAATGGTCAGTCCTCTTTCTGGAACGTAAGAAACTTCCATGAATGCTGTTTCATCTATCTGGATGGAAATCTGGATAGTTGCAACTCATTTTTGTTTAGGACCTAGCTTAAATATCACTTTACTCATTCACTCATTCATTTATTCATTCATTCAAGAGTCAGGTGTTCATTGAACACATACTAAGCTCAGAAGCGTGTTAGATGTTTAGAATGTGAGAAACCCCAGGAAGACAGTAGGTGCTGAGAGAGGGCATAAGAGGGCAGACAGACTGAAACCACAATCACAGACAACTAACCAATCTAATTACATGGACCACAGCCTTGTCTAACTCAGTGAAACTAAGCCATGCCGTGTAGGGGCACGTGAGATGGACAGGACTGAGTGGAGAGTTCTGACAAAATGTGGTCTGCTGGAGAAGGGAATGGCAAACCACTTCAGTATTCTTGATTGAGAACCCCATGAACAGTATGAAAAGGCAAAAAGAAAAGACACTGAAAGATGAACTCCCCAGGTCGGTAGGTGGCCAATATGCTACTGGAGATCAGTGGAGAAATAACTCCAGAAAGAATGAAGGGATGGAGCCAAAGCAAAAACAATACCCAGATGTGGATGTGACTGGTGATAGAAGCAAGGTCCGATACTGCAAAGAGCAATATTGCATAGGAACCTAGAATGTTAGGTCCATGAATCAAGGCAAATTGGAAATGGTCAAACAGGAGATGGCAAGAGTGAATGTTGACATTTTAGGAATCAGTGAACTAAGATGGACTGGAATGGGTGAATTTAACTCAGAAGACCATTATTTCTGTGGACAGGAATCCCTTAGAAGAAACGGAGTAGCCATGAGAGTCAGCAACAGAGTCCGAAATGCAGTACTTGGATGCAATCTCAAAAGCGACAGAATGATCTCTGTTCATTTCGAAGACAAACCATTCAATATCACAGTAATCCAAGTCTATGCCCCAACCAGTAATGCCGAAGAAGCTGAAGTTGAACGGTTCTATGAAGACCTTCTAGAACTAACACCCAAAAAAGATGTCCTTTTCATTATAGGGGACAGGAATGCAAAAGGAGGAAGTCAAGAAACACCTGGAGTAACAGGCAAATTTGGCCTTGGAGTACAGAACGAAGCAGGGCAAAGACTAATAGAGTTCTGCCAAGAGAACGCACTGCTCATAGCAAACACCCTCTTCAACAAAGCAAGAGAAGTCTCTACACATGGACATCACCAGATGGCCAACGCTGAAATCAGATTGATTATGTACTTTGCAGCCAAAGATGGAGATGCTCTATACAATCAACAAAAACAAGACCAGGAGCTGACTGTGGCTCAGATCATGAACTCCTTATTGCCAAATTCAGACTTAAATTGAAGAAAGTAGGGAAAACCACTAGACCATTCAGGTATGACCTAAATCAAATCCCTTACAATTATACAGTGGAAGTCAGAAATAGATTTAAGAGACTAGATTTGACAGACAGTGTCTGATGAACTATGAATAGAGGTTCATGACATTGTACATTGATCAAGATCATCCCCAAGAAAAAGAAATGCAAAAAAGCAAAATGGCTATCTGAGGAGGCCATACAAATAGCTGTGAAAAGAAGAGAAGTGAAAAGCAAAGGAGAAAAGGAACGATATACCCATTTCAATGCAGAGTTCTAAAGAATAGTAAGTAAGTGATCAGTGCAATGAAACAGAGGAAAACAATAGAGTGGGAAAGACTAGAAAATTAGAGATACCAAGGGAATATTTCATGCAAAGATGGGCACAATAAAGGACAGAAATGGTATGGACCTAACAGAAGCAGAGATAATAAGAAGAGGTGGCAAGAATACACAGAAGAACTATACAAAAAAGATCTTCACGACCCAGATAATCACGATGGTGTGATTACCCACCTAGGGCCAGACATCCTGTAATGTGAAGTCAAGTGGGCCTTAGGAAGCATCACTACGAACAAAGCTAGTGGAGGTGATAGAATTCCAGTTGAGCTGTGTCAAATAGTAAAAGATGATGCTGTGAAAGTTCTGCACTCAATATGTCAGCAAATTTGGAAAAGTTAGCAGTGGCCACAAGACCGAAAATGTTCAATTTTCATTCCAATCCCAAAGAAAGGCAATGCAAAGAATGCTCAAACTACCGCACAACTGCAATCTTCTCACACCTTAGTAAAGTAATGCTCAAAATTCTTCACGCCAGGCTTCAGCAGTTCAGGAAGAGTGAATTTCCAGATGTTCAAGCTGCTTTTAGAAAAGGCAGAGGAACCAGAGATCAAATTGCCAACATCCTCTGGATCATTGAAAAAGCAAGAAAGTTCCAGAAAAACATCTATTTCTGCTTTATTGACTATGCCAAAGCCTTTGACTGTGTGGATCACAATAAACTTGGAAAATTCTGAAAGAGATGAGAATACCAGACCACCTGACCTGCCTCTTGAGAAACCTGTATGCAGGTCAGGAAGCATAAGTTAGAACTGGACATGGAACAACGTCTGGTTCCAAATAGGAAAAGGAGTACGTCAAGGCTGTATATTGTTACCTGCTTATTTAACTTATATGCAGAGTATATCATGAGAAACGCTGGGTTGGATGAAGCTTAAATTGGAATCAAGATTGCAGGGAGAAATATCAATATCCTCAGACATGCAGATGACACTACCCTTACGGCAGAAAGTGAGGAAGAACTAAAGAGCCTCTTGATGAAAGTGAAAGAGGAGAGTGAAGAGTTGGCTTAAAGCTCAACATTCAGGAAACTCAGATCATGGCATCCGGTCCCATCACTTCATGGCAGATAGATGAGGAAACAGTGGAAACAGTGTCAGACTTTATTTCTGGGGCTCCAAAGTCACTGCAGATGGTGATTGCAGCCATGAAATTAAAAGATGCTATCTCCGTGGAAATAAAGTTATGACCATCCTAAACAGCATATTAAAAAGCTGAGACATTACTTTTCCAAGAAAGTTCCATCTCATCAAGGTTATGTTTTTCCAGTAGTCATGTATGGATGTGAGAGTTGGACTATAAAGAAACCTGAGCACTGAAGAACTGATGCTTTTGAACTGTGGTTTTGGAGAAGACTCTTGAGAGTCCCTTGGACTGCAAGAAGACCCAATCAGTCCATCCTAAAGGAGATCAGTCCTGGGTGTTCATTGGAAGGACTGATTTTGAAACTGAAGCTCCAACACTTTGGCCACCTCATGGGAAGAACTGACTCATTTGAAAAGACCCTGATGCTGGCTAAGATTGAAGGCAGGAGGAGAAGCGGATGAAAGAGGATGAGATGTTTGGATGACATCACTGACTCAATGGAGATGAATTTGGGTAAACTCTGGGAGTTGGTGATGGACAGGGAGGCCTGGCATGCTGTGGTCCGTGGGGTCGCAAAGAGTGGACACGACTGAGTGACTGAACTGAATGGAACTGAACTGATGTGAACAAAAGAGATGAGGGCCTAACTTTCATGGAGTTTAGAGTCCAACGAGGAAGAAAAGCAATGAATAATTTCACCAACTGACATATAACACAATTATGACAACTGGCTTGATGGTACCCAATATAATTCTACAGGAGAGAAAAATAAAAGAGAATCTAATTTAGATGAGCCTGTAGTGATTTAGGGGAGAAGATTATGGAAGTTCTCTGAAAAGTGGCAGTTAGGTTGAGATCTGAAAATAAAACTAGATTAATGAGAGTTGGAAGAGCTTCTCAGGTGTAGGGAACAGCACAAAGATCCTAACTCCTTTATAATATCAGTTCTGTATTTTATGTTCTTATTACATTCTATTCTTTTTTGTAACCTTAATTACAATAGTAAACAATCATTTGTGAAATACTTGCCTCTTCCACTAGACTATAACTTTTATAAGACAGTAATAGTATCTGCTTTTTTCTCTGTTCTGTCCCAGGCACTAGGCACAGTAAGGTCTGATCCATGGTGGGTGCTGAACAACAGTCTGTCAATTAATTACCTGGTGGGCCAGCGGTTAAGACGCTGGGTGCACTTCCACTGCAGGGGTGAGGGTTCGATCCCTCATTGGGCATCTAAGATCCTGTGTGCTATGTTGTGCAGCCGATTAAAAAAGAAGAACTAGAGGAAATAAACGGTCTTCATGGCATAGGGAGCTAAGAGTGGTAAGTGCTGCATTGGTACTTTTAATCAACCATGAAGCCCTGTTTAAATATGTACCATGGAATTAGTTCTACTCTGCCCATAAAAAAAAAAAAAAAAGACTAAAGTATGCATGGTGGCTGGGGCTTCCCTGGTGGCTCAGATGGTAAAGCATCTGCCTGCAGTGCAGGAGACCCAGGTCGGGAAAATCCCCTGGAGACGAGAATGGCTACCCATTCCAGTATTCTTGCCTGGAGAATTCCATAGACAGAGGAGCCTAGCAGGCTGCAGTCCATGGGGTCACAAAAAGTCGGATACAACTGAGCTACTAACACTCACTCACTCACTTGTGCATGTTGGTTGAGGGGTACAGGTGGGCACAATGTTGAAGGAGGAGGATTAGAAATGGAAATCTGACTCATTCTTAATTTACATTTCCGTTAATAAATACTGTCATTCATGCTAATTTCTCCATTAGCATACTATCCTTCTGGCACACAGTAGGTACTCAAATATTTGCACAATCAATGATAATAATGAATTAATGGAAGGCACTGTAAAGTTACGTTCAGTTTTTCCAATCATTTATTCAGTGATATCCACTGAGCACCTATTATGTACATAGGGTTCTGGGAATACACTGGTCAATTTTACAGTGATCACAGTACTCAAAAGAGAAAGAAAATCAAGATTTACAAAAGCAGAGAAGTAAGGGCTAAAAAAGTCATTACTGTAACTTACTATGTGACTTATGAATGGGGAGAAAAAGTGGGCAGTTAGCTAAATGTAGAGTAACAGTTTTTCCAAAAAGTGGAGATCATTGCTATTCTGCATAGAACCAGTAGGAGTTACCCAGATTTGCAAACAAGGGAAATGCATCCATAACAGCTATTTAGATTTTTAGCCATTGATAATAAAGACTAAATTTCATAGTTGTTCAGGCTTTCCAGCCACATGAGAACAGTCTCCTCCAAATATGTGCAATTGAATTTTTCAGGCAAAGTTGTTTCATGCTGAGTTATATTGTTGAATTATCTGCACTACAACAGAAGATAAGAGGCCTGACTCATTTGATATATAATTAAAAGACATGAATTGAGGATAGAAATGAACTCTTTAAAAAGAAAATAATTTTTTTGTGTTTTTGTTTACATTCTCAGTGATCTGTGCTTTCTTTTAGACCTGAAAGGACTTGGTGGGGAGCGGGGGGGACTTCTGTTCATGAAAAAACATTTCATGACAACAAAAGACAACACTTGCTTGAAATTTACTCATGATGTTAAAATAGTGGCGAATGTGGCAGAAAGTGATACAATGTGACTGAGACCTGTTTGTTGTGAATTGCTAATCAGTATAATTATTAACATCCAAAGAATTGCAGAGCAGGAAATTTTCAGCCCTGACTGCTTATCATTCACATGACAGAACTAAATTAAAATAAAATAGCACAGCTACAGAATAAGTAACAGAACGTTCTATAAAATCCTCAGGAATGATCTATTAGAGAACTATAGAAAAATTGTTCAGCAAAGATTGCCATTTTATTCCATTTCTCTAAAATATTTTTTAGAAATTTCAGAGACAATGTTTTACAGAGGAACCTCTACAAAGGCTGTATATTCAATTCCCTCCAGACCAAAGTACAAGAACATATCTTCAACATATGACCTTTCTATCAATACCTAAATATCCTTTATTAAATATAATGTTGAATCTTCTTTATTGATCATGCAAAAGCTGAAAACTATATTCCAAAGAAATCAGTATATATTTTAAGCAGAGGAAAATTCATGGGAATATGAAGGCATATTGGAGATTATAAAATTTTTATTATGCCTACTGGAAAAAAAGGAAAAAGCCCATTTATATAAAAAAATCCTTAGGCAAATATTTTGAAATTGCTTTCTGAGACTCAATTCAAAATTACTAACTAAAATATACTTATCCTTGAGCTGGGAGGTGAGTCAAATCAAAAACAGAAGTCTGATTTGGAGTAGCTTTAATTTAAACAAAAAACTGAATTCAAATCAGTATTTTTTATTTTATTTAAATTCTTTCTGAACTAAATTCAAGAAAAGAATTACATAGGTTCAAAAGTAGCATTAAATGAGGTTAACACCAGCCACATCCTATATGTGTAACTATAAAAATAGAGATGAGAGTTTTAGAAATTATAAATCCTCAGAATACAGGATATAGTGAGACACAACAAAATGATTGCTGATATGGATCAGACAATAATAAAACTAATTCCCTGAACTATCTCAATATATTTTTTAATTCCTGGTCTTTACAACTATGAACCAACATGGAGGGCATATAAATTGTTTAGATGATAACTGGAATTAGAAAACAGAACTCTATGACAATTATAAAGGAACCAGAAATAATTTTGAGTAAATGAGTGTTGTTAATAATACCCCAGTAAAAGGAAACAACCGTCAAAGAAAGGGTCTTTGTGGAATGAAGAGAAGAATTTAGGCAAAACCATGAACAAAGAAGACAAATTTTATTAGAACTAGAACAGAAATAATTCCCTTAGCTTTATCTGGGTAAAGACTTTATCATTTCCTAATGCAAAAGTGGAAGTTAAAATAAAATTATTGCTTCAAATTAACTATAAATTATATCATAATAAATATAATGGGATTTCCCTGTAGCTCAGATGGTAAATAAAGAATCTGCCTGCAAAGCAGGAGACCTGAGTTCGATCCCTGGGTCAGGAAGAACCCTTGTTGAAGGAAATGGCAACCCACTCCAGTATTCTTGCCTGGACAATTCCATGAACAGAGGAGCTGGGTGGGCTACAGTCAATGGGGTTTCAAAGCACAGGACATGACCGAGTGACTAACACACAACATATATAATACTCACTCTATAGTTTGGATCCTTCCATTATCAATTAAACATCTCTATTCTCTTTATAAAACTTCAAGTTTAAGAAACACTTCAGGTGTTATTACAAATAAGTGTCTGGCTCCCACCTGATAACTGTTCAAGCTTCCTGTGCCCAGAGCAAGTCGTTCTTAAAAGGTTGATGCTGTAATGTGGCTGTTTTGTTTGGACATGGTACATTATTTCTAACTGCTTGGCTTGCAGCTTTGATGTAATCTAGCCTCTTATCTAGTTCTGCTCATGAATTTCCTTGAAAGATGTCTTTTCTAGTAAGAAAGTTGCCTACCCATGTGCCATATGAACCCCAGAAAAAAGACAAAAGTCATGAACACTCTCCAGAGATTTCAGCAATGTTGGTGGAAATATTTGGGGTTTTTCACACCATCTTACTTCAATAGCATCACTACCACCACTCAGCTTGGTTCAACCTCTATTCACATCACTGGTTTTCACAATTCACCTTTGTCCAATTTAATCTAAATTTCTTGGCTGTCATCTTGCATGGGCTAACATATCCACTTTTTTTTTGTGGACCCATAATATTAACATCACTGACTATTGCCTTTGTAACCTAGATAACAGCTGCCATCACCTTCTACCTCTTGAACCTGAGAAATGAGACACTGCAGGAGAAAAACTGATTGCTGTCAGGGTTGGTTCCTCCATGACAGTAAAATTGACTGAAACCAAATCATATATTTACCCTGCAGGGAATGCCTTAATATGAGATTCAGTTTTTCCTTATTTGTCTTACTTTTGGTGTTCTAAAACTTCTCTTCTGGAATAAAAAAAGCCACATCTTTCATATTCTTCTCAATTTTCTACCTTTTTTGGTCTTTCTACCTGCATTCTTCATCATTTCTTCCTATTTATCGTTCAGTTCACTAATACTCTTTTTGGCTATACTGCGCCGCTGCTCAAACTATCTACTGGGTTTTTCATTTTAGCTATTTTATTTTTATTCTGGAATTTGGATTTTTTTTTCAAATGTGATATTTTAGTGTATACAGTTTCTATTTTCTGCTAGAATTTTTAAATGTGGATTTTTTCCTTCATTGTTGCTGTGCAGTCATGTCTGACTCTTTGCAACCCCATGGACTATAGCACAGCAGGTTTCCCTGTCCTTCACCATCTCCTCCTTGCTCAATCTCATGTCCACTGAGTTGGTGATAATCTGATATTTCATATTTTATTCTGTTTGAAATTCTAATATGTCAAGGTTTTGCATATATGTTTCCTTTCTCTATTGAGTCTTCTATTCCCAGAATACATGAGGCCTTTTTCTTTATGTGCCTAGTCATCTTTGACAAGTGCTAATGCCTGTGATAGGTGTATTTCTAGCAGGAATTCTATCAGATTTCTTGTTAGAAACAATGCAAAGTTTTGAAGAAGACTATGGCCCAGAAGACTATGGGCCAATATCTTTAAGGTAATGGAAAAAAAAAAAAAAAACTGTCAACCTAGCAAAAATATCTTTCAAATATTAAAGCAAAATAAAAATATTTTAAGGTATACAAATGCCTAAATTATTCACCACTGGCAAATCTATAAGAAATTTTAAAGAAAATCCTGCAAGGAGAAGGAAAATAATATCAGGTATAAATATAAATCTACCCAAAGGACTAAAAAGCATTAGAAATTGTAAATAAGTGAGTAAATAATTTTAAAATTTAAAATTTTAAAATACTTTGAAAATATAATTGAATATTTAAACAAAAACAATAACAATGAATTTCAAGGTCTATGGTATATATAACAGTAAAATAGATAACATAAACAGCACAAAAACTGGGAATAAAGAAATAATAATATAAAGTTCTTAAGTATAATGTTGTTTTATATCTCTTAAAGGGCAGTTATATAGTTAAAGATGTATACTATGTAGATTTTTTGAAATAACACTAAAAAGATTATAATAAAAAACAAACATAAGAGATCAAGTACAATCATAAAAATGTAAAAAAAAGTCAACATAAAAGAAAACAAAAGGCTAACAGAAGAACAAAAAATAAAAATGGTAAATGGAAAACAATTAGCAAATGTCAGATTTAAATCCAACCATATTTATAAAAGCATTAAATATAAATGGTAAAAAAAAACAATTAAAATGAAAATTTGTCAGCCTGGATTAAAAAAAAAAATTCAACTGTGTGCTGCCTACAAGTAACCCACTTTAAGAGTAAAGAAATAGATTAAAAGTAGCAGAATGGAATCGGTATATTTGGCAAATTCAATGAAAGCAAAATAGATTTCAAAGCAAAAGGTATTACTAGGATAAAAAGTAACATTTCATAATGAAGAAGGGGTCAATTCATCAAGAAAATCCTCCAAAGTTTTATACATTTAATAACAGAGCTTCATAATACTTGAAGTAAAAACTAACGTAACTACAAGGAGAAATACATACATCCAGTTAAAATGAAAGCTTTCAACACTCTTCTTAATGACTGATAGAAAAAGTAGCAGAAAACAAGTAAGGATACACAAGATTTGAACAAGACAAGTCAACCAACTTGACGTAACTGATATTTATAGAACACTCTGCTCAATAGTAGCAGAATATATATTCAAGGACACATTTATTTAGAAATAATTTGAGAGTTTAATAAGTTGTCTGGATATAAAATCAACATACAAAAATGTTTATATTCACCAACTATACATTTAGAAAATATAATTTTAAAGGATATTTATAAGCTTATAAGAGTAAGTTAAATTAATAGCAAAATTTTATTCACGCTGCTCCAGGGAAAAAAAGAAATTTATGAAAAATCACTAGAGAATGCCTAGAGAGACACCAGTTAAATGAATAGGATAATTTAGTGTTTTAAGATGTCAGGTTTTTCCAAACAATGACTTTAAATCAATTTTAACCACAAAACTAATACAGTTTTTCAAGTACTTGGACAAACTGATACTAAAGTTTATACAGAAGAGGAAAAGTCAAAGGATAATAAAGAATCTTGACAAAAAATAAGAGAGAGGGGGACTTGGCTTTTCATACCTGGAGATTTCTTATATAGCCTAGTATTTAGAACTATCTAGTATTGCTGATTGGAGAAGGCAATGGCACCCCACTCCAGTACGCTTGCCTGGAAAATCCCATGAACGGAGGAACCTGGTAGGCTGCAGTCCATGGGGTCACTAAGAGTCGGACACGAATGAGTGACTTCACTTTCACTTTTCACTTTCATGCATTGGAGAAGGAAATGGCAACCCACACCAGTGTTGTTGCCTGGAGAATCCCAGGGATGGGGGAGCCTGGTAGGCTGCCGTCTATGGGGTCACATAGAGTCAGACATGACTGTAGCGACTTAGCAGCAGCAGCAGCAGTATTGCTGATGGCGACCCACTCCAGTACTCTTGCCTGGAAAATCTCATGGATGGAGGAGCCTGGTGGGCTGCAGTCCATGGGATCGTGAAGAGTCGGACAAGACTGAGCGACTTCACTTTCACTTTTCACTTTCATGCACTGGAGAAGGAAATGGCAGCCCACTCCAATGTTCTTCCTTGGAGAATCCCAGGGATGGGGGAGCCTCGTGGGCTGCCGTCTATGGGGTCACGCAGAGTCGGACACGACTGAATCGACTCAGCAGCAGCAGCAGCAGTATTGCTGTTGCAGTCATAGAAAATTTCAATATTGGTACAGTTTGTAGAGTTCAGAATCAGACTCACATCTATAAGTAAATTTGATATGAGAAAGGTAGCATAGCACATTACAGGTAAATAAATGAGCCTGAACAAAAAGTTATCTTTAAGAAAGAATGGAAATAGGATTACCATTTCTCATCATATGTAAAATCAATTCACAGTGGGTTAAAACTTAAATATGAAAGAGAAAACTTTTAAACAAGATGTAAAAAAATTAAAGGAGGAGAATATTAATAATTTTAGGAATAAAAAATTAATTATCAAAAGGCTTCATAAAGAAAGATCTTGGATAATTGGAACTTCTTATAATGGGAATTTAAATTAATGCATTCATTATGAAAACAACTTGGCATTATCTCATAAAGTTCAGGATTCACATAATCTAGAACCCAGCAATTCTACTCCTAGGGACTTTTGCACATGTACACTTGGATACATCTACAAAAATGCTAATATTAGAGAAACTGGAAACAAGTCAAATATTCATTCACGGAAGTGATGAAAAAAATGTACTATGTTCCTGCAAAGGAATACTATACAGTCATGAAAAATATGACCTGTAGCTACATGTAACAAGATGAAAGTGAAAGTGAAGTCGCTCAGTCGTGTCCGACTCTTTGTGACCTCATGGATGGTAACCTACCAGGCTCCGTGGTCCACGGGATTTTCCAGGCAAGAATACTGGAGTGGGCTGCCATTTCCTTCTCCAGGGGATCTTCCCAACCCAGGGATCGAACCCGCGTCTCCTACATTGCAGACAGATGCTTTACCATCTGAGCCACTAGGGAAGCCCATGGATGAATCAAAATAAATATTGAGAAAATCATAATATTACCTACATGATTGTATAAAGCTCAAAAGCAAACAAAACTAAAAAATTTACTATTCTAGCTTTTAAGTTGTGGTCATGTATTTTCATGTTAATATTCTACATCATAGCTTACATCTTTTAACATGCATTCATTTGCATTTTCAAATATTATAAAATAAAACTTGTTAAAATCTAAAGTGGTCACTTTGAAATGGTAGTGAGCTTCAAAAGAGCTGATTTAAGTTTGCCCTCAGCATCATTTTCGTCAGTCAAAAGTAATCAACTCCATTTCTCCTCAGTAATTTCTTCCATTTTCTTGTTTGTTTCTCACTAAACCAACCTAATTCTCCTATCATTCCTCTCACACTATAAGCCATAAAAATAGAAATTGTGTTCAAGGAGGTGTTCACCATTTGGAGAGGATTACTTTCTAGATATTTCTTGTTACTTTCCTGTTAATATATCTCAGAACAAAGTGAATTTTTTTGCTAGGAGTACTCCTACTGACTCATTTTAAGCACACAGTCAAAGCAGTAAAGCCTAGAAATTTATTTCCTATATGTATAGTTTATCTTTATCACATGATTTAGTATCTGGCTTTTATTTCTGTCTTTCAGGGATCACATAGCTAATTTATGAAAATCACTTTAAATTATATGCCTACCTTCAGAGAAACTGACAACTTTATTCAAATTAAAGTAGGTCTACCTAACATTAAACTATCTGATTAATATAGAGGAAAGAAAGCATCTGGTATCTTAGGTTCTATGTCTGATAAATGAATTCAGCAGTGCAGCTGGACACAAGATTAACATACAGAAATACGCTGCATTTCTTTACAGTATCAACAAAATATTAGAAAGGGAGATATTTTTAAAATAGCCTCAATAAAAATAAAATAATTAGGAATAAACCTGACCGAGGAGGTCAAAGACTTACACACTGAGAACTTTAAAACACTGATAAAGGAAATTGAAGATGATTTAAAGAAATGAAAAGATATCCCATGCTCTTTGTTTGGAAGAATTAATATTGTTAAAATGGCCACATTATTCAGAGCAATCTACAAATTTAATGTGATCCTTATCCACTACCCATGACATTTTTCAGAGAACTAGAACAAATAATCCTAAAATTTATATTGAATCACAAAAGATCCAGAATTGCCAAAGCAATCCTAAGGAAAAAGAACACAGCTTCAGACTTAACCCTTCCAAAGCTACAGTAATCAAAACATCATGGTATTGACACAAAATTTGACATAAGAATCAATTGAACAGAATAGAGAGCCCAGAATTATTTCTCACAGATTTCTAGGTTTGTAGTTCCTGACATACATAACAATGGGATAGAATGGAGAGTGCATGAAAAAATTCATACAGATGTAAACCACTGATTTTTGACCAAGTTGCCAAAGTAACTCAATGGATAAAAACATAGCTTTTCCGAAAAATAATTCTGAAACAGTAACACACACCTTAATAAAAAGAGAGACCCTAGATTTTCATACTGTATTTTACAGATTAATTTAATATGGATCACATATGTTGATGAAAAACCCAAAACTTTTAAAAGGAGATACAGATGAAAAACTGTATGATTTTGAATTAGGCAAAGATATTTTAGATGGGGTAGAAATAATGCAATCCATAAAAGTTTTATAAATTGGACATCTTCAAAATTAAAAATTTCTGATCTGTAAAACACACTAATAAGAAAATAAAAAGGTAAATAATAGTTCAGGAGAAAATATTTGCAAAACATATATTTGGAAAGTAACTTGTATCCATAATACATGAAGGACTGATAATAATAAGAAAACAAACAGCCCTATTAAAAAGTTGGCAAAAGATTTAACAGACCTATCACTAAACAGATATTGATGGTATATAACCACAAGAAAGATGGTTGGTCATATGGAATTGCAAATTAAGTCCACAGTAAGGTATTGCATTATATTTATAATCTAAAATAAAAGTCTGATAACCACATATACCACCAAGAATGTAGAACCACTGGAACTCTCACACACTGCTAATAGGAATGAAAAATGGTATAGCCATTTTGGAAAACAATCTGGTGGTTTCTTAGACATTTAAACGTACATTTAACATATGACCCAGCAATTTCACTGCTATTTATCCAAAACAAAAGACAACTAAAAACATGTAAAAATCTGTGTGTACATGTTTACAGAAACATAGCAGAAACA
Source organism: Oryx dammah (assembly GCF_014754425.2). Classification (NCBI taxonomy): domain Eukaryota; kingdom Metazoa; phylum Chordata; class Mammalia; order Artiodactyla; family Bovidae; genus Oryx; species Oryx dammah. The sequence continues at coordinate 43,554,412 of NW_024070212.1, forward strand.
ATCAGCTACAAACCCAACTTACTGTTCATTGTCTCTTAAGCTAATATCTTTTAAGTTCTATTTTACTGGCTACAAATATAAATACTGAGAATACTGGGCCTGAAATCATTTCTTATGAAAAAAATTTGTTCTCTCATAAATTGGTAATCATTTTTCATAAACTTTTCCATAAAACTTTCAGTTAGATTGAAAGTCTTTCATAACTCGCACAGATTATACCTACTGTACTCCATTAATAAACAGAAAACCTAAAAACCTGCTGTTTGAGAAGCTTTAGATGATATAAAAGTACCATAAGGAAATGTTGATCAATAAAGTCATTGGGACAGAAAAAGAAAATAAGAAACTAAAGTATTAGAGAATTATTAGAAGATACCCTTGCTGCTAAGTCACATCAGTCGTGTTCGACTCTGTGCGACCCCATAGATGGCAGCCCACCAGGCTCCCCCGTCCCTGGGATTCTCCAGGCAAGAACACGGGAGTGGGTTGCCATTTCCTTCTCCAATGCATGAAAGTGAAAAGGGAAAGTGAAGTCGCTCAGTCCTGTCCGACTCTTCGCGACCCCATGGACTGCAGCCTACCAGGCTCTTCCATCCATGGGAGTTTCCAGGCAGGAGTACTGGAGTGGGGTGCTATTGCCTTCTCCAAGAAGATACCCTTAAGTGCTAAAAAAAAAAAAAGCATTTCTTAAAATTATCTTTTAATTACAAGATAAATAAGTACTAGGGATGTAATGTAAAACATGATAAATACAATCAGCTACTGGATGTTATATATTAACAATGTTATATATTGTTAAGAGAGTAAATCCTAACAATTCTCATCACAACAATTTTTTCTATGACTTTAATTTTGTGTCTCTATGAGAAGATGGACATCTACTAAACTTATTGTGACAAAATTACTTCATGATAATGTAAATCAAATCATTATCTTGTATACAAACGTGAATGGTGCTGTATGTCAACTATATCTCAATAAAACTGAAAGAAAAAAGGCAATAATTACAACAAATTTAATATTCTACTATATGGCAATTTTTCAGTAAGTATGAATGAATGAATATAATATAGAAGATAGAAGTGAAGTCGCTCAGTTGTGTCCGACTCCTTGCCGACCCCATGGACTGTAGCCTACAAGGCTCCTCTGTCCATGGAATTTTCCAGGCAAGAGTACTGGAGTGGGTTGCCATTTCCTTCTCCAAATATAGAAGATAACAGTGGGAAAATTTTTTGTAAGTATAATAAAAATATTACTGGTGCATGTAAAAGATGGTGATAAACCCTTGAAGTAATTATATATTTTAAAATAGTACTTGAAGGTAAATCCACTCTTTTCTTCCATTTACCACGTTCCAGTTTCTGATAGGTTTGATGCAAAGGAAATTGCCCTTAATTGCACTGTGGACAAAGTGAGTGCTTGCTTTTTTTCCATTTGTGACTCTGGTTGTACCATGCAAGAAGAAACCTAAAGAACTCTACCTGGTTGCCCATGTTCTAAGGTCTGAATTAGAGTAATCTTTTAGTAAGTTTCTGCTTCCTCCTCTTTCACTTTCAGTTCAGTTCAGTTCAGTTGCCCAGTCATGTCCAACTCTTTCGACCCCATGGACCGCAGCATGCCAGGCCTCCCTGTCCATCACCAACTCCCAGAGTTTACCCAAATATATGTCCATTGAGTTGGTGATGCCATCCAAACATCTCATCCTCTGTCATCCCCTTCTCCTGCCCTCAATCTTTCCCAGCATCAGGGTCTTTTCAAATAAGTCAGCTCTTCGCATTTCAGGTGGCCAAAGTATTAGAGTTTCAGCTTCAACATCAGTCCTTCCAATGAACACCCAGGACTGATTTCCTTTAGGATGAACTGGTTGGATCTCCTTGCAGTCCAAGGGACTCTCAAGAGTCTTCTCCAACACCACAGTTCAAAAGTATCACTTCTTCAGCACTCAGCTTTCTTTATAGTCCAACTCTCACATCCATACATGACCACTGGAAAAACCATAGCCTTGATTAGACGGACCTTTGTTGGCAAAGTAATGTCTCTGCTTTTCAATATGCTGTCTAGGTTGGTCATAGCTTTTCTTCCAAGGAGTGTCTTTTAATTTCATGGCTGCAGTCACCATCTGCAGTGACTTTGGAGCCCAGGAAAAAAATAGTCTGCCATTGTTTCCACTGTTTCCCCATCTATTTGCCATGAAGTGATGGGACCAGATGCTATGATTGTAGTTTTCTGAATGTTGAGCTTTAAACCAACTTTTTCACTCTCCTCTTTCACTTTCATCAAGAGGCTCTTTAGTTATTCACTTTCTGCCATAAGTGTGGTGTCACCTACATATCTGAGGTTATTGATATTTCTCCTGGCAATCTTGATTCTAGCCTGTGCTTCTTCCAGCCCAGCGTTTCTCATGATGTACTCTGCATAGAAGTTAAATAAGCAGGGTGACAATATACAGCTTTGACGTACTCCTTTTCCTATTTGGAACCAGTCTGTTGTTCCATTTCCAGTTTTAACTGTTGCTTACTGACTTGCATATAGATTTCTCAAGAGGCAGGTCAGGTGGTCTGGTATTCCCATCTCTTTCAGAATTTTCCACAGGTTATTGTGATCCACATAGTCAAAGGCTTTAGAAGAGCTGCCTTATAATTCTAGAATTGTGCTGTCCAATATGGTAACTACTAGCACATGTGATTACTTAACTTGAAATAAAATTAAAATTTTATTTTTTCAGTTACATCAGCCCTAAGCTAAGGGAACGAAGTGAAAGTGAAAGTGAAGTAAGTCGCTCAGTCATGTCCTACTCTTTGAGACCTTGTGGACTGTAGCTCACCAGGCTCCTTTGCCCATGGGATTCTCCAGGCAAGAATACTGGAGTAGGTTGCCGTTTCCTTCTTCAGGGGATCTTCCCAACTCAGGGATCGAACCCAGGTCTCCTGCATTGCAGGCAGACGCTTTAACCTCTGAGCCACCAGGGAAGCCCAGTCACAGGTAATAGGGCCTACTCTCTTGGGCAGTGCAGACAGTAGAACTGTTCCACTACCACAGTAAATTGTATTGGTCAGCACTGATCAGGAGCTAATAACTAATTTCTTATCTAAAAGCACCTACTTAAAATAATGACACTTTTCTTCAAATGTTATTCCTCTCCCTATTCCTACCTCTGTAATGTTCTTATTTTTGCATCAAATTATTCATCACAGTATTTGGCCTGAAGTTGGCTCTATTCCTTCAAAGCTTCTCCTGTCTACAAAGGATTTGGTTAGCACTGAAACCTAACAGCTTTTCTAAACTGAGTCATTTCCTCTCATTCTGCACTGTGACTTACTAGAGACCTATGTGTGAAAATTATTGTGTTAAATGAGATGAGAATTTAAAATATCACAAAATACAACTAACAAAAATAATTTCAACTGCCCACTATCAAATAGATTGAATACTGGATAAAAGTCTGTGAGTAGAGAAATGATAAATGGTTCTATCCTCTGTTCAGGTTTGGTGTCTCATGGGCTGCCAAGGAGTTCTTTGTTTAGCTTGGTTTTATTTAACAACTTTATAATGATTTGAAAAGAGGAGTAAAGGAGTTCTTAATGGACTCATTGATGAGACTGGCTGGAAAGTTTTACAAACACAACCGACGACAAAGAAATTACCTAATGAGAGGCAGAGGGTGCTGAACTATTGACAAAAGCACCCCTAATTATATTCCACTTGGTAAAAGTTAATGCTTAGACTAAGGATGACTAATTCAAAACAAGAGTGCTTAGTGCAAACATAACAAAGAGAGTTCTGGCCTTTGCAGTATTAAACTCTACAATATACAGGAACTTACAAAGGAAACAGTAGGTTCTATTCCCTTTGTCTGAAGTTGTATGATCTGAAATAGACAAAAATAGATATTTTTAGTTATGGTACTATTATCTTAGGTATGCCTGATTAATCAATATGTTCAAATAAATTTGAATTTTTTTTTCCACTGAGTTGATCTCCAGGTTATGTTTTTGAGTTTGATTATATGTGTGTGCAAACAAGCACATGCAAAATGCAAATGTAATTAGAGACATTACTGTCTATTCTATTCCCAGTTTCTTATAACAAACTCTGGCATGTACCAAGAATATACACATTTGGTCATACTTTTTGGCAAACCACACTATCATACGCAATTGCAATCAAACAATGGTACACAATAATAATAAAAACAACAAATGAAAAACTACTGCCTTGTTTATAAACATGATTATAAATATTTCAATGCTATTTGCCTCATATTTTTACTGTGGTAAAATATTCATAGCATAAAATTCACCATTTTTAGTGTGTACAGTTCAGTGACATGTATGTGCTACCATCACCACTAACCATCTCTCAGAACTTTCTGTATCTGTCCAAACTGAAACTCTATACCCACTAAGCAACAACTTTCCGCATTCCCCTACGCTTGGGCTATGCAGGTGGCTCAGTGAACCCACCTGCCAGTGCAGAAGTCACAGGGGCTGCCAGTTCAATCCCTGGGTGGGGAAGAACACCTGAAGGAGGAAATGGCAACCCATTTCAGTGTTCTTGCCTGAAGAAGCCCATGGATAAAGCCTCGCAGGCTACAGTCCACAGGGTTGCAAAGAGCTGGACATGACTGAGCACACACAACTCTCTCATTCCCTACCCTTAGCACCTGGTAACCACCATTTTATTCTCTGTCTCTATGAATTTCACTACTCCAATTACCTCATAGAAGTGGAATCATATAACATTTGTCCTTTTGTGTCTGGCTCATTTCACTTAGCATAATGTCTTCAAGGTTCATGCTTGTCAAAGCATGTGTCAGAATTTCCTTGCTTTTTAAAGTTGAATACTGGAGAATGGAATGGCAAACCACTTCAGTATTCTTGCCTTGAGAACCCCAGGAACAGTATTAAAAGGCAAAAAGATAGGACACTGAAAGATGAACTCCCCCAGTTGGTAGGTGCCCAATATGTACTGGAGAAGAGTGAAGAAATAACTCCAGAAAAATGAAGAGAGCCAAAGTGAAAACAATGCCCAATTGTGGATGTGACTGGTGGTGGAAGTAAAGTCTGACACTCTAAAGAGCAGTATTGCATAGGAACCTGGAATGTCCATGAATCAAAGTAAATTAGAAGCAGTCAAACAGGAGATGGCAAGAGTTGATGATCAATATTTTAGGAATCAGTGAACTAAAATGGACTGGAATGGATGAATTTAATTCATATGACAATTATATCAATTACTGTGGGCAAGAATCCCTTAGAAGAAATGGAGTAGCCATGATAGTCAACAAAAGAGTCCAAAATGCAGTACTTGGGTGCAATATCAAAAATGACAGAATGATAACTGTTCATTTCCAAGGCAAACCACTCAATATCACAGTAATCCAAGTCTGTGTCCCAATCAGTAATGCTGAAGAAGCTGATGTTGAACAGTTCTATGAAGACCTACAAGACCTTCTAGAACTAACATCCATAAAAGATATCCTTTTCATAATAGGGGACTGGAATGTAAAGCTAGGAAGTTAAGAAATGCCTGGAGTAATAAGCAAATTTGTCCTTCAAGTATAAAATGAAGCAAGGCAAAGGCTAACAGTTTTGCCAAGAGAATGCGCTTATCATAGCAAACAACCTCTTCCAACAACACAAGAAAAAACTCGAACCATGGACATCACCAGATGGTCAATTTCAAAATCAGACTGATTATATTCTTTGCAGCCAAAGATGGAGAAGCTCTACACAGTTAGCAAAAACAAGACCAGGAGTTGACTATGGCTCAGATCATGAACTCCTTTTGCCAAATTCAGACTTAAATTGAATAAAGAAGGGAAAACCACTACTTTCCAGAAAAGAGAGTTCCAGAAGAACATCCATTTCTGCTTTATTGACTATGCCAAAGCCTTTGACTGTGTGGATCACAATAATCTGTGGAAAATTCTGAAAGAGATGGGAATACTGGACCACCTGCTCTGCCTCTTGAGAAATCTGTATGCAGCTCAGGAAGCAATAGTTAGAACTGGACATGGAACAATAGACTGGTTCCAAATAGGAAAAAGAGTACATCAAGGCTGTGTATTGTCACCCTGCTTATTTAACTTCTATGCAGAGTACATCATGAGAAACGCTGGGCTGGATGAAGCACAAGCTGGAATCAAGATGGCTGGGAGAAATATCAATAACCTCAGATATGCAGATGACACTACCCTTATGGCAGAAAGTGAGGAAGAATTAAAGAGCCTCTTGATGAAAGTGAAAGAGGAGAGTGAAAAAGTTGGCTTAAAGGTCAACATTCAGGAAAATGAGATCATGGCATCCAGTTCCATCACTTCATGGCAGATAGATGGGGAAACAGTGGCAGACTTTTTTGGGGGGGCTCCAAAGTCACTGCAGATGGTGACTGCAGCCATGAAATTAAAAGATGCTAACTCCTTGGAAGGAAAGTTATGGTTTTTGCAGTAGTCATGTATGGATGTGAGAGTTGGACCATAAAGAAAGCTTAGTGCCAAAGAACTGATGCTTTTGAACTAGGGTGTTAGAGAATACTCTTGATTTCTCTCCTTCTTGGACTGCAAGGAGATCAAAGCATTTAAGTCTAAAGGAAACCAGTCCTGAATATTCATTGGAAGGACTGATGCTGAAGCTCGAGCTGCAATACTTTGGCCAACTGATTCAAAGAACTGACTCACTGGAAAAGACCCTGATGCTGGGAAAACTTAAAGGCAGGAGAAGGAGATGACAGAGGATGAGATAGTTGGATGGCACCACCGACTCAATGGACATGAGTTTAAGTAAACTCCAGGAGTTGGTGATGGACAAGGAAGTGTGGTGTGCTGTAGTCCATGGGGTTGCAAAGAGCCAGACCTACAAAAATTCAAATTGCTTGTGCATTACCTAATATACTCAATTGCTGTGTATATTTTGGTAATTGTGTTTGCTATTTGCACCTATATTTATCAGTTAAATCAGCCTGTATTTCTCCTTCTTTAATGTCCTTGTCTGGTTTCATATCAAGATAAAACCTGCCTTGTAGATTGAGTTAGGAAATGCTCATTCTTTTTCTCTTCTCCAGGAAAGGTTATGAAATGTGGTAGAATTCACTAGTGAAGCCATCTTTACCAGAGTTTACGTGTGAGAACGTCTGAAATTGCAAATCAAATAGGGCTATTAAGATTTCTTCTGTCAGTTTTTCTAAGGATTTTGTCCCTTTCATCTGAGTTTCAGTTGCTCTTTTTATAATTTCTTAAGGTGTAAGCTAAATTTTTTGAGTTCTTTCTACTTTTCTAACAGAAAAACATAATTCTATAACATTCTTTTTATTAATAGAACAGCTTTAACTATATCCCATAAATTTGGACATGCTTTGTTTATATTTTCATTGAGTTAAAAATATTTTCTAATTTCATTTGTGACTTTTTCCCTTTACTTCTGGGTTATTTGGGAATGTATTTTTCAGTTTATAAATATTGGGACCTTGCAGACATTTTTCCATTGCTTCGACTCTAATTCTGTCATGGTCTGAAAACATAATTTGTATAATTTTAACCCTTTTAAAATCATTAAGACTTTTTTGGGGGTCTAATGGGTGTTTGGTCTTATTGAATGTTCTTTATGAACTTGAAATATATATAATGCTGTAGTTGAAAGGAAGGGATGCAATATAAATTCAGTGACATCAAGTTGGATAATAGAGCTGAAGTATTCTATTTCTTTATTGAATTTCCATCGACTTGTCCTACTAGTCATTGAAATCTCTTGAAATTGTAAGCGTGTGTTTATTATTTGTTTTAGTTTGATCAGTTTTTGTTTCATGTATTTCAAAACTCTGTTACTATGTGAATATGCATTTAGAACTTCTATGTCCTTATGGTGAATTAACCCCTTCATCAAATTTCTGGTAGTATTCTTCATTCTGAAGTATTCTTTATCTGACATTAACAGAGGCATTCCAACTTTGTGATTAGTATGTGAGAGTATTCCTTCTTCCATTTCTTAATTTTTAACCTATCTATGTCTATGTACTGTGAAGACTGTACACAGAAATGTTAGGTATAGCTTTTAAAATCTTAATTGACAAATGCTGCCCTGTTTTCACATCTACCATACTGGTATTTGTTTTTTATTTCTTCCAAGTGCTTTTTGTTGAATTTCCTTTTTTCCTTCTTTTCCTACACTAATTTTTACAATTTCAGTTTATCTTCATTATTGTATTTTTTTCTATATTTTGTGGTCCCTCTAAGTTTCACAAAGTGCATTTTTAATTTCTCATAGTATATCTTCAAATGATAGCTATAGCAATTCAAATACAGCCTGAAAACCTTATTGAATATTTCCACCTCCCTACTTCTTTTCTGCATGCTCTTATCATGCAGTTTACTTCTATTTATGCTCTAAACCTGAAAATACAGTATTATTTTTTAGTTAGAAAAATACGTCTCTTAACTTGACAATTCATGGTGCTATTCTTTTGTGTATGTATTCAAATTTCTGTCTTGTATCATCTTCCTTTTCCTTGAATAGTTTTTGTCAATATTTTTTACTGCAGTGCAGATCTGCTACTGAAAAATTGTCTCAGATTTCATTTTTCTGAAAGAATCTTTATTTTTTCTTCATTTGAAAGATCTTTTCACTGGATATATAATTTTTGGTTGGCAATTTTCTTTCCTTACCATAAAGATGTCTCTCCATGATCTCCCTTGTTTTTGTTGTTAAATTCATTTATTTATTTTTGGTTGTGCAGGGTCTTCATTGCTGTGCACAGACTTTCTCTAGTTGCAGTGAGCGGGGACTACTCTTCATTGTGGTGCTTGGGCTTCTTATTGCAGTGGCTTCTCTTGTTGCAGAGCACAGACTCTAGTGTGTGGGCTTCAGTAATTACAGCTCAGGCAACCCACTCCAGTGTTCTTGCATGGAGAATCCCAGGGATGGAGGAGCCTGGTGGGCTGCCTTCTATGGGGTCGCACAGAGTCAGACATGACTGAAGCGACTTAGCAGCAGCAGCAGCAGCAGCAGTTGCTGTATAAAGGCTCTGGAGCATGGGCTATAAAGTGTGGGCTCAGTAGTTGTGGTATATGGCCTTAGTTGGCCTGCAGGAAGTGGAATCTTCCCAAACCAGGGATAGAACTCATGTCCCCTGCATTGACAGGTGGATTCTTAACTACTGGACCACCAGCCAAGTCCAAAGTGTGGTTTTAATCATGTTTGTTCTTCCATATAACACTTGAACTCCCTCTCCTTGTACTGAAACCTGAAACCTGCTTGTGGCAAGTAATCTGGACTTGTACAGGGATCAATTCATGTGTTTCCCTTCTCTCAGGGATCATGGTCTGGCATGATCTGTTTTTCAGTGTCTTGTTTTATGATTTTTTTTGTTTCCTTCTTACTTAAGGTAAGAGAATAAATTCTGACCTTTTGAACAAAAGCAGATGTCTGTTACTTTATTTAATTACACTGATTGTTATAAAGTTGTTCACAAAAACTTCTAATGATCTTTTTAGTGTCTGTGTGATAGGTAGTGATATACCTTTATCATTCCTGATATTGACATTTTGTGTTCTCTCTCAATTTTTGCTTCATCAGTTAGAAGGATTTATTAATTTTGTTTATCTTCTAAAAAACAAAAACCTAAAAAGCTACCTAACTTTCAGGTTTATTGGCACTCTACTGTACATTTGTTTCTATTATTGCAATCTCTATTCTTTATTTTTTTCTTCTTAAAATTTTCTTTATGTTTAATTTGCAGTTACTTTGCCAGTTTCTTGAACTTGATGCTTATATCACTTATTTTATTTTTTCTTGTTCTCCAAGCCAGACTTCAGCAATACGTGAACCGTGAACTTCCAGATGTTCAAGCTGGTTTTAGAGAAGGCAGAGGAACCAGAGATCAAACTGCCAACATCCGCTGGATCATCGAAAAAGCAAGAGAGTTCCAGAAAAACATCTATTTCTGCTTTATTGACTGTGGCAAAGCCTTTGACTGTGTGGATCACAATAAACTGTGGAAAATTCTGAAAGAGAAGGGCATACCAGACCACCTGACCTGCCTCTTGAGAAACCTGTATGCAGGTCAGGAAGCAACAGTTAGAACTGGAAATGGAACAACAGACTAGTTCCAAATAGGAAAAGGAGTATGTCAAGGCTGTATATTGTCACCCTGCTTATTTAACTTATATGTAGAGTACATCATGAGAAATGCTGGGCTGGAGGAAGCACAAGCTGGAATGAAGATTGCTGGGAGAAATATCAATAACCTCAGATATACAAGTGATACCACCCTTACGGCAGAAGATGAAGAGGAACTAAAGAGCCTCCTGATGAAAGTGAAAGAGGAGAGTGAAAAAGTTGGCTTAAAGCTCAACATTCAGAAAATGAAGATCATGGCATCCGGTCCCATTCATGGCAAATAGATGGGGAAATAGTGGAAACAATGGCTGACTTTATTTTTTTGGACTCCAAAATCACTGCAGATGGTGATTGCAGCCATGAAATTAAAAGACGCTTACTACTTGGAAGGAAAGTTATGACCATCCTAGACAGCATATTAAAAAGCAAAGACATTATTTTGCCAACAAAGGTCCATATAGTCAAGGCTATGGTTTTTCCAGTAGTCATGTACGGATGTGAGAGTTGGACCGCGAAGAAAGCTGAGCATCGATGAATTGATGTTTTTGAACTGTGGTGTTGGAGAAGACTCTTGAGAGTCCCTTGGACTGCAAGGAAATCCAACCAGTCCACCCTAAAGGAGATCAGTCCTGGGTGTTCATTAGAAGGACCGATGTTGAAGCTGAAATTCCAGTACTTTGGCCACCTGATGCAAAGAGCTGACTCATTTGAAAAGTCCCTAATGTGGAAAGGTTGAGGGCAGGAGAAGGCGTCAACAGAGGATGAGATGGTTGGATGGCATCACCAACTCAATGGACATGGGTTTTGGTGGCCTCCAGGAGTTGGTGATGGACAGGGAGGCCTGGCGTGCTGTTGTTCATGGTGTCGCAAATAGTCGGACACAACTGAGCGACTGAACTGAACTGATTTTATGAATTTAAGGCTGTACACATTTATTTAACATTGACTTAAAGTGAATTCCTTAAGTATTGATATTTAGTATTTTCATTATCATTCAGTTCAAACTAATTTTTTTCACTTTGTGAAAGTTTTAATAACAGGAATTTCTCTAGTTAACCTCTGATTATTTCTAGCTTAATTTCATTATGTTAATATTATATCTCCTTATTTGATTTTAATTTTGTTGAAACTACAATTATGGCTCAGCATGTTGCAGGTTTCTGTAAGTATTCTATGCATATTTGAGAAGAATGCATTTTGTGCCTATGGGTTACAACTATATACACACATATATATGTAAGATAAATTTATTCATGTTATTTTAATAACAGAATCCATTTTCAATCATGTTATTGAAATCGTATTCTATATACAGTTGACCCTTGAACAAACACAAGTTTGAACTGCACAGATTAATTTGTATTTAGCTATGTCTGACTCTTTGCTGCCTCAAGGACTGTAGCCCACCAGGCTCCTCTGTCTATGGAATTTTCCAGGCAAGAATACCGGAGTGGTTTGTCATTTCCTATTCCAAGGGACCTTCTCAACTTAGGGATCGAACCTGTGTCTCTTGCATCTTTTGCACTGGCAGCTGCATTCTTTACCACTGTGCCACTTGGGAAGCCCTTATTCTCATTTTACAGATCTTTAAGTAAAATAGGTAAGGGGGGATGTTCATGTTCAATTACAGATCACAGCATCTAGAATCAAAAGAATTAGGGTCTGAGTCCTGATTCTATCCGAACTGTTTCAATTTCCTGCCCTTGGGTAGGTCATCTATCAGTTTTTTTTGTTTTCATTTTTGAGACAAGAGGGCAGTATGCAGAGTTTTGACTGCATGGGGGTTGGCATCCCAAACCCCTATCTTGTTTAAAGGTAAACTGTACTTTTAAAAAATTTGTAATCTCCTAAAGTAAATATTTTTCATTTTTTGTCTACCTTTTCTATCAATTACTGAAAGGGGAGAAATTTTACCACTATGACTGTGAGCTAATCTATTTCCTTGTAATTATTTTATTTTAATTTTTCTTTTATGTGTTTTGAAGTAAAAAGTGAATATAAGTTCAGAATTACTCTAATTCCTTGTAGTTGAAATTTTTATTACTTTGAAATGTCTTTCCTCATGAAAGTAAAAGTGAAGTTGCTCAGTTATGTGCGACTCTTTGCAACCCCCATGGGCTGTAGCCCACCAGGGTCCTCCATCCATGGGATTCTCCAGGCAAGAGTACTGGAATGGGTTGCCATTTCCTTCTCCAGGGGATCTTCCCGACCCAGGGATCAAACCCAGGTCTCCCGCATTGTAGGCAGATGCTTTACCATCTGATCCACCAGGGAAGTCCCTCTTTCCTCATAGTTTTTCTCAATATGAGGGTTGATCTAAATCATATAAGCTAACCATTACAGGTATGGAACCATTGAAATATGAATGTAAGTCCATAGAGAAGAAGATATTAAAGGAAAGCTTCTTGTATGAAATATAGAGTTAAAATAATCAAAAGTGAAAACAGAGACACAAAAAAAGAAATATTTCTTTACTTAAAGCTATAAAATTTTCTCTGGGACAAAAAGATAAGGAGATATTGTATCCAAATAAAATAGCATAACACATAAATCACAGAAAATAGGAGAAAAAGATACTTGAAATCAAAAACATGGTAATCATATTAATAGTACAAAATATGAAATTGAAAAAAATCAGATGCTTTCATAGAAAGAACAAAAATGAAGACATATATAAAATAGAAGTGAAGAGATAAAGAAAGGAGGGACTTCGATGGGAAAAATGGAGCTTGGTATTGAGCCCATGAGAGCCAACATCTAATTAATAAAAATCTAAAAGCAGAGATAGGAGGGATCAGAGGGAAGAGTTATTAAAAAATATTAGGAAAATTTGAACCTATACATTTAATGCATCCAAAATTTATTTTAAAATATATCATAATGTGTTTAATACTCACAGTTGCATAATCCTAGAGTCTCAAAATACTCTCAACATAGAGATCAGATGAATTACTAAAATATCCTAAAGACAAGAAGAAAATGAGTATATATGATATGGAGAAGTCAGAATGGCATGGGACTTTTCAGAGGAGAACAGAGAAATTCTGTGATGATAATAAAGAAAGATGCCACTTCAACAGCTAAGCAGCTGGCATGGAGAACAACTAGTATAGGTGGGAAGAAGAGACAGAGGCATGTCAAAAGGAAGTTTCTATGAGAAAAAGTGGAACTTATAGATCATTTGATGTACTTGTGAATTTGAAAAAATTAAAGCTATACATTGAAACATTTGGCAAACTAAAAGGGCAGATCTACAGAAAAGATCTACAGAAATCTAAGCAAGTGAAAAATGAAGACAATTATTCATCCCAGGAAAACAAGGAGTTACATGAAACAAAAATTTTAATCATAATTCTTTACATGAGCATCAGGAAATAATATTTACAAAGTCATAATAATGTAATAATGTAACCACAGACTTAACTAACATTATAATATCAAAATGAGCAAATAGTGGGAAATAAAAAGGGGAGTTTTTAAATGTTCAGAAAACATAGCAGGGAGACAATGCCTGAAACTGATAAATCAAGAACTAGTGGGATACAAATATGTTCACAAATATAGCAGTAAGCTTTTTTTAAAAAAAAAAAAATAAAGAGTTGTGTATATCTAAGAAGTCAGTAATCTAGCTCTGTCTCAAATCTCATTTTTTTTGATCTCCATCACTGCTTACCTACCTTTCAATATACTTGTCCCATGTCAGCTCCAGGGAGCGCACATAATGCAAATCTTGTCATTTTCACCAAGCTCTGAAAACCCATAATAGAGTTCTTCGACTGCATTCCATTGCCTTGGACCCAAATCTTCCAGAGTCCTGAAGGCCATATACATCCAGGTTTGTCGATACTTCTACATCATTAATCCACTCTTGTGCCTTCTATGCTTCAGCTACACTGACCATTTGTTTTGTTTTGTTTTTTAACAACAACAACAACAACAACAAAAAAGGTAAAATAAAGAAAAACCATTGTTTTACTTCTCTGAAATTATCAAACTTCTTGCCACACTGGGATTTTGATATATGCTGCTCCAGGGTTTCAAAGGGATCTCCCCGTGGCTCAGCAGTAAAGAATCTGCTTGCAATGCAAGAGACTCAGGAAATGGAAGTTCAATCCCTGGGTTGGGAAAATCCTCTGGAGGAGGAAGTCGCAATCCATTTCAGTGTTTTTGCCTGGGAAATCCCATTACTCCACATTCCTTTAGTGTGCACAAACTCAGTAGTGTCTGTTTCTGTGCCACCTCGTGGACTGTAGCATGCCAGACTCCTCTGTCCATGGGATTCTCCAGGCAAGAACACTGGAGTGGGCTGCCATTTCCTACTCCAGGGGATCTTCCTGACCCAAGGATTGAACCCACATCTGCATCTCCTAAACTGGCAGGTGGATTCTTTACCACCGTGCCCTTTGGGAAGCCCACATCCCTTTTACACACACACTTTGTGTTTCAAAAGTTATCTCCTTTTCTTTCCTTTCAAATCCCAGTTCAATAACTTAGTTTGATATCGATGACTTCCAGTACATTAAGGTCCTCTGGCTTGAGTTCTCTTTATAGCTCTTACTCAATTTTCCCACTTAATTGCCTGCATGCCACACATACCTTCTTTCCCTACTATTAGACTGTAAACCTCAAGAAATGACAAACATTGTCTCTTTGCTCATCACTGTACACCAGTACATGGCACAGTACCTGGAACATAATAGGTGTTTAATACATATTTTATGAATGAGTTAGCAAGTTAAAAATAGACTAAACATTCGAAACCTAGATGAAGTCTTACCTAGCTACTTCTACTACTTACTAGCTATGTGACCTTGAGCAAAGCATTTAAACTTCTCTAAGTCTGACTTCCTCATATGTAAGTCATGGTAAAAATACATATTTCAAAAATTATTATAAAGATTATATGAAATGTAATATAGAAGTAAGTTTTACTGTGTATATGCTATATAAATGTAAGCTTTCTTTTCTTTCCTTTCTTTAAATCATTAATGATAACCTTGGCATATATTTGATCATAACATGTATTCTCTAAACTTAAAAGTAAAAAGGAAAAGAGATGGCACCTCATCAAGAGTAGTGTGTTTCAAGGGGCAGTGGAATATCTATGTTCACAGAGTAAAAAGGGCAAGGTGTCCCTAAGCTTTAAAGTTTTCAACCCAGTTCATCATTATTCACATTCTACTACCCAAACAAGTTTAACTATGGAACAGTTCACAAGTGCAAAGTATTTCATTTGTGGCTAGAATAAATGAGACACATAATCACATCAAATGTACATTCAGTAGAAATTCCACTTTGCCATCTGTGAATTTTCACATACTTCAGTGTAACTGAGTTTCTAACAGAAAATCCAGCTCTCAAGGACATTATATGAATCTGTGACATGACTGTAGGACACTCGCTGGGAAGGCAAAATAATGAACAAGTTAGGTTTTTTTTTATCTAGCGAGAAAATTCATCTGTGAGAGATATCATACTGATAATAATTTAATCATAATTTTGCTATTATGCCATATTATTATGACAGGTAAGGTTATAATTTAATGTCATACCCTTTTAATTCAATAAAAGTTATTAATATATCAAAATCTTTTACTAGTAAAGATTTACATGTAGCCAAGATTTTCTTTCTCTTAATAGTGTGGAAATTATATGTTCAGATAAAAAAATAATCCTACAGCTTGTGTGGCAAACTGGGTTTTAATTTGGATTCCAAACAGATACTAATTCTGAGAGGTCTTGGGTAACTTCCTTAAATTTTCACCCATATATCACAAGTGTGTTTCTCTCTCTCTCTGTCTTCCTCTCTGAAATACTTGTTCACTTCTTTACCAAGATTCATTATTTAAAATAATTTGCCTCACCAGTTATGTTTCTGCATTTGCACTTTTGACATCATCCAACTGTATTCCCTTTGTGCCCAGACTGGAACGGTAGTGAAAGCATATATGCACATTAGACATAGGTATGGACAAAAAGAGAAAAAAGAAAGAAAAAGAAGCTATTCTGATAATATTGGCAGCTTGCCAAGTCTCTACTATTTTGATGTGATTTCCCCTGAGTTTGGCTGGAAAGATAGCTGGGGCTTTAGCCTTTCTGAACCACACAGCAATCCCTCCTGAGCAATCTCTGTTTTCATTCCAGTACAGAGCCTCAGGTCTACAGACAGCATAGCAGGTCAACTCGAACTCTCCAAAGTGAGTGAAAATACTAACTCAGCCTATATTAGATCAAATCAGTCACCTGACCAGTGCTTCTGAAAAGTTAACATGCCCATGGATCTTGCGATGATCTGGTTACAATGCAGATCCTAATTGGGTAGGTCTGGAGTGGGGACAAGTCACTGGGCCCTGGACCATACATAAGTAACAAAGACCGAGAATATTATCTCTACTAAAATTCACGGATGCCATTAACTGACCTGCTTCTTTACCTCTCTTTCCACTTCTCCTAGATTTCCACATTGTAGTACTCTGCTTATACTAAAAATTAGAAAACAGAATTCTACCCATCGTGAACCAGGCTTATACAGAATACAAAAATACTTCAAGGAGTGTTTTTTAGATTTTACAATGTTTCTAAGAAAGAATGGCATGGTTGAATGCACATTGGTTGTATAATTACACAAACTAAGTATAAATTCCAATTATAGACCTTAATAGCCTGGCAAATTTTAGGAAAAGTAACTCAGTCTTATTATCAGTCTTCTCATCCACAGAATGGAGACAATAACCTCTACTTCATAGTTGTAAACAAAATAGGATAAAATAGTCCCTGGTATACTATAAGTTTATTGTGATCCACACAGTCAAGGCTTTGACATAGTCAATAAAGCAGAAATAGGTGTTTTTCTGGAACTCTCTTGCTTTTTCGATGATCTAGTGGATGTTGGCAATTTGATCTCTCATTCCTCTGCCTTTTCTAAAACCAGCTTGAACATCTGGAAGTTCACAGTTCACGTATTGCTGAAGCCGGGCTTGGAGATGTATGTATGCAGAGTACATCATGAAAAATGCTGGGCTGGAAGAAGCACAAGCTGGAATCAAGATTGCTGGGAGAAATCTCAATAACCTAAGACATGCAGATGACACCACCCTTATGGCAGAAAGTGAAGAGGAACTAAAAAGCCTCTTGATGAAAGTGAAAGAGGAGAGTGAAAAAGTTGGCTTAAAGCTCAACATTCAGAAAACGAAGATCATGGCATCCGGTCCCATCACTTCATGGGAAATAGATGGGGAAACAGTGGAAACAGTATCAGACTTTATTTTGGGGGGCTCCAAAATCACTGCAGATGGTGACTGCAGCCATGAAATTAAAAGACGCTTACTCCTTGGAAGGAAAGTTATGACCAACCTAGATAGCATATTCAAAAGCAGAGATATTACTTTGCCAACAAAGGTCCATCTAGTCAAGGGTATGGTTTTTCCTTGGTCATGTATGGATGTGAGAGTCGGACTGTGAAGAAAGCTGAATGCCGAAGAATTGATGCTTTTGAACTGTGGTGTGAGAAGACTCTTGAGAGTCCCTTGGACTGCAAGGAGATCCAACCAGTCCATTCTGAAGGAGATCAGCCCTGGGATTTCTTTGGAAGGAATGATGCTAAAGCTGAAACTCCAGTACTTTGGCCACCTCATGTGAAGAGTTGACTCACTGGAAAAGACCCTGATGCTAAGAGGGATTGGGGGTAGGAGGAGAAGAGGACGATAGAGGATGAGATGGCTAGAAGGCATCACTGACTCGATGGACGTGAATCTGAGTGAACTCCGGGAGTTGGTGATGGACAGACAGGGAGGCCTGGCGTGCTGCGATTCATGGTGTCGCAAAGAGTCGGACACGACTGAGCGACTGAACTGAACTGAACTGATACTATAAGTTCTTGATAAATGTTGGGAAAACCATGATTAGATATATTTGGCTCAATGGAATTACTCAGTACTATACAAAATTATTTTTAAGTTGGAATTTAGTGTGCTAAATATGGCAGTTTAAGAAAATGCTTCTTTAAAAAAGAAAAGTCAAGGCATTATCAACTATTATATGCTTGGCAAAGAGACTCTATTTTTAAATTTTGAATTTCACTTCTGATAAATTATTTTTCATTATAAAGTGGCTGTGTGACAGATATTGAATATTTTAATCAGTTTTCACCACCTTTGAAATACATTTGTTTAATTGGAAACAAAATAAGTGGCTTAAAATTTCTATAGATGCAGCAACTCTAAATTGTGCTTGAAAATAAATATGTATCAAAAATATTTGATAAACAGCTAAATATGAAGAACATCCCCCTCATAATCACTTAGCACATCAAGATATATTGATGCATTGATAGAAAGGTGTCTAGTAATTTGCTGCTAATCAGTTTTAAGAAATGGATGACAGCAAGGTATTTTTAAAGAATTCTCTTGCAGTTGACATGAACCTGGACTTTGTGAACTGAGTTACCATTTAAAACTGGACTAGGTAGGACAGTGTGCTATTGATTCAGACAGTCCTTGATCTCAAGTATAACACTTGCCTTAGCCAAGGAGGCCAACTTTTCATTTGGAATGTGTTGTCCTTCAGCACCTTTGCCATTTGATATTAATAAAACAGAAAGATTAGGAAAGCTTATGATAAGTTAATACAAGAAGAGGCACCTAGCTTTACCCAAACCACTTACGCTGGGCAAAGAATGACAATCTCCTTTCCCAAGTCAGGCTTTGGGGATATTTTTAACTGCCGCTCCATCTTTACAGTTTGATTCATGTTTTGAGGTGAGCAGTTCTGATTTCTTTTCAGCATCACTATTGTCTTTCAAATGAAAATACCATTTGAATTGCCTGCAACACCCCAGATTTGGAGTGTTGGCATGTGATTCAAGCTGGGTAAGGATGTACCTGATTCAGAGTTGGAAAACTTAAATACTTTGGAGAACATCTCCCTTAGTGGTGCTTTCTCTTTTCATTCTCACAAATGGGAAAGAAGAGCACTGTGAGGAGGAAAGCACGTTTTCTGAAAGGGTCTTCTCCAGCTGGAGAGATGCCAGATCCCATAGTTGAGAGCAGAGCTTTTCAACCTAATATTTAATTTTATTTCTTCCAAGTTACAACAATTTCTTGTTCTTCTCTTTCCTTTCTATGAATTGCTTTTAAAATTTCTTCTTCCATCTCTAAATATACAGGTAGATCTGAAGATCTCTATATATCTATAAGATTTATACCTATATCTATAGAAAGGCGGAGAAGGCAATGGCACCCCACTCCAGTACTCTTGCCTGGAAAATCCCATGGATGGAGGAGCCTGGTAGGCTGCAGTCCATGGGATCACTAAGAGTTGGACATGACTGAGCGACTTCACTTTCACTTTTCACTTTCATGCATTGGAGAAGGAAATGGCAACCCACTCCAGTGTTCTTGCCTGGAGAATCCCAGGGACGGGGGAGCCTGGTGGGCTGCCGTCTATGGGGTCGCACAGAGTCGGACACGACTGAAGCAACTTAGCAGCAGCAGCATAGACAGACAATAAGTCTAAATTAAGTCTGTATATATATAATTATTATATATTTATATTAATTATATTAATATTAATTAATTTATATTAAATTAATGTTAATATATAATTATATATTATATATATAATTCTAAATAAGTCTGTATATATCCATATTATATATATCATATAGATAGACATATATGATGATAAAGACAAAATAGCAAATAAAATAGAAAGATTATCATTCTCTTTTTCTCTCTTCTTTCACTCTTAGCCCCTTATACAAACCTGAGTATGGGTAAAAATAATAAGTACATTATATATCCATCAGAATTAATCTACAGGGATTCCATCTTTGAATGGGACTATTAAGCTTGATGATTGTCTTTTTAATGGTATCTCATTTTGGTTCATGGCATAAGAAAGAAAATGGTGTTTTTAGAAAAGTTTCCATAATCTTCAATATCCTTACACACACACAGAAATCTGCTTCAAAATGTAGCCAGCTCTTGATTATTCTGTAAATAGGAAATCACAGAGTACACACAATTTATTGAAATCCATACATACTTTAAAAAAAAAAACTTTATCTAGTCCAACTGATTTAAATTATTGTAGCAAATTTCCATCAAAACTGCTACAAATAACAAACAGATTCATTTAAAGTCTGAAAGCAAAAAATAATAATAATAATAAAGTCTGAAAGCTTTGATGACTTTCTGTCCTTTTTGCAAACACTGAAATGCCCTTAAAAAACAATCAACAAAGGATAAAAGGAAAATGCTAAATTTAGATCAAGATTATATAGACATAACACAATTTAACCCTAAATTTAAAATGAGATTTAAGTTTTATGTCTATGAATCAAATCATATGGTTACCTGAGTCTATACATACACACAAATACACATCATTTACCGGTATATTGATAACATTTTTATTATGTACTAATTCATTTGTTCTGCCAGTAATGGCAATCCATACACTCTTTACCTAGGAAACCCTATACTTATTTTAAGACAGCTCAAGTGACATCTCTCTTTTCTGTGATGTCACCCAAGATTTCAAGATATAACACTTAAAAAATAAATAAAACACATCTCTTAAAACTGTAATCTACCTATATATTTTTATTTCACTTTATAATGTCAGGTTTTTGAAGGCAGAGGTACACACACACACACAAATACATACAATACATATTCCAAAATTTTACTAATTCCTTCTCATTCTAAAAATTCCATGTGCCACAGACCAAACAGGAAATTGTTGAAAATAATGATATTCTTAATATTGTGTAAATTCACAAATCCCATCATCTCAAATTATTAGAACACAAAGCAAATGATGTCACTATCTGAGGTATGTGTGTGTATTCTACATGGCAAAAGTACCCATTTAAGTACTATAATTTTACAAGTACTTGATATCTGCTAAAGCAAACTGGGGCAAAATTTATGACTAAAGAGTCATTAAAAAACTAAGGGAAACTTGTTGAACCACACTGTACATATGGGAAAAAAAAACATGAATGGTGTGAAAAATACAAGGCAATCCATACTTATTTTATTACATAAGGACCTAAGTGTGAATTTATCTAAGATGAGTGATATACCATGATTACTCTCATCTGAGAAAATCGTTATATGAAACAGTTCCATATCAAAAGAAGGACACTGCTGTTTCTTATGGGCATAATTTTAGGCAAAGTAATTGCTTCCAGTGACCTTCCTGATTTTGTGAGTGTTTGATAGGGTATTGTCAATGCAACATTGTCTACAGCTGAAGTTCTCTTCACTATTTTCACTTTCAAGCAAGAATTTTCCCTGTTGTGTGTACCAGCCATTTGAATTCTAAAAATTCAAAGCTGTTAAGTAATTGTACGCTCTTAGTCATAAAAATAACCACTTATTTATTTGTGATTCTATATATTTTTGTTAATGCTAGCTGTAAAGAGAAATCATAATGCAGTATCTCAGCTTTAATTTCAAGAGATGCAGGCAGCAATTTCAGATAGTTAGTCTTTCTTACAGACTAGTGTCTTTTCATATATTGAAGACTAGAGAAGCTGTTACAATGATAATGGAAGAACCTTATACATTTTCATTGACATCAAGTTGCCTTTGACATCATGAAATTGACGAGGTAATGGTTTTCACACATACTTTCATTGACACCATAACATCAGAAGTGTCAGACACAATGGAAGTGCCTCCCATAAGATCTATTGGTATTAAAAAAAAGAAGAGTAAATGCAAAGGGCTGTGATAATATAATATTATGTCTCTTAACATTCCTAATTGTCCATAATTCATCTGATTTATAATGAACTCCTCATTACCTTTCACACCCACAAATTTGGGGAAGGGAAAAGGTGAGAAAATTGGAGGTAATAAGTGTTAAGGCTATTGTGATAGATGCAAAAATAAATTTTATCGGGAACTAACATTTATAAAGTACAATGTACAATTGTACAAAACCAAAAACAGACTGTGGTAATGAGAAAATAGTCAAGGAACTCATACCAATTTGGTATTTCAGGTTAATTGCTTTATTATTAATACAGAGAGGTTGCACATTAGTTCTGTATAATTAGACAGAAATTATGCAGTGTTTGGTAATTGTAGCAGAATTCTGTAGTTTGCTATAACTTTGTGCTGAACCAATATAAAAACTAAAGAATTACAGTCTTTAAAAAGAGACACACAGTTGGCATCAGAGCATAACTTGAAGCAGAAGCTGATATATGACAGATTTTCATTATTCTTGTGAGGTAAGTTAACTCGATCATATCTGCATGACAGGGTATTAATAAGATACTGGGTGATATTTTTAGTGTAACTAGAAGTATCTCTAGCTGCCAGAGATTTAACTTGTTTTCCTCCCATTTACAAATACTTAAATTTTGAGTTACCTGATTCAGTTTATAATTTTAAATAAAGACGCTTCCGAAAAGTAGCTAAGATTGAATTTTTTCTGTGACCATAATTTTTAATACCTATAAATTTTAGTGTATCCTGTTTCAAAGATGTACCAAGCATTAGAGACAGGGAGATGACCAAGGGAGACAACATCTCGACTAGTAGACTATATATTTCTATAGGGAAGGCAGAGTCTGAACAGCTAATTTCATACTTGTTATTTATTTACAGGACAGTTGAAAGGTATCCTGGAGAAATCATGGTGCTAAGAGATCATAGAAAAAGGCAGATCTGAAATCATCTTGGAGACAGGAGGGCTTCTCAGAGGAAATGGCATTTGTTCCAAAACCTGAAAACTGAGTTGGCTAGCTGGCAAAAGAAGAGGTGATGAGAAAAACATTCAAAGAAAGAACAATTCTACTTGAAAGCCTTGAGGCACAGAGTTTGAATATGGAAGGTCAGGCTCATATTCTGTGTTTCTTTAAAATGTGTTTATTTTCATTCTACATATTTGAGTAAAATACACCCGAGTGAAGGAAGCTAGGGGGAAAGAGCATTGTCCATTTCGCAATAAACTGGCCACTGTTGCCAGCTCAGCCTATCTTTGAAACTGATTTGGAGCCAGGGAGGAGAGGCTTCCATCCTGCAGTCATTTTGACAATTTTGACAAGGTTTCCCCTCCCCTTTCCCTAATTTATCTCAAAATATTTCTGCTTAGAATTCTAAAAATTAGGTTCATTTTTAAAGTGAATTTAACTGCTAGCTAATTTCCATATTTATAGCTTAGAATATACTTTTTCCTGAAATTCCTGCTAGAGTTATTCTTTCAGAAGAGGCATGTGCCAGGCTGGCAATAGAGTAATGAATAAGCATACATAATCTTACCCTCACAAAACTTATCATCTAACAGGAAGTCCAATAAAGCACAGCAGATACCAATATATAAAATTTTGAAATTATAAAATATTTCTAAACTATATGTTAGCATTTTAGAGAAAACAAAGATAAGAGAATTCGTTAATTAACTAACTCTGCAAATTAATTAATTCTGAAAACAAATTCTCTTCCAGACATTATAGTAATTTTAGAACTATGTAAACTACTCAGTCAATGTCCAACAGGCACCAGATGCTCAGGCATCTTCTGGGTGCGCTAAGACCTTCTTCACACAGGCACATCTGACATGCCACAGGGATGCTCACAGATGAAACCACTAGAGTAAGAGCAGACGTTAACTTCCTACAGGAAAGGACTGGCCAGTGGGAGACAGAAAGCAGTAGATACATTTTATTTCTACTCTCAACACTCACCTCCAGAGTCCAGATAATGTAACAGAGAGAACTCAGTCTCACTGATCTAGTCCTTGATTTCATTTAGTAGTGACCAGATCAATAATCAATAATCGGAGAAGGCAATGGCACCCCACTCCAGTACTCTTGCCTGGAAAATCCCATGGATGGAGGAGCCTGGAAGGCTGCAGTCCATGGGGTCGCTGAGGGTCAGACACGCCTGAGCGACTTCCCTTTCACTTTTCACTTTCACGCATTGGAGAAGGGAATGGCAACCCACTCCAGTGTTCTTGCCTAGAGAATCCCAGGGATGGAGGAGCCTGGTGGGCTGCCGTCTATGGGGTTGCACAGACTCGGACACAGCTGAAGCGACTTAGTGGCAGCAGCAGATCAATAATGGATGGGGCTTCCCCAGTGGCTCTTTTGGTAAATAATCCGCATGCAGTGCAAAAACACGGGTTCAATCCCTGGGTCAGGAAGATCCCCTGGAGAAGGAAATGGCAACCCCCTCCAGGATTCTTGCCTGGAGAATAATGCCATCTTCTGTTGACTCTCCTGTCTTCCCTGCTTCACTCTCCCTGACCCTTGCTTTTGCTGGGGCTTATATACTGTAATAACTTAATAATAGCATATAAGACAGCGCTGATGGATTTTGCTTCACAGGGAACTCATGCTAAGACCACTCACTTTTTCCATTAAAATATATGTTAAATATCCTGTCCTATCACTGTCAATCCTCTATCAGTTTAGCTCTGTCACTCAGTCATGTACGACTCTCTGTGACCCCATTGACTGCAGCAAGCCAGGCTTCCCTGTCCATCACCAACTCCCGGAGCTTGCTCAAACTCATGTCCATCGAGTAGGTGATGCCATCCAACATCATCCTCTGTCATCCCCTTCTCCTCCTGCCTTCAATCATTCCCAGCATCAGGGTCTTTTCCAATGAGTCAGTTCTTCACATCAGGTGGCCAAATTTCAGCTTCAGCATCAGTCCTTCCAATGAATATTCAGGATTGATTTCCTTTAGGATGGACTGGTTGGATCTCCTTGAAGTCCAAAGGACCCTCAAGAGTCTTCTCTAACACCATAGTTCAAAAGCATCAATTTTCCAGCACTCTGCTTTCTTTATAGTCCAACTCTCACATCCATACATGACTACTGGAAAAACTATAGCCTTGACTAGATGGACCTTTGTTGACAAAGTCATGTCTCTGCTTTTTAATATGCTGTCCAGGTTGGTCATAGCTTTTCTTGCAAGGAGCAAGCATCTTCCTTGCTCAGTCACCATCTGCAGTAATTTTGGAGCCCAAGAAAATAAAGTCTCTCACTGTTTCCATTGTTTCCCCATCAATTTGCCATGAAGTGATAGGAGCAGATGCCATGATCTTCGGTTTTTGAATGTTGAGTTTTAAGCCAACGCTTTCCCTCTCCTCTTTCACTTTCATCAGAGACTCTTTAGTTCATCTTCACTTTCTGCCATAATGGTGGTGTCATTTGCATATGTGAGGTTATTGATATTTCTCCTGGCAATCTTGATTCGAGCTTGTGCTTCATCCAGCCTGGCATTTTGCATGATATACTCTGCACATAAGTTAAATAAGCAGGGTGACAATATACAGCCTTGCCGTTCTTCTTTCCCAATTTGGAACCAGTCTATTGTTCCATGTCCAGTTCTAACTTTTGCTTCTTGACCTGAATACAGATTTCTCAGGAGGCAAGTCAGGTGGTCTGGTATTCCCATCTCTTTCAGAATTTTCCACAGTTTGTTTTGATCCACACAGTCAAAGGCTTTAGCATAGTCAATAAAGCAGAAATAGATGTTTTCCTGGAACTCTCTTGCTTTTTTGATGATCCAACAGAGGTTGGCAATTTGATCTCTGGCTCCTCTGCCTTTTCTAAACCCAGCTTGAACGTCTGGAAGTTCTCAGTTCATGCACTGTTGAAGCCTGGCTTGGAGAATTTTGAGCATTACTTTGCTAGCGTGTGAGATGAGTGCAATTGTGTGGTAGTTTGAACATTCTTTGGCATTGCCTTGCTATGGGATTAGAATGAAAATGGACCTTTTCCAGTCCTGTGGCCACTGCTGCATTTTCCAAATTTGCTGGCATATTGAGTGCAGCACTTTCACAGCATCATTTTTTAGAATTTGAAATAGCTCAATGGAATTCCATCACCTCCACTAGCACTGTTCATAGTGATGCTTCCTAAGGCCTACTTGACTTCACATTCCAGGATGTCTGGCTCTAGATGAGTTGTCATACCATCGTGGTTATTTGAATTGTGAAGATCTTTTCTGTATAGTTCTTCTGTGTATTTTTGCCACCTTTTCTTAATATCTTCTGCTTCTGATAGGTCCATACCATTTCTGTCCTTTGTACATAAATCCTCTATACACAATGAGAGGATGTGAATCCTCTATACATAACGGAAATTCAGTGAGATTACAACTTTGTCTTCCTTATTGCTTTATATTCAGTATTTAAATGACTGACATATAGGAGGTGCTTGATACATTTTTACTGACTACATGAATTTATCATTGCTGCAAAGAATGAATCTTCCTTACTTAAATCTTTACTAGGTTATATAAACCTCAATATGCTTATTCAGACCACAATTGGATATTCAAATTGTTCTTTCTTTCACCTATTTTAAACCTGCCAGCATGGAGAATGGAATGGCAACCCACTACAATATTCGTGCCTGGAGAAGTTCATGGAGAGAGGAGATGGTGGGCTATAGTCCATGGGGTAGCAAAGAGCTGGACATGATCAAGCAACTAACACCTAATCTGCCAGCAAAATCTTGGCTCAGACTCATGATTAATCCATGTTCTTAAAAGAGAATTCTCTGGCTCAAAGGGTATGTACAATTTTAAAATGTTTTATATGCATTCACCATTCAATTTAAATGAAAATTTTGACATTAATTTTAAACTATTGGCAATTCTTCCAGTGAACTGGGATATTCTTATAACATCAACAGAGAAAAGGCATCACCTGTGTTTACCTGCTTCATCAGTTTAAAAGCCACACGCTTTTATGGAATGGCAATGAGGGGGCTGATTAGGAAGGTCAAGCCAGCAAGTCTAAAAAAGAAACATTAAACCTTAAAAATCTTTGCTGCTGAAAACATCTTTTTTTTTTTTTCTATAATAAGATCCCTCTTCCCACTACTTCTCCCAATAGCAATTTACTTTTCATGTCACAGAACCCAGCACCAAACAAATTAAACACCTTATCCATGGCTGTAAGCTCAAAATGCTCAGACCGATGTTTTTCACTATAAGCCACAAGTAAAGTGATTCCAGGGTGATTTTTCTGATAGTAAAAGAAATCCTGGAAACTCTTTACAATTATTCCTGCATGGATCAACATGGCATACAGCAATAGTCTAGAGATCAGTATGAGACATGTTTGAAGCTGAATCCATACTGACAGAGAAAAACCTTCTATTCATCGAATACTTGAAGTACCTCATTTCCTATGAACTGGATTATTCCTTCATAAATTGTTGGCAACAACTATGACAAGTTTAGCTCCTACCTTTGTTACCAAACACAGCCTGCTGATCTGTGTGTAATAGAGGTAATAGAGTAATCAGTTTCAGAAACCAAAAAAATGTTTATTGTTTGAGAAACTTATCAGTCCATTCTCTGTATAAAAGGAAAAGCCACATTCAGAAACCTGTTAGCTATGAGGAGTTAGCCTGGATGTACCCACACCAGGCTTGGTATTACAACTTTATGTTGGAATTTGGAATTGCTTTTGTTTAGTATTGAGTTAATTATTGGAAAAATAAATTCAAATTGATAGAGTAAAGATAGTCAGCTAACAGACTTTACCACACTATATCAAAACAATATCATTGAGCATCAGTACATTTTTTTTAAAGGGTTTTTTTTCTTTCTCTTGAAATCTTTTTTGATTACCTCAAAAAGTTCTTTGTAATATGTGATAAATGTGTTTAAATATATGTTTTCAGACACTCTTTAAAAGTTTGAATTAAGTATGTTTATTTTATTGGGGACAACAGAACCATATTACTGATGAAAAGTATAATCCCCAGGGAGTCAACAATCAGGTTAGTGGCAAACCTGGCCCCATGGGCTAGATGTAAACCACAGCTCTGTCCATTGTAGAACTTGAAGGGTTGAAATGAAATCAACACATGCCATCAATGCATTTCTGTTTTGATAAATACTGTTTAAATTTCCGCTGGCATTTAAAAAAAATATGTATTAAAAAGAAGAATGTGCACAAGGCAGGCTGAGCCTCCTCAAATATGAATGTGTTCGATTTCATATTTTTAGTTCTGTGTCTATCGAGAAAAAGCCATTTTTGCTCAGCCCCAGTCTATAAATTTCTGTGTGCTTATTGACATAATATGTAAATGTCCTTGACCAGATAAAAAGACAAAAAGAAAACTGCCTGCCTGCTTGCACAAGCCATGAAGCACTGCAAACCCTCTCAAAGACCTCTCTCTTATCAAAACAATTCTCCAAGGCTGAGCGATGATCTGAAAAAAAAAAAAAAAAAAAACTAAGAGAAAATAACAAAGAAAAAAAAATCAAGCTTGCACATTTTTGACTTACATCTGTTGAAATATAATCTTAAAAATAAATAAGCAAAAATATGCAGTTTTTCTAAAATAATTTCAATGATGCTTATTAAAAAAAATTATGAGATAAATATTGCTAGAGGAACAAAAGCTATATGTTTACCATGAACTTGTTCTTTATTTCATTTTAAAAGACAGATATGGTTCACCTTTAATATATGAAACTATGATAGATTTGTATTCTTTTTAAAGCAATTTTCTCTTTTCTAATGACTGCAATCATCTGGAGCTAGTCAATGTCCAGTAGGGGTTAAATGAATGAATTTCAATTTTATTATAATGCAGATCACATCTCCAAGCACTCTGAGTAAGTTCTTCACCTCACTTCTATGGTCAACTATCTACACCAGTTTCACCTAAGAAAACATAGTTTTTAAATATTAAATAATTTTTTTTTTTGCTATGAAACTTGGACTAGATTTTTAATGACTTATTCCTATTAGAATAAATCCCTAATGGGGTGCCTTAGAGACTATCCTTCTTTTCGGAAAACTGACTCCATGAAGAATTTGGCAACAGAAAGGAAATTATTGTCATAGTCTCAAAAGCTACCCTGCTTCCAGATTCATAAATGATCTTCATTTCCTAAATCAATATATCTCTTATGCACATTTTCTTAAAAGTGTCAACTGTATATATTTAGATTTAACAAATACTTTATTCTAGCTCTCATTTCTTTTGATTACTGGAGACTGTTCTGACATCATGGGGGGATGTATAAAGACAAATATTAAATGCCGCACTATACCAGTCATGTCAGTAGCACTACTGAATGAAATTTTCATTGCTAAGCCACATGACAACTCTATAGTTTCTGCCAGACATAAAGTGGACTTGTATTCAGGTGGCATTTCAGCACTTCTTTGGAACGTAACCACTTTTCAGAATTACAAGGTTACTTAATTGAAAGTAGATTTTAAAATTATAGTAGTTGTTAAATACTAGGAGCTAAATTTTCACTTGTATACTAAAAGCTGTTATTTGGAGCTGAATCGGGCAGGCAGTTTAACAAGAAACAGGAAATGTTTAAAATCACCAAGATCATTATCCAGTGAAATTAAAATCCCGAAACCAGAGATCTTGGCATTGCATGGAAATTTGCAGGTGAAACCAGCATCCTCATGAGAAACACGTCTGGATAGGCACCGGGATTGGATACCCTGGGCCAATCTACAGAGGAGAAGAGAGGCCAGCAAGTCCCTAGCCTGGGGGAAATCATGCCCCTGGGGCCTGCAGACACAGACTCAGGAGTACAGTAGAAGAGAACTGTCAGTTTTGGTGAAAGCTGCTGTTAGTGCCTTGTGATGTATGCTCACATGCATATGCGTGTATAAATGTTATTTCCCAGGCCTCTTTCCTAGACCTTTGGTGGGTGATGGGGGTGAGAGATGAAATCAGTGATCCTGAATTGACAGCAGGAAATGAGTACCATGCTACAAAAGTAGGGGAAGGCAGAAAAGTGGATCCCTAAAGAGTGCACATGCTTATCTCAAAACTTGTGAATATGGCACCTTTCATGGCAAAAACGACATTGCAAATATAAGTAAATTGAGGATCTTGAGGTGGGAGGATTATCCTGGATTACCTGGGGCAGGGAGACACAACAAACAGATCTCTAAAGAGAGAGAGGAAGGAAAATCAAGGTGAGCAAAGCAAATTAACAATGGAAGCAGAGGTCAGAGAAAAGAGAAGATGGTATGCTGCTGCCTTTGAAAATGGAGGGGGCAACAAGCCAAGGAATGTACACAGCCTCTAGAATCTGGAAAAGACAAAGCAGTGATTGTCCACCACAGCCTGCAAAAAGAATCAGTCCTGTTAAAGTCTTGATTTTCTTGCCAGTGAGACATCCGATTTTCAGAACTGTTACTACAAGCTTGTGGAAATTTGTTACAGCAGCAACAGGAAATTAATACAGATATTTTATTGCAATTTAAAGAAAGGCAATTTACATTCCATAAAGAACCTTTACTTAGTGCCCATTTTCAGTGCATAGTGATGACCAAGATGGCCTTAGCCATGTTTCTTCCTGACCTCCCTTTTCTTAGAGTATTTACTTTAGAAATGCTCCCTTCCCTGGGTTGGGAAGATCCCCTGGAGAAGGGAAAGGTTACCCACTCCAGTATTGTGGAGTGCTCCCAGGGATGCTCCCTTCATTTGCTTTAGACATGCTCCCTTCCACAAGCTTCCTTTGAGGCTCAGCTGGTAAAGCAATTTCCTGCAATGCGAGAGACCCGGGTTCGATCCCTGGGTTGGGAATATTCCCTGGAGAAGGGAAAGGCTACCCATTCCAGTATTCTGTCCTGGAGAATACTATGGACTGTATAGTCCCTGGGGTCACAAAGAGTCAGACATGACTGAGTGACTTCCACTCAACTTTAGAAAACTTGCAATTGTAAATTCTTTCTGTCACAATGAGATGTAAATCTTCTCCTAACCTCTTACCAGTTTCACACTCCCAAAATGTCTTTTTCAAAGCCTTTGAAATGTAATCACCAAAGGAAACAGTGCCCAGATTTCCCAGTCTGTAAGACAGCACAGGAACCTAACTTTCACAAGCACCAAGCTGCAAACACAAATGTCCTGATCACATTGACCAGTCTCCTCCCTTATATCCTCCAATACTTTTCCCCTGGTCTCCACAGAATTCTCTTCTGTGTCTTGACTTATCTCTTCCCTCTTATGTCAGTTATCCCATTCTTAATCTTTATCTTCTCTCTCCCACTGTCAGTTCTTCGGTTCTGCTCCACCCTGGGAATGCTTGGCTAACATCTCTGACTGCCCTGCAGCCTGCTCTGGCTCTTTCTAGTTTGACTGTGAACCGAAGAAGATTGGAACCTCTCTGGGACTCCACGACTGATCTTACTTTGCTGTTTTGGGCCAATGGATCACTCTTCTCCCTTTTCTTCATGACTCTCCTTTCAGTCTCCAAGACTTCCTTAAAGCCCTCAAGCACTGCCTGCTTTCTGTCTTACTTGCCAGCATGCGTGTGCACTAAGTCACCTCAGTTGTGTCCAGCTCTTTGTGACACTATGGACTGTAGCCCTCCAGGCTCTTCTGTCCACGGAATTTCCCAGGCAAGAATACTGGAGTGGGTTGCCATGTCTGCCTCCAGGGGATCTTCCTGACCCGGGATTGAACCCATGTCCCTTTGGCTCCTGCACTGCAGACTCTTTACCACTGAGCCACCGGAGAAGCCACTTGAGAGCACTATTACAGTATTAATCATATGTGTACATACATATTTTCTTTCATTCTACTGGAACTTGAGGGAGAGGGATGGTAGACCCACATGCTCAATTTATCATTTTATACCCCATGTTCTGTTCTTAAACCATTCTGTTAGATACTTCCACCAGATTAGACTTCTACCTCTTCCATCCAGCCATTCACTTAGCTCCTTTTTATTTTATTAGCTCCACTGCTCATCAACAAAAAACAAAACCAACATGGAAACAATCCACAAACAAACAAAACCTCCTTCTATTTTATGTCAACAAATTTTGCTTTCTTTAGTCTCTGAGCCCTGGACATTTTTTTTTTTTTTTTTTGCATTTTTTGCATTTCTAAAGACTCTGGATTCATTGGTAAACTTAAATGAGTCTTGCACTAGGAATCTCACACCTCCTACTTCCTTCACTAGTTTTTGCCAAGGGGAGAAACTGCTCTATCTCTCCACTGGGACAAGTTACATCATCTCTATTAGAGGGCAGACACACTACAGGTGGTATGAGTTTTAAATATAATTTTTCCTTCCTTCTATATTTTATCTTAAACTAAACAAAAAAATCATATAGGTAGCCTTATATACATGATGTGAGAAGAAGCAATTGTTAAAATATGAAGGAAGAAAAATGCCTTTTGATTCTTTCCTCAATTTTCTCCTGACACATGGACTCTGCGTTTTTGTTCATAACAATATCCAAGTTCTGTTCTAACTAAAAAACCTCCAGAGGTCAAAGTAAGTGGGTTGTTATCATGTATTAGTGTCTTTTTTCTCTAATAATTATTCACTGGGCTTGTTTCATTTAAGAATGCAGTTTCTTATGCATTTCACCAGTGTGTAGAATACAGTGGGAGTGAAAAATCATTTTGTCAACAGCTACCCAAAATTATGGAACTAGGAGAGTGGGACTGAGGATGACAATTGGTTGGGATACTAAGGTAATAAAGTATTTTCCTCTCTTCATTTAGAAAGCAACATTGCTTGGGGCTTCCCAGGAGAGAAAAGGACAAATCAATTAACATAGGTCATTGAACTGCCAACCTTTACTAACCTTTTTCTTTCTCCCTTCCATGTATTCAATACTTCTTTCCATATTTTCTTCCTTCCTTCCATCTATCCATCTATAAATACTTATTGAATATCTAAAAGCCATCAGAATTTTCCTAGGGGTTGTAAACATAAAGATGAGTAAGAAAAGGCACTTTGGCTTTCAGCCCTCATAGCTCAGAGGGGCAGACAGTTATGACCACTGACAGTAATGATGTACCCCTGCAGTCTAACAACTGCTATAACTTGGGTGAACAAAACACTGTGGGAACACAATGATCACCTATTACACTTCATTAAAACAACAAAATCTGACCTGCATGGAGTTTTTTCAGATAAGACACAAGGAAAGGCAAAGGTAATAGTGCATGTGTGCTTAGTCGTGTCCAAGTCTTTGCAACCCCATGGACTGTAGTACTCCAGGCTCCTCTGTCCATGGAATTTTCCAGGCAAGAATGCTGGAGTAGGTTGCCATTTCCCACACCAGGGGATCTTCCCAATCCAGGGATCGAACCTGAGTCTCCTGCATTTGGCAGGCAGATTCTTTACCACTGTCCCATACATATAATGTATGTAAACGCCTAGAGGAGTAATAGGGCAAAAGCTGTTTACTGCAGCTCCTGGTGTAGGAAGTACAGTGTGAATGTGTCTCTGAGAACACAGGTATGATGTCACAGTCAACGCTCATAGGTACAATGGGATTAATCTGTCAAGAGTTTTGTATTCAGTGTCTAGAAATATGAAACATACCCTGACAAAGCAAAGGTTTATAATCAAGAAAGCAGCATTAAAGTTTATTTTTTTAGGAAGCTCTTAGTCTGCTCAGGCTGCCACAACCAAATATATATACTGGGTAGTTTAAAAAACAGAAATTAATTTGCTCACAGTTCTGGAGGCTAGAATTCCCATACCAGAGTGCCAGCCTTGTCAGGTTCTCCAGGGAATTCTCTTCCTGGCTTGCACAGGATCAACTTTTGGTTGAAATGCCAACCTCACATCCTCACATGGCATCAGGTGGCCACACTATTGGAGTTTCAGCTTCAACATCAGTCCTTCCAATGAATATTCAGGACTGGTCTCCTTTAGGATGGACTAGTTGAATATCCTTGCAGTCTAAGGGACTCCCAAGCGTCTCCTCCAACACCACAGTTCAAGAGCATCAATTGTTCAGCACTCAGCTTTCTTTATAGTCCAATTCTCATATCCATACATGACTACTGAAAAAACTGTACCCTTGAGTAGACAGACCTTTGTTGGCGCAGTAATCTTTCTGCTTTCATAACTTTTCTTTCAAGGATCAGGGTCTTTTAATTTCATGGTTGCAGTCACCAACTACAGGGATTTTTGAACCCCCAAAATAAAGTCTGCCACTGTTTCCACTGTTTCCCCATCTATTTGCCATGAAGTGATGAAACTAGATGCCATGATCTTCGTTTTCTGAATGTTGAGCTTTAAGCCAACTTTTTCACTCTTCTCTTTCACTTTCATCAAGAGGCTCTTTAGTTTTTCTTCGCTTTCTGCCATAAGGGTGGTGTCATCTGCATATCTGAGGTTACTGATATTTCTCCTGGCAATCTTGATTCCAGTTTGGGCTTCATCCAACCCAGCATTTCTCACAATGTACTCTGCATATAAGTTAAATAAGCAGGGTGACAATATACAGCCTTGACATACTCCTTGTCCTATTTGGAACAAGTCTGTTGTTCCAAGTCCATTTCTAACTCTAAGTGTTGCTTCCTGACTTGCATACAGATTTCTCAAGAGGCAGGTCAGGTGGTCTGGTATTGTCAACTCTTAAAGAATTTTCCACAGTGTATTGTGATCCACACAGTCAAAGGCTTTGCCTTAGTCAATGAAGTAGAAATAGATGTTTTCTAGAAGTCTCTTGCATTTATGATGATCCAGCAAATGTTGGCAATTTGATCTTTGGTTCCTCTGCCTTTTCTAAAACCACCTTGAACATCTGGAAGTTCATCGTTCATGTACTGTTGAAGCTTGGCTTGGAGAATTTTGAGCATTACTTTACTAGCGTGTGAGATTAAGTACAATTGTGCGGTAGTGTGAACATTCTTTAGCACTGCCTTGATTGGCAATTGGAATGAAAACTGACATTTTCTAGTCCTATGGCCACTGCTGAGTTTTCCAAATTTGCTGGCATATTGAGTGCAGCACTTTCACAGCATCATTTTTTAGGATTTGACATAGTTCAACTGGAATTCCATCACTTTCACTAGCTTTGTTTGTAGTGATGCTTCCTAAGGCCCACCTGACTTCACACCCCAGGATATCTGGCTCTAGGTGAGTGATCACCCCATTGTGATTATCTGGGTCATGAAGATCTTTTTGTATAATTCTTCTGTGTATTTTTGCTATCTCTTCTTAATATCTTCTGCTTCTGTTGGGTCCATACCATTTCTGTCCTTTATTGCGCCCATCTTTGCATGAAATGTTCCCTTGGTATCTCTAATTTTCTTGACGAGATCTCTAGTCTTTCCCATTCTACTGTTTTCCTCTATTTCTTTGCACTGATCACTGAGGAAGGCTTTCTTATCTCTCCTTACTCTTCTTTGGAACTCTGCATTCAAATGGGTTTAGCTTTCCTTTTCTCCTTTGCTTTTTGCTTCTCTTCTTTTCATAGCTATTTGTAAGGTCTCTAAACAGCCATTTTGCTTTTTTTGCATTTCTTTTTCTTGGGGGTGGTCTTGATCCCTGTCTGCTGTATAATGTCACAAACCTCCATCCATAGTTCATCAGGCACTCTGTCTATCAGATCTAGTCCCTTAAATCTATTTTTCACTTATACTGTATAATTGTTAGGGATTTAACTTAGGTCATACCTGAATGATCTAGTGGTTTTCCCTACTTTCTTCAATTTAAGTCTGAATTTGACAATAAGGAGTTCATGATCTGAGCCACAGTCAGCTCCCAGTCTTGTTTTTGCTGACTGTATAGAGCTTCTCCATATTTGGCTGTAAAGAATATAATCAATCTGATTTTGTTATTATCTATCTGGTGATGTTCATGTGTAGAGTCTTCTCTTGTGTTGTTGGAAGCAGGTTTTGCTATGACCAGTGCGTTCTCTTGGCAGAACTCTGTTAGCCTTTGCCCTGCTTCATTCTGTACTCCAAGGCCAAATTTGCCTGTAACTCCAGGTGTTTCTTGACTTCCTCCATTTGCATTCCAGTCCCCTATAATGATAAGGACATCTTTTTGGGGTGTTAGTTCTAGAACGTCTTATAGGTCTTCATAGAACCATTCAACTTCAGCTTCTTTAGCATTACTGGTTGGGGCATAGACTTGGATCACCATGATATTGAATGGTTTGCCTTGGAAATGAACAGAGATCATTCTGTCGTTTTTGAGATTGTATCCAAGTACTGCATTTCAGACTCTTCTGTTGACTATGATGACTACTCCATTTCTTACAGTATTCTTGCCTTGAGAACCCCATGAACATGAACATATAAAAAGGCAAAAAGATAGGACCCTGAAAGATGAACTCCCCAAGTCAGTAGGTGGCCCATATGCTACTGGAGATCAGTGGAGAAACAACTCCAGAAAGAATGAAGAGATGGAACCAAAGAAAAAACAACACCCAGATGTGGATGTGACTGGTGATGGAAGTAAAGTCTAAGGCTGTAAAGAGCAATACTGCATAGGAACCTGGACTATTAAGTCCATGCATCAAGGCAAATTGGAAGTGGTCAAACAGGAGATGGCTAGAGTGAATATAGACATTTTAGGACTCAGCAAACTAAAATGGCCTGGAATGGGTGAATTTAACTGAGATAACAGTAACAATTTAGGTTTAATACCAATTCAATTCAGGGTTTCCCTGGTGGCTCAGGTGGTAAAGCGTATGCCTGCAATGCGAGAGACCTGAGTTCGATCCTTGAGTTGGGACGATTCTCCTGGAGAAGGGAATGGCAACCTATCCCAGTATTCTTGCCTGGAGAATTCCATGGACTAGAGGAGCCTGGTGGGCTGCAGTCCATGGGGTCACAGATTCAGACCCAACTGAGTGACAAACACACACATGCACAATCTATAGCTTTTGTTTAGCTTTCTTGCTTTTAAGCTTAAACAAATGCCAACAACATTTTATATATTGAAATAAATCCTTTGAGTGTCAAAGCCAAATTCCCAACAGAATCGATTCTTCTTTGTGTGGGTTTGGAAGTCTTCACTGCTTATGCCAAATCCTGTGGATCAGTAGCAATGACCTAGTATTTTGGGGCAGTCAGTTACATCAGCCATCAATATATTGGGAGTCTTGTCTTGTCGACTGTTAGTTGCATTTTATGTCCCTCTTTGTAGTTTGAGAAAATGCGGCTGGGCTTTCAGAACACAAAAAGAGTCAGGAAGAGCATGAAATCTCAACAAGCCAATGAGGTCATCTGAGTGATCATAGGAGAAATGAGGAATCATGAAGATTATATCTTGACAGAAGAGGGAGAGAAAAGTGAAAGGAAAACAAGCCTGAAGAGGCAGCAGGGTCAGTGAAATAGGATGCAGAGCCTTTAGTGAACAGTGTGTTTATTTCAAGGAAAATTAATAGCGTATTATGAAGCACCTATTGATCGTTCTAGGTATGTGCTGGTGATGCAAAAGAATACAAAAGAAGTTCAAGATCTGAGCCCTCCCACCAAGGACATTTACATTCTATTCTCCTCTTTTCAGCTTTTCCAGTCCCACTCATCTTCTCTCCTTTCTGCAAATCAATTCAAAGTGGCATCAAAATACAGAAAACGCTTTCAAGTGGTTTGTACTTCTCTTCCCCCACATTCTGTATCCTATCATTTAGACCTCTCATTAATACATGGAAATGTATGCCTCTTTCAACACATTTATCTTAACTGTAAGCTTCCTAAGAACAGAAATTAAATACAAATAAGTACCTCCAGCCCCCTTATAAATGCCTAGCACAGTGCCATATGCACAAGGAGATCTTAATATTAATTGATTCAGTTCTGGCTGGGACAACTGCTAAATAACAGTTTTATGAGTGAACAATGAATGCATGCTTTGTACCTTGGTATTTGGATCTCTAAAGCAGTGACCTAACTCAATTACTTTTTACTACTGAACTACTCAATTATTTTACTACTGAACTTTCTCATTTAATATACAAAAAGCAGAAAATGAATCCTGGTCCTGAGATGCTTTTTTATACTTAGTTGACTCTTGTGTTAAGCATTCCTGTTCCATTGTACTTCCATTGACTCTTCCATCTCATTAAATGTATGCCTCCAGGAGATCACAGGAATACATCAATTTACCAAGCACAGTTTTTAAAAATTTTTACAGCATTATTTATTATTGGTATCTTCAACTCAATTAAATAGCCATTTATTTTTAAATGTACTATTTGTTATGATGGAGAAACAGAAGATATGACAACTTGGTGCTTAAACATTTCAGTGAGGAGAAAGAAAAGATGTATATAGACATTTTAATATCGTTATCAAGTGCTGTGTAAAAAAGCACCAAAATGATTCTTCCACCAGGATTATACAGAATGTAGATTTCATTGCAAGTCAATAGAAGCAAGAAGAATTCATGGCGTGAAGATATCTGAGCAGATCAAGCATCAAATAAGTGGAAAAGACAGGTAAGTATACTCTGAGGGATTAGAAGGGCAGGGCGGTGCCAAGAAGTAAAAGCAAAAGAAAGAAAATTCATATGGCTTGCACAAAAGGTCATGAGTTCCCCTCCACCTGGGGTGACCTGGGAGATTTTGGAGAAAACAGTTGTCAGACAGGTTGATAGATAGAAAAGACCAGAATATAAAGGACTTCTAATATTGAATTATTTTAAATTTTACTGAATAAATCAAATAATCCCAACCTCTCAGCATAAATATTTCATTCTTCCACTGTGAGACTCTATCGTTGGAGGTGTCATACGCAATTATAAATGCTTCAGAGTAGAATAGAGCAATCACTCTGTTAGGGTTTGGAATCAGGCAAATCTTGTTCTATTTTTTACTACTTACAAGTTAGACAATATCAGGCAAATGACTTAAACTTACTGAATCTCATTTTATATATCTATAAAATGGAGACTGTATTATTTATTTCAAAGGATGTTATAAAGATCAAATTAAATTATACAATGCTGTGATACTGATTTATAAAAAGAAATACATACTTGATCTTCCAGTTTCTGGCAGAATTCTTAAAACCATCAAAATTCTCTAAGAGAGCAGAGCAATAAAAGATGTCTTTTGTAATGTTAATGATGTTACTTTAGGAAAGCCCTTAGGTAAAGAGAGGCTGGGGCTGGTTTCCAGAGGAATCAACTTTGAATGGAAGGTTGGAACTTTCAGTCTACTCTCTGATTTTCAGGGATGAGAGTCAGCTGAGGTGGAATTAATTACTCAATGACCAATGACTTAGTCAATCATCCATATCTAACGAAGCCTGAATAAAAACTCCCAAAAGAAGGGTTTTGGAGATCTTTCAGGTTGGCGTACACGTGGTGATATGGGAAGACTGGGGCTCCTGGAGTGAGCATGGAGGCACCACACCTTTCCCCCATACCCTGTGCTGCAATTCCATCTGACTGTTCCTGAGCTACATCCTTCTACAATAAAACCAGGGATCTAGTAAGTAAAATGTTTCTGTGAGCTCTGTGAGCCACTCTGTCAAACTAACTGAGCCCAAGGAGGGGATCCTTGGAACATCCAATCCTTAGCTAGTCAGAAGCACACGTGTCAACCTGGTCTTGAGCCTCACGTCTGAACTGGGGGGTGGAGTGCAGGGACTTTCTTATAGAACTGAACTCTTAATCTGTGGAATCTGATGCACGCATTTCCAGATAGTGTCAGTACTGAGCTGAGTTGTAGGACACCCAGCTGGTCTCTGGGAATTGCTTGGATATATGTGGAAACCACACACAACCTCTTGCCTGCCCCCACCCCTCCCCCCACCGGCATTAGTGACCAGAATTTTATATACTACATATAAAGTTCACAACACAGTATCAATAAATGCTGGTTGGTATTGTTGCTATGGTGGCTATTTCCTCTCAGTAATTCTGCAGAAGCTACCTAATTTCTTAGAACTTCAAGTACTCATTTCTTTTGGCTATTGTCAAAATCAAGAGAAATAACTTTGAACATTCCTAGGTGATCAATCGGAGAAGTCAATGGCACCCCACTCCAGTACTCTTGCCTGGAAAATCCATGGACGGAGGAGCCTGGAAAGCTGCAGTCCATGGGGTCGCTGAGGGTCAGACACGACTGTGTGACTTCACTTTCACTTTTCACTTCCATGCATTGGAGAAGGAAATGGCAACCCACTCCAGTGTTCTTGCCTGGAGAATTCCAGGGATGAGGGAGCCTGGTGGGCTGCTGTCTATGGGGTAGCACAGAGTCGGACACAACTGAAATGACTTAGCAGCAGCAGCAGCAGGTGATCAATAGATTATGGCTATTTCCATTATTTTAATACATTTTCTTACTATCATTGGGCTTCCTTATAACTCAGTCAGTAAAGAAACTTCCTGCAATGCAGAAGACTCGAGTTCCATCCCTGGATTGGGAAGATTCCCTGGAGAAGGGAATGGCAATCCACTCCAGTATTTTTGCCTGGAGAATTCCATGGGCAGAGGAGCCTGATGGGCTACAGTCCATGGGGTCGCAAAGAGTCAGACTCAACTGAGCAACTAACACATACACTATCTTTGTGTCTCTACTATATATTTATCTTGATACATATGCATAATACATGACATTATTATATATATGACTGAATATAACTCCTGAATGACAATTTCACATTATTGAATGACTTCTATATAAAAAGTCACTGTGCTACAAGCTACTGAGTGTATACTGATAACAGAGCAGTTGCTGGCAAGCTATGTTTGGCAGGCCAAGTCTAGCCTGCTACACCTTTTTGTAAGCTCAGTTTTATCAGAATGCAGCCACACTTATTCTATGTATTTCCTATGGCTGCTCTTGCACTACAGCAGCAGAGTTGAGTAGTTATGACAGTCCGAGTGGCTGGTAAAAGCTGAAGCATTTACTATATAGCCCTTTACAGAAAATGTTTGCCAACCCCTATGTTAGAGTATCCCTATCTTAGAGAAGTTTTTGATCTGGCAAACTGTGCTAAACAAACATAAATATCTGAGCCAGAATACACATTTCAGTATATACAGTAGTATACATAAATTTCATAGATGGAGGTATCTAATTCAGTTGTGTTAATCATTAAAGAATTTATTATAAAAAGAATTTATTATAGTAGTTGCATTTGGAACCACCTTTTATTAAAGCTAAGGTTTATTATGTAATTTCATTTGGTTATTTGCTCATTCAATAAATATCTGTTAATAGCCTTGAATATGTCAGGTATTGTTTTCAGTTCAGTTCAGTTCAGTTGCTGAGTCATGTCTGACTCTGCGACCCCATGAATCGCAGCACGCCAGGCCTCCTTGTCCATCACCAACTGCCGGAGTTCACTCAGACTCACGTCCATCGAGGCAGTGATGCCATCTAGCCATCTCATCCTCGGTCGTCCCCTTCTCCTCCTGCCCCCAATCCCTCCCAGCATCAGAGTCTTTTCCAATGAGTCAACTCTTTGCATGAGGTGGCCAAAGTACTGGAGTTTCAGCTTTAGCATCATTCCTTCCAAAGAAATCCCAGGGTTGATCTCCTTCAGAATAGACTGATTGGACCTCCTTGCAGTCCAAGGGACTCTCAAGAGTACTGTTTTAG
Source organism: Oryx dammah (assembly GCF_014754425.2). Classification (NCBI taxonomy): domain Eukaryota; kingdom Metazoa; phylum Chordata; class Mammalia; order Artiodactyla; family Bovidae; genus Oryx; species Oryx dammah. The sequence goes on from NW_024070212.1 coordinate 43,595,823, forward strand.
GTACTTAGAATTTGGCAACAAACAGAAAGAATGAAGACCTTCCTCTAATGAGGCTTACATTCTAGTGAGGCAGGCAATGTACAAATAAATAACTATGTAATGTAATGTCAATGGCATTAAAGAAAAAGAAGATACAAAGATGGAGAACAGTGGAGATGGTGGGTACTCTTAGGATGGTTAGGGGAGATTTCTTCGAAGAAGTGAGGTTTTAGTAGGAAACTGAGGGAGTAAGCCAGGGCTTCCCCAGTGACTCAGAGCTAAACAATCCACCTGCAATGCAGAAGATGCCAGAGACGCCACAGGTTTGATCCCTGGGTTGGTAAGATCCCCTGGAGGAGGGCATGGCGGCAACCCACTCCAGTATTCTTTCCTTGGAGAATCCCATGGACAGAGGAACCTGGAAGGCTATAGTCCATAAGGTTGCAGAGAGTCAGACACCACTGAAGCAACCAAGCATGCATGCATGCAAAGGAGTAAGCCATGCACATGTTTGGTGAAAGACTATTCGAGCCAGAAAAACAGTAGGCACAGAGGTCCTGAGTCAAGACTGTGCCTGATATGTTAAAGAAAAGTTACTTTCTGGTACTCAATATGTTGTACCATTGCTAAACAGCTTTAAGAGTATAATATCACATTTAATTCTCTCAGTAACATTATGCAGGTCAGGAAGCAACAGTTAGAACTCCACATGGAACAACGGACTGGTTCCAAATAGGAAAAGGAGTACGTCAAGGCTGTATATTGTCACCCTGCTTATTTAACTTATATGCTGAGTACATCATGAGAAATGCTGGGCTGGAAGAAGCACAAGCTGGAATCAAGATTGCTGGGAGAAATATCAATAACCTCAGATATGCAGATGACACCACCCTTATGGCAGAAAGTGAAGAGGAACTAAAAAGCCTCTTGATGAAAGTGAAAGAGGACAGTGAAAAAGTTGGCTTAAAGCTCAACATTCAGAAAACGAAGATCACGGCATCCGGTCCCATCACTTCATGGGAAATAGATGGGGAAACAGTGGAAACAGTGTCAGACTTTATTTTTTGGGCTCCAAAATCACTGCTGATGGTGACTGCAGCCATGAAATTAAAAGACGCTTACTCTTTGGAAGAAAAGGTATGACCAACATAGAGAGCATGTTGAAAAGCAGAGACATTATTTTGCCAACTAAGGTCTGTCTAGTCAAGGCTATGGTTTTTCCTGTGGTCATGTATGGATGTGAGAGTTGGACTATGAAGAAGGCTGAGCGCCAAAGAATTGAAGCTTTTGAACTGTGGTGTTGGAGAAGACTCTTGAGAGTCCCTTGGACTGCAAGGAGATCCAACCAGCCCATTCTGAAGGAGATCAGCCCTGGGATTTCTTTGGAAGGAATGATGCTAAAACTGAAACTCCAGTACTTTGGCCAGCTCATGTGAAGAGTTGACTCATTGGAAAAGACTGATACTGGGAGGGATTGGGGGCAGGGGGAGAAGGGGACGACCGAGGATGAGATTGCTGGATGGCATCACTGACTCGATGGATGTGAGTCTGAGTGAACTCCGGGAGTTGGTGATGGACAAGGAGGCCTGACCTGCTGCAATTCATGGGGTCACAAAGAGTCGGACATGACTGAGCGACTGAACTGAACTGAACTGAATATTCATTATGATATATGAAATACTATCATTTCCACTTTACAAATGTAGAATTTAGATCTAGAGAGGTCAAGTAACTAAGTAAAGTCATAGAGACTTTACATGGTAGCACTTGAACCCAAAACTCTGAATCCAAGGCAAGTGCTGGAAATTGCCACAATACATTGCCTTGAAGAACATCTAGAAATGTAATAGATTCAGGCATGATTTCTAGATGCAGAAATAGAAAGTACAAAGGAATGTATTTCTAATGTGAATATGTTTGGAGAAGAGCAAATTTCCTAATTTGGCTTTAATGTAGACATTGTATGGAATACTAAGTAAGATAAAGTTTTAAAAAATAGGTTGGTTGGAGACATATTGTAGAGAGCCAGGTTATCTTAAGCAAAGAGTGTGTTCTCAGTTCAACTGAAGGGAAGTCATTCAAGGATTTGGGATGGGGGACAAAGTGGAATAGGGCTCTAGAAAGTTCAGTCTGGCAACTGGAGAGTGTAATGGATCTGGGCTGGGAAGGCTGGAGGGAGTGGAACTTAATATTTATGGCATCAGCTCAAACAAATTGCAGTGAGGAACTAAACTGGGTGTTGGGAATGGAAAGGAAGGAGGTATTAGGTGAACTTCAGAGGCTGAATCTATAGGTGACAACTGACTGGTATCAGGAAGACGAAGAATTCAAAGATGACTGTGATGTGTCAAGCCTCAGAAGATGATCTGACCATGAACAGAAACAGGGAAAAGGAACTAGACACGGAGAAATTTGGGCCAGATTAAGGAGCGATGACTCTCTGGCAGAAGAGACAAGACAGGAGAGTTGAGGTGTGTTACAGAGGAGTCGTCCATGAAGAAGTGACAGGTGGCACTAGATGAGATGCTATTATCAGGGCAGGAGTGTAAAATAAAAAATAAAGACCAGAAACCTTATGGCAAGTCTATGTTTAAGAGAAAGAAGGGAAGAAAAATAGGCACTCCGGGCTGTAAGATAACAATGATGGCTAACACTTATCAAGCATTTACTATGTCTGAGGCATGAATCTAGGTGTTATATATATATATCCACACATGGATAATGAATTGGCTTGGAAGGCAGGAAAATTTCCATACCAAGAAGGGAGAACTTTCCTTAGGAATACCTCCTGGTCTGTCAGCCTTCATGTTGGGTGACAGAAAGTAATAAGAAAGAATGGTTGAACAATCAGAACTCTGACATCTCAACCCATTCCAACTCCCCCCTGTGCTTGGACAGTTCAACTACGTGTTGTATGTAAGATCTCATTAGGGAAAAACATGAGGCTCTGCTGCTAAAAGCACTCTGAAGTTCATCAGCTTAGGAGGAAGGGATGAACTTGTGGGCAAACTTTTCCAATGATAAGGAAGGAGGAGTGACCAAGGTTATGGGAATATTCACAAACAGTTAAGACATGGGAGAAGTTGTTAGATATTTATGGAGAAAGAAAAGGGAAAGAATGGCTCCTATGACAATGGGAGAGTAAATGGGCCAGGATAAAGTCTTAGGATGCCCTTCTTGAGGTTAGTGGTCATGAATTTGAAATGACAGCAGTCAACATATCACTTACTGAGAGCCTACTCTAATATTCTGAGACAGCAAACATGAAAAGGTATTTCCTGACTTTAAGGAAGGGGCGAGAATTCAATATTCCTTTATATACATTATCTAATGTGATCTTCACTACAGTATTATAAACTAGGCCATATATGAGTGGCTTGGTGATAACCACTCTACTCAAATAAAGGACAGGTATTACAATGGCCAGTCTCTTTCAATGCAATACCCTAATTTGATACTTATATCCAAGGAAGGTCTTTTACCTTCCCCCAGCTAAGCCTATCTCAAGCCTGAAAAACCATGATGGGGGGTGGGGAACACTGGTATTCTCCTATCTATTCCACTCTATCTCTTATTCCAGTAGTAAGAGATTCGGACCCATCCAGTTCCAGCCCGGAGGGAGAAGGCGTTTGAAGGAAAGTAAACAGCTGACTCATTTGAAAAGATCCTTACACTGGGAAAGATTGAAGGCAGAACAAGAGGGCGTCAGAGGATGAGATGACTGGGTGGCATCACTGATGCGATGGATGTGAGCTTGGGTAAACTCCAGGAGATAGTGAAGGACAGGGAGGCCTAGCGTGCTGCAGTCTATAGGGTGGTGAAGAGTTGGACACAACTGAGTGACTGAACAACAGCAACATAGTCTTACTTGGTGTAGCGGTGTCAGGACTCTCTGCATACAACTCTTTCCATCTTAACCAGGGCCTTGTAGATTCTTCTTGAGAATCTTCTCCCAGAAACCCCTATCCAGAACTCTTGGTTATAGGCAGGACTGCTCCTCTGACTAAATAACAATCCTTCTGCCACCTACTGTTAACCTCCCAAGTTCGCTGTGTCTTTTTTTGCTTATTTGGCTAGTTTTTTCTTTCATTTTTATTATGTTTAATTTTTATTAAAATGTAGTTGATTTACAATGTTGTATTAGTTTGAGGTGTACAGCAAAGTGATATGATACACACACACACACACACACACACATACATATATCTTTTAAAGATTCTTTTCCACTATAGGTTATTACAAGATTTTTTTTTTCCCCTATTCAGGTTATCTTGCTTAGGCTGGAAGACCTTCAGTGCCCCTTTTAAAATTATACTGGGTCAGCCTTCTCCCAAAGACCACATAGCCTTTGGGAAACTCATGTACCCTTGTGTTGCAGGGGTGGAAGTACAGCTTGATCCCAGAGCAGCTTTATTTCTCTTTGCTCTTGCATTCCAGGCCAAACCCCAGGGGAACACATTCCAACCTCCAAAGGCTCCTTGAAGCCTGTTTCACTTGAGGGAGGAGGTAAAATTCTATGGAATTGCACAAACTCTTGCCACAGCATTCTCATTACACTCTAACCTCCTCGACTTATAGAAACTAGAGGTGAGAGATGGCTAAGGTTGTCTAAATTAGTATCACAACCTTTTAGCAAATCTTGATCAAGTGGACCAGTTCTTTGATTTAGGACATGAGGCAACTCGGTACCTTTTGTATTGTTCTCAGCCTTTGGGACCTTGACTAAAATAGAGACAGAAAAGTCACATTTTATCAACTTATCTGATCTAAAAGCATTGTAAACACCGATAACCATTTGGTAGCACTCTTTGGAAGGCTTTTGGCATCTTGGTTAAACTTGTACTCTTCTGCTTACTATGGCAAATTTCTGTAGAAATATTCATTTCTATGTTTGTGTCTTTTATAACAACTTTGCCTCACACTTATATTACCTCTTTGTTCCCAATAATTTCTGTTTTCGTGTCACCTTCGTCAATCTTGGATCCTGGCATCACTAATAGTTCCTGATCTACAGAAAACGTATTTTCTTAACCTCAAACCTATTCTACTATTTCAACTAAGGAATTGGGTTTATTGTACACCAAGAAAAAGCCAAAGCAATTAGAAAAGTCTTTCAATAGGCTCCCACCACTACACCTACCTATTTACTACGTCTATGGCCAGATTCTTTGACATTTCCTCCATTATAAGAGATGAATTGGTAATGCTCCTATCAAGACCAATCAATCCCCTCTTCCAAACACGCGTGTGCACGCACACACACACACACACACACACACACACACGTGCATACTTTTTCTCTAGATCTGTCCCCTCATTCATTCAAGGGTTCGGTTTAGTTCAGTTCAATCACTCAGTCATGTCCGACTCTTTGCAACCCCATGAACTGTAGCACGCCAGGCCTCCCTGTCCATCACCAACTCCTGGAGTTCACTCAAACTCATGACCATTGATTCGGTGATGCCATCCAGCCATCTCATTCTCTGTCGTCCCCTTCTCCTCCTGTCCCCAATCCCTCCCAGCATCAGAGTCTTTTCCAATGAGTCAACTCTTCACATGAGGTGGCCAAAGTCCTGGAGTTTCAGCTTCAGCATCAGTCCTTCCAATGAACACCCAGGATTGATCTCCTTCAGAATGGACTGGTTGGATCTCCTTGCAGTCCAAGGGACTCTCAAGAGTCTTCTCCGACACCATAGTTCAAAAGCATCAATTCTTCAGTGCTCAGCTTTCTTCAGAGTCCAACTCTCAGATCCATACATGACCACTGGAAAAACCATAGCCTTGACTAGACGGACCTTAGTCGGCAAAGTAATGTGTCTGCTTTTGAATATGCTATCTACGTTGGTCATAACTTTTCTTTCAAGGAGTAAGCGTCTTTTAATTTCATGGCTGCAATCACCATCAGCAGTGATTTTGGAGCCCCCCAAAATAAAGTCTGACATTGTTTCCACTGTTTCCCCATCTATTTCCCATGAAGTGGTGGGAATGTTCAACCATTTTTGTATTTGTTCCAGCATTATAGACATGATATTGAATCATAGTAGAAAAACAACAAAAGGGTTTTCTGACCCTTTATGCCTTTCTAGCTACAGTTTCATTTCTTGTTCCTCCTTGCAGTGAAACTCCTCAAAAATTATCTACACTCATTGTTGCCAATTATTCTCCTCTTGTTTTGTCTTGGGTCCAGATTTTTATCCCCTCTACTCTCCTGAAATAGTCCTTACCAAATGACCAGTGACCTACAGCTTGCTAAACTCAATGGTCAAGTCTCAGCTCTTTGTTCACTCCATCAATCTGCAGCATTCGACAAAATTGATTCTTGAAGAAGGGAACTTTGGACTCAGGGCTTTTAAGACCTCTCTACTGTGGATCTCCTCTTCCTCACTGTCTACTCCGATTTACCTCCCTCTTTGGCTTTTTTTTTTTTTTTTAATCTCCTTAGTCTTGAATGATGAAAGCTCCCTTGGCTTTTTCTTTAAACCATTGTTTTATCCATACTTGCTTCCTATGTGATTATACCCGATCTTAGAACTATAAATCTGCATATTGATAACTTCCAAGATGATACCTCTAACCTGGCTCTCCCTCTCTTGAATAAGACTCATATGTTGAACTACATACTTTACATCTAAAAGGAATTTCAAATGGTCTAAAGTAGATTTCTGATTTTCCTCCATGACCCGTTCTTCCTGCAATCATATGCATTGTAGTAAATGTAACTTTATGTTTCAGTTAACTCAGGCTAAAAACCCTGGAGTCACCCTTGATGCGGTCCTTCCCTAAAGTCCCTACCTTCAAAAACAGATATTTTCCACTTGACATTAGTGTTTCTGAGCATCAGGTGTTCTGTACAAAAACAGTCAATCAGGGGTCTATTTTATGTAAAAATATGTATTATGACTATCTGAAACCAAAAGCTGCCAATTAAAATTTTAAATTGTGTTTATAACATGAAAAGTTGGGTTGTAAAGTGTTTTTTTATATTTCATGCTAAATAATATTGGTCAGAAAAAAAATGGAAGCAAAAGTTTACAATACAAATCAGACACCTCCCAATAGTACATTTACTTACCAAGTGAAGTGGATACCTGAGATTTGGCAAAGGTTGAGAAGGAAGAGGGGGAAAAGGTTAGAGCTGTGTTTGTCCCTTCCTGTGGTAGGTGATGATGTTTGACAGTTTGGGTGATGAACAGGCAATTAAGACTCAGAGCAACTAATAAAAATTCTCTGTCGTTTGGGATTTGTAAAGACCTTTGAAGAGTATGACATGAAAAACATTTGACGTGTTTGAATAAAGCATCTAAAATGGAGTATTCCTTATATTTCCAATGTTTTCTGAACAGAGTTATAAGGGATGGGCCAAAGTAAAGTTTTTTATCCTATTATACTCGTGCTTAAGGTTAACGTTTCACTGCTTCTAAACATGACTCTGTAATGCCTCTTAGCATCAAAAACGTCTTAGATGAGTATCCTCTTTTTGATATTTGGTTGTTATCCTAGTATCTACACATGATTCTAATGCTCTGCCAACTGTTTTTGAGTTTCCAGTTGAGATTTTTCCTGCATATTATAATTTTTAATGCTATATTCAGTTTGGGGACATAAATATTAACTTTTCCTATATTAGCATAGACTTAAAAATGTATTAGGAGATATGTACATAGCATGAAATGTGGGTATTAGAAAACTAAAAGGTGTTCCAGTGGGAAAATATTTATTAGGAAGAGTTTCACATTGGATGTGCCTGTATATTCAAAATTGAACCATTTCGTTCTGTATAAAATCACTACCAACCTCTTCTGAGCGCTAATCCCCTCTGCATGGACTATCCAAGTAGCCCTCTAACTGTTCTCTTTACTTTATCCCTGCTCTCTTTCAGCTTATAACACAAGTGATCCTTTTAAAACATAAGTCAAATCATATCACTCTGTTCAAATTTCTATAATAAATTCTGTTTACTCAATGTAATATCTCATGTCTTTAAAGGGCTCACTGAATTCTCTCCTACCTCCTGCTCCTTATCATTCTACTCAACCCACACCAGTCTCTTTGTTAGTTCTTGATTGGTCCAAATGCACTCCTGCCTCAGAGTTTGCACTTGCTGTAACATTTGCCTGGGGCCACTTGCTCCCTCATTTCTCATTAGAGGCTTTCCTTGACATTCTATATCAATAGTAACAGTCTACCCTCTCCCATACTGTCTTTTTCTTTACCCTGTGTTTTATTTCAACAGTACTTATCCCCTGATGTATAAAAACAGGGACCTTATAAGGCATCGCCTCTACTGGAACACTGAGAGTGACAGAGGCTCTATTCGTAAGTATGCTGAAATTACAACTTCATTTACTACCACTTTCTATGAGAAGAAAAGCTCCAGGAAGGCAAGTACTTCATCTGTATTATTCAGAGCTGTATGACAAGCTTCTTAAAGTGTCTGACAGAGGAGATATTTAGTAAATAAATATTTATTAAATGAATACATCAGTGAATATGTGTTCTGGTTTGGTGTCTATTCTATTTAAAATAAAATTATAAGAATAATCTGTGAATTTTTCCCCAGGGAGCATCCTTTCCTCTCCAGATGTCCATGCTTTCTATGGAAGACGTTCAATATGGGAGATATTTCCTAGGAAACACAAAACTGGTATTTTTTAGACAAAATAAGGCTGTCAATCTTATTCTAATTTAGAGGAACTTAACTGAGATATCCTAATTTAGAATCCCATTTAAAATGCTAACCCAATATAAGCCCAACTTTTAAGTAGGTAAATTGTCATGATTTTACATAAAGAATTTCTCATAAATTCAGTTTTGTGTTGCATGACTTAGTAAAGGAAAGCGTAATTTTCATGAGACAGTGTTATTTTTCAACTTCCTAGTCCTACAGTTTAAGCTCTAGCATATTACATATCATGGAAGTCAAATCCTTTATTCCACATCAGTTTCAATTTCAGACTGAAAATCATTTTATTTTTAGTGATCTTGTAGTCTCTATCAAACAGCTGCACAAAGCTATTTGCTCTTTTTTATCATGCACAAAATCCTGACCTGTACACTCTCTGAAAGTGATGATGAATGAAATTTACTAGATGAATACTAAATGACTATAGCTTAATCAAGACCACCTTGTTTATCAGCACGTTCTGTTTACCCCCTAACACCCCAAATAAGACCAAAGTGAAATATCTGGGTATAATTATAGCTGATATTGAAGAATTCACTATATTCTTTACCTGGCCTGAGTTTAAACTGAATATTTAATTTATGTAGTAGCAGAGGTTCATTAACCTTTACTGGACTTTGTTCAGTAATAAGCACAAATCATTGTTGTTTTCCCCTCTGATGTCTGTAATATTTAAAACATAATAGGACATTTTTATAACCAAAGACATTGAGAAAGACAGAACAATACAAGTTAACAAGAAAAATGATCCTAAGTACATTATGGTGTTATTCTACAAAATGTTTTAATCTTAATAAAAGACACATTTTAAGCTGTACTGCCTAGGCAACTATGCTTTTATTTCACCGTGAGAGAAATCTGAAGTATTATTGTGTATGTGTCCATGTAAGGCTCCTAAAGTCTTTGAGATGTCATTTCCAGAAAGAGTTGAAAGTACAAAACAGATAGAGTACAATAAAGTATATTTATTTAAGGATGCATATAAATAAATGTGAGTATCTGCCCAATTCTATGGAAATCTTTTTGAAGCCCTATAAATCTTTATGCTTGAGTAGAATACATGAGAATTTTGGAAATCCCATTTAGTAAAAAAAAAAAAATTAAAAACATTTATAGACTTTTATGAGTCTCCTGATATTATCTGAAAATAATTTAAAGGATTATACCCCATCCATTAAGTTTGAGAAAAAGACATATCTAATTTCAATTTAAAAATGACAATTAATGTTTCCACAATATGTAACTGTAATTCATAGGAATACAAACCATAACAAATTATTTTCTGCAGTTTTCCTACTATCTCAACGGGTATAATTTGCTCCTTTATTAATCTCCAGTCTTAGTCATTTTTATTGATCATTTTCTTTGCAACACCCAATCCACAGAATATATTCTAACCTGGAAATATTAGGTTGCAAAGAACAGATACCATGAAAGTTAACTTGGGAAGATAAGTAAAGAGGGTTGTCATAACAAAACAATTTCTAATATTTAATATTTGCTTCTCTCTAACTTGAACTTGCACATGATTTTGCATAGCTGTGATATTAACACAGGTTGCAATGTTATATCACATTTAAGCTAAGGATCTGACCAATGGCTGATAAAAGTTTCCATCTCTTGGTTTCACATCTTATGAAAGAGAATCTGATTTATTGCTGTGTGAGTGACCAACCTGTTTATTATTCAATCAGAGATAACTGAGAGTAATCACATGGTACATCAGGTTTTCCCTTAGAAAGGCCCTGTGAGGTTCAGAGTCTCTAGAACATAACCCCAAAAATGGATAAGACAAGCTAAATCAATTAACTCCAGTCGTGGAAGAACATGACTGTCATAAAATATTCCTGTATAATATGTTTCAGTTTTACAAAGTCAATCTAGAATAGCAGTTGTTGAATTATTGTTGTAACCCAGCACATAAAATAGAAGAAACAGTCCCTACAATTTATAAGTTATATACATAGATTAATGTGTTATCTTAAAGGTATGTATTAATATAGATATGAAATCTGAATAAACTTAAAAGAATAAAATTTAAATAAATTAAGGTTTATTATTTTCTCTACAAAGCCATGATCAGAGACCACTTTTACTTAATTTTAGGTTTCATTTGATTAACAAACCCGTATATCTTACTAGCCAAGTGTCAAGTATCTTTCTATGAATAAAAATCCATGCCTTGGAATTTGATGAACTCTTGGGAAGCATTTCTGCCTCCTGCTGGTTGTGGGAGAGTTTTGTCTGCAAAAGATTGTCGAGAAGCTTGAAGAAGTGGTAGTCGGTTGGCGAAACATTAGGTGAATATGGCGCATGAGGTAAAACCTTATAGCCCAGTTCGTTTAAACTTTCGAAGCATTGGTTATGTGACCTTGTGTGGTTGGGCATTATCATAGAGAAGAACTGGACCTTTACTGTTGACCAATGCTGGCTGAAGGCACTGCAGTTTTTGGTGCATCTCACTGATTTGCTGAGTGTATTTCTCAGATGTTATGGTTTCACTAGGACTCAGAAAACTGTAGTGGATCAGACCAGCAGTGGACCACCGAAAAGTGACTATGACCTTTTTTTGGAACAAGTTTGGCTTTAGGAAACGCTTTGGAGCTTCTTTGCAGTCCAATCACTTAGCTGATCATCGCCGGTTATCATATAAAATCCACTTTTCATTGCACATCACAATCTGATTGAGAAATGGTTCATTATTGTTGTGTAGAATAAGAGATGACACTTCAAAACGATTTTTTTTTTTTTTAATTTCTGGTTAGTTCATGAGGCACCCACTTATCGAGCTTTTTCACCTTTCCAATTTGCTTCAAATGTGGAATGACCATAGAAAGGTTAACATTGAATTATTTGGCAACTTCTTGTGTAGTTGTAAGAGGATTAGCTTCGATGATTGCTCTTAATTGGTTGTTGTCAACTTCTGATGGCTGGCCACTGTGCTTCACGGCGCTCATCTCCTTTGCAAAACTTCTTGAACCACCACTGCACTGTACGTTCATTAACAGTTCTGAGCCAAATGCATCACTGATGTTTCAGGTTGCCTCCACTGCTTTACACCCCATTTTGAACTTGAATAAAAAAAAAAATCACTCAAAGGTGCTTTTTGTCTAATATCACTTCCATAGTCTAAATATAAACAGCAAGTAATAAGTCATTAGCAAAAAAACATAAAGCATGAAATGCACATTAAAGTGATACATAACATAAACACATTTACTTAAGAATGTATGCCAATATCAAATAGCAAAGTTCAACCATGTAAAATCACAATTACTTTTGCACCAACCTAATACACTACAGGAACAAACAAACATATTTCTCATTGGCAAAAATGTTTGGATTGCAAACATTTTGATCTTATTTTGATCAATAAAGATGTATTTGAGCTTAGTTACAATGATTTAAAATTCATGGTCTGAAATTGCAATTACTTTTGTACCAACCTAATTATCTCAAGAGTTACAGTGATGTGGTCCATCATTAGACCAATCCAAAATTCCAAGGTGCCTCCATGGCCTTTGCCAATCATATCTCCATTGTCTAAAAAAAATTTTTTAGGTTATATTTTATTTTACACTCTCCTCTACTTGCTGTTGCTCACAGAAGCATCAGTTTCTCTCTGTCTCATGAGAAGTAAGGATCTCCCACAGAACTGGCAAAACAATGGTTGAGATTTACAATGTCTGATTTTACTGCAAAGAGAAAAAAATTGTAGAAAAAAATCTAAAGTCTATCATTATAACTATAAATATAGAGATATTCCTTGGTGGATTGTTCTCATGTGTATTAAGAACAAAAACACTGGGCAACATCTTGGGCAGCATCTTTTCCACCTTTCCTGACTATGCTGTCTCTAGGGCATAAGGTGAGTAAATCACAGTATTTCTTCTTTCTCTCCAGGGGCAATGAGCTTGATACCTCACACATAATGTGATGTAAAAACTAACTATAGCTTTACTTTTTTACTTTAGTTTCATTGTAAAAAATATGTCTATGTCAGTGTAGCTCCAAAAATGGTTGGATCATGCAACAGAGACCCCCCTGTTAATCACTAGAAGAGTACTGGGAGTGTGACTTTCATATTTATTCCTCCTTTGGTCTTTATGCCAGGACTTTGCTTTTTGTTTCTAATATCATTTCTTTGTTCTTGTGAATTCTAGCACTAAATTGCTTTCAGAAAATAGTGTTTATTGTTCTAAATGTTTCCATGGTCATCTGCAGTGATTCAAGGTTTTGTTTGAAAGGAACTTGGCCTCACTTCCAAAAACTGAGTAACTTAATCAGTGCAGTGCTTAATCTGCTAGACTCACTTTCTGGCACTTGTACTGAAAACAAATTGATGGTTCCCTATCTGGCCTCCGTACTGCAGAGGACGTCGGACAAAAGTCTTTTTCCTTTCTCACGGCCTCTTCTTGTTCTCATGCTGTCTGGAGCCCATTTTTATTTCCTTTCAGTATACCTTTTCATCTTATCTACTTAAACTCAAAAACAACTTTCTTAGTTTCTAATTGAAAATAATCCTAGTTTATTTTGTCAAAGGCCTTGAGAATGAGGCAGATTCACTTCCTGGTGGTTCCTTAAAATTTTCTATGGCTTTTCACTCAAATGGTTTGTCTCTAGATCCTCCTTTGAGTAAGTTTGGTGCTGTTCTTCTTGGAGAGAAAGACACAAGTCAGAGTTGTAGAATCATCTGAAATATCAATTGAAGTAAGGAACCATTATCAGACTTCTCAAAGTATATGGACTTCCTGAGTGTTAAATTATCCCATGTGAATGAAATTATGTTTCCCAGGTAAACAGGGCCCCATCTGTTAATCTAGGGGGAAAGAAAATCACAAAAATTTCCTCTCCTGCACAAAGGGAGACTGATTCTTCTGCTTACATTTCAGAAAAATATATAGCACACCGTGGGGAAACAGCAACAAGCCAAGAGGGCAAGTTTTAAGAACTTGCCCGTAAGTTTCAATATCTCTCCACTGTTTTCCCTGTAGGAATTCAGCGGCAATGAAAATAGTCTGTGAATAGGCACTGGGCTCAGATCTTTGACTCTGCAAAGAGGGATTCTACAAAGCATGGTCCCCAGATGCCAGACACAGCTTCAGGGAAAGTTGCCTTTGATATGTACATAACATGGCATGGTGAGAGAAATAATATGAAGCTCACCCTCCATTCCATACTAACATAATACAACAATAAACAGAAATGAGTTCTGGAAAGCCCACTGGGAAGGAAGGTTGTTGGAAAGTGATAATCTTACAGGTAGTAAAAACTGGTAGAAGAAAAAGAAGATGGCTGCAATGGAATGGAAACAATGAAAATATGTCTCCCATCCTAAAGGCAAAATTGTTGAGTTTCAAAAGAAAGAGGGCCACTAACTTAAAAGCATCCAAAGCCAGTCCCCAGATATCTGAGCTGGCCAAATTCTACTGCTCCTGCCTAAGACACCAAAAATGCAGTTCCCAGGAACTGCATGGAAAGAAACAAAAACATTTCTGGAAATAAGGGCATCTCAGTGATAGGACTTCCCATATACACTGCTGATTTACACTCACAAACTCTCCTTCATTTACACATTCAATAAACATTTAGAATTTCTAACATATGTGAGGCATTGTGCTAGGTAAAGTCACAAAGATGAAAAATCATGGTAGCTGTCCTCAAAGATGTTACCCTTCAGTGAGGAACACACACATGAAGTTAGGAAAATAAATTGTTCTAAAGAACACTGAAGACTGACAAAACAGATTGAAGGAGTCAAGTTGTCTTTCACAGACAATATAGGAGCTGTACAGAGACTTTAATGTGTTTAGTTGTTGAGAATTGTGATTACATTTTAACCAAAGGGAGTAACATCTACCAAAGTACGGAAAGAAGACACTGCCTGGCCATCCCAGGACAGATGAAGAAGACAGGAATTCAGAACTATGGGAAAAGACCGAGCCTTCAGCAGAATGAAGGAGTGTTTGTCAGTTTCTCATTACATCTATTAAGTGCATGCTGATTTACAGTCATTAAAAGTCTAATGTGACTGTAGTAAAAAATAAGTAAATACATAAATAAGTTATTCTCTGGTTCTAAGGGTCCCAAGGAGGAGAAAAAAAAGATTATTCAAACCATCAGTTTTTCACGAAACTAATTAACAGTGACAATGCTTAAGAATTCAATGACGTTGTTACACCAGTGAAAGAATAAGAAATATGAAGCACATTCTAAAGCACGTGCCCTTTTTCTCAGTTAAAAAATTACTTTATCCAGAAAGATTTAAAACACACACAAAGGAAGAAAGTATAATGATTCTCCATGTAACCATCAAGCTTTTGCTCCATTTGATAGTGTTGGGTTTTATATTCTTTGCTGAATTAATTTTAAACTCTAGAACTCCTTTCACTTCACTCATATATTTCAGTTTATATAGTCTTAAAAATATGGTATTTTCCTTAGCAATTATGGTGACATTACTTTACTAGCGTGTGAGATGAGTGCAATTGTGTGGTAGTTAGAGCATTCTTTGGCATTGCCTTTCTTTGGGATTGGAATGAAAACTGACCTTTTCCAGTCCTGTGGCCACTGCTGAGTTTTCCAAATTTGCTGGCATATTGAGTGCAGCACTTTCACAGCATCATCTTTCAGGACTTGAAATAGCTCAACTGGAACTCTATCACTTCCATTAGCTTTGTTTGTAGTGATGCTTTCTAAGGCCCACTTGACTTCACATTCCAGGATGTCTGGCTCTAGGTGAGTGATCACACCACTGTGATTATCTTGGTCGTGAAGATCTTTTTTGTACAATTCTTCTGTGTATTCTTGCCACCTCTTCTTAATATCTTCTGATTCTGTTAGGTCCATACCATTTCTGTCCTTTATCAAGCCCACTACTTTGCCAAAAAAGGTCCATCTAGTCAAGGCTATGGTGTTTCCAGTGGTCATGTATGGATGTGAGACTTGGACTGTGAAGAAAGCTGAGCGCCGAAGAATTGATGCTTTTGAACTGTGGTGTTGGAGAAGACTCTTGAGAGTCCCTTGGACTACAAGGAGATCCAACCAGCCCATTGTAAAGGAGATCAGCCCTGGGTGTTCTTTGGAAGGAATGATGCTAAAGCTGAAACTCCAGTACTTTGGCCACCTCATGTGAAGAGTTGACTCACTGGAAAAGACTCTGATGCTTGGAGGGATTGGGGGCAGGAGGAGAAGGGGATGACAGAGGATGAGATGGCTGGATGGCATCACTGACCCAATGGATGTGATTCTGAGTGAATTCCGGGAGTTGGTGATGGACAGGGAGGCCTGGCATGCTGCAATTCATGGGGTCGCAAAGAGTCAGACACGACTGAGCGACTGAACTGAAATGAACTGAACTATGATGACATTATCACACCTAAAAAACAACGGTAACTCACTGTCATCACACAATGTATGCTCCATAATTAAATTTCCCTGAATGTCTCAAAACATGTCCTTCTAAGCATAGGTTTGTCTGAAATTTACTCATCACATATAGCTGTTTTAAAATAAAGCAGTCCATTCACCCTTATACCTGCTGGCCCTATATCATGGGTTTATTACAGAAACTGGTTATTTGTCCTGTAAAATGGCTCACATTTTGGATTTATCTGTACTTCTATATGACATTATTTCTATTAATATTTTCCATTTCTCTTGTAAATGGAAGTTAGCTCTGGAGGCTTGATTAAATGCGGAGTCAACTTGTTTTGTAGCAACAACACTCATTCAGGGATGCTCCCTCAGGAGCACACATTGGCTGGTCCCCCTCCACGAGTGACACTTAGCTAATCATTAGTTCAGGTGGCAACAGCTGAACTCTCACTGTAAAGTTCCCCAACAACCTTTGATCTAATTGTCTATTCTATTGAAGATCACTGTCTCAAGCAATTATTTCACTGGGGGTAGAAAGTTTATGATTTTCTAATTCTTTCTACAATCACTAGTTGGCATTCTTCAGCAAAAAAAGTAATAATAATCCTCATCAGTTGGAGCTATTTGCCTACCCTAAAATATAGTTAGTGAAGGTAGGAAAATGCTTAATTATTTCCTTTCAAATCGCTATTACCAGAATAAGAAATTACAACTATTCACTTTTTAAAAACAGAATCACTTTATACACTGTCAGAAAAAAACTACTTTAAAAAAAGAAAAAAATTACTTTCAGAATACTACCAAAACAAGAAAACTTGATTTTCAATATTTTCCCTTTCTATATTTAACACTCCCAAGGTAAAACTTACATCTGCTAAAACTATTTGGAACCAGATTTAGTGGAATTACATATAGATATAAACCCTGAATAACATTCTAAACCATTTTATAGATATAATTTTGTCACTAAACAACAGTAAGCACCTAATCACCAGTTTTACCTTTCTCTCCCACTCTAGAACTTACATAATGATTTCTATGGGGAAAAATCAGCCTCTGGTCCTACTTCCTGTTCACAAGAGCTTAGAGGATAAGGACGTCAGAAAATATGTTGTCCCCTTCTCTTCTTCAGTTGTAGAAATTGTGAGAAAATGTAAATATTTATAATATATGTATGGAAATTCATAGCATGGGCTCCTTACTCATAGAATTGGCATTGTTAATTTGTGATTATAATCTAGAGGGCATAAAGATCGCCATACATTAGGAAGAAAGCATTGAAGTGGCTTCAGAGAATGATTGGGAGACGATGCCTTAATTATATTTCTTCCAAATAGCGTCATTAATAATTGGCATTGCTGAGTTCTATTTCTTCCTCCCCACAAAATAAGTCTACAAAAAATAAAAAATCCCATTTGAAAACCAAGATAATAAATGTCTTCTCAAGATAAGTAATTTCATCTAGGTACAAAACAGCCACAACTATTTTTTTTAATCCTGAATATTAATGTGTTGTGAAAAAAGCATGAACTCCATAAGCAGACGGATCATCAACAAAGGGATTAAACAGCCCTCAAAAGGCTCTCCAAAGAGCCATTAAAAATTGTCAAGGAATCAGAAAATTCCATAGTAAATGACCCAAATGACTTTGAGAGATGAAAAATAAGGAAGCTGAAATAGCAAAATAATAATAGTACTTGCTACTTACATAATAGCTTTCTTGAGAGAATTCTGAAACACTTTCCAAACATTAATCCAATAATTTTTGTCATTAGTCTACACAGCACTAAGGGGGCCTTTTATGCTGTTTCTCACGAAGCACTTGGGGAAACTAAGGCTTAGGAAGACAAAGATGGTAAGACTTTAATAGATTTTCCCTTCATGCAGCAAAATGTTAATGCTAGAAGAGAATCTCAGAGAGAAAATGCAATCTTACTTTCCATGATAACATTACTAGATGCTAGTGATTCAAAATTAATTTGATATGTTAGTAAAGAGAGCCAATACAAAATATTATCAATAGTTATCTAAAACCTGGGGAATTCATTAATTCAGAAACAAGCATACCTAAAATGGAGACCTGGAAAGAACATATACTCCACGTTTGGAAGAACAATTTTTAAATTAAAAGATAAAGAATTACATCCATACAGGTATTTTTGTTAAAGGATTATATTCCATTTTTTTTTCTAAAATGGCATGTAGGAAAACAGCTAAATAAAATAGCTAATGTAATACAATTCTAAAGTAACCGACTAACAACGGAGGACAAACCAGGTAACTAAGACAAAATTTCAGGACGGAATCACAGTCTTCTCATAATGAATTCACAGCTGCTTTGACACAAATTCAGTTTAATATAAACAGCAAAGCATCTGAGACTCACAAACTGCTGTTGATGGAAGTAAACCAGGTAAGGAACTCTGTAGGGGAGGACAATATAAACCAGAAGTAACGGGGGGGAATGCAGTTTGTAGTCTAAATGGCAGCAATATCGAAGCGCATCATTTGGAGGGCAGAACAACTCATGGTAAGGGCAGAAGGGGCATGTTTCCTGTTGGTAAAGAATGGCAGTTGAGTGAAGGAAAAATGTACGTGCTTTTAAATCCTATTCCTCCAAGATAAATTCTATACGGTATTCTCGCCTGAAAAATCCCATGGACATGGGCGACTGGTGGGCTATGGTCTGTGGGGTCGCAGATCTGGATACAACTGAACGACTGAGCACAAGGGAAACATTTCTTATCTGTGAGATTTCTGAGTACTGTGAACTACATGCTAAAAGAGCCAAGAAACTTTGGTGTGAAAATAAGTGTGTGTATGTAAAGCTGATTGTGGGTATGTGTATGCTAAAGTGTGGGGTGGGGGGAGGAGATTATTCAACAGTCAGACTCTTGCTAGTACTGAAGACAGCAAAAGAGCTGGAGCACCTTCCTTACAAAAAGGAAGAGAAAATACATTTCTGAAAGAATTGGATACATTTCAGATAAGGAAAGAAGAAATCATCAAGATAAATTCCGAGAATTGCTAGGCCTCTCTTTTTTTTAAACTTTTTATCACAAACAATGTTGTGATAGTTTCAGGTGGACAGCAGAGGGACTCAGTCATACAAATACATGTATCCATTCTCCCCCAGACTCCCCTTCCATCCAGGTGGCACATAACATTGAGCAGAGTTCCACAGTAAGTCAGATAGAAAAGGAGAAATATCCTATGACATCCCTTATATTTGGAATCTAAAAAATGATACAATTGAACTAACAGAACAGAAAGAGACTCACAGACTTAAAGACTGAACTTATGGTTGCCAGAGGTAAAGGTAAGGGGAAGGGACAGATAGGGAATTTGGGACAGACATGTATACACTGCTATATTTAAAATGGATAATCAACAAGGACCTACTGTATAGCACAGAGGTCTCATTATATTTATACATAGTTTGGTATTGTTTTTATTTTGTCATAATCTTTATAAGGCTTAGGGCTTCTGAAGGTCTGTGTCTTAGCTCTGAAGCCTAGTAAGAAAACAACATATTCCCTTGGTGGGAAAAGCTTCAACCCAGAACACCAGAGATCGTGTTCTGATATGACATGCCCAAGGCAGGAAACCTATGTGTGCAGTCATGGATGACACACATTAGATAGAATTCAGCTTAATGAGGTCAGGCTTGGGGCTCTCATTACACTGAGTTGGTATTCTTTTTTTTTTTTTTCATCATTTTTGGGCGGGTGGGAAGAAATGGAGGTGTTATGTGCAGAAATTAGGCCCAGGAGTCATGAGTTTCTTCTTTCTAATATTGTAGAACCCAATTAGCCTCTTTGTGAAGGGAAGTATAGGCCCCAATGTCAGGCTGCCTGGCTCAACCGTATACTCATATGTATTGTATTGGGTTGATGAAAGAATTAAATGAGATTAAAAGAAGTAACATACATTCAGTCTTAAAAGCCTAGGCCATAATAAGCACTCAGTGGTATTAGGCAATTTGGGGTCACTTCATCCCACCTTGGCTGAGCTGATCATATTCTAGGTAATATCATTCTGTCTAATCCTGACACCAGTAACTGGAAAACAAGATTCCCTTTGGTTGAAAGAGAATTCTAGTCAATATTCTTACATGATTTAAGGAAACAGCATCAAACTTTCAGACTAAAGGAAGAGGCACGTGCCTTTGTACTTCTCACTCATGGTGCCTTGCCCAGATCTCCTAGAATCCCCTTCTGTGTTCCCTGGGCCCCTCCCTGAATGCCAGCTCTACTTCAGAGGATTGCCCTCTGGCACCTCAGAGAAGCAGAAGTGCCAGGAGTTAGCACTCCAGTTTCCAGGCTCTTCCTGTCCCAGTGCACTTCTCAATGCCCCAACTGGTGTGAAGGTACCAAAAGTTCTCCTTTTTTTTACAGCTGGCAAACTCTCAGGACTAGGCTGAATAAACTGCCCCTGGTTTGGCTTCTTCCCTCCTCTTTCCTATTGCTTCATTTCCTTAATGATTTTGCCCAAGAAATAAAATGACTTGCACCTCAATCCTTGGCTCAGGGACTACTTCTAGAAGAATCTAATCTCAGAAGGCCTTAATTTGGGGTTATTTTGAGAAAAAAATGACAGGAGAGAGCAGAATAGGAAAGAGAATATATATTCCAATTTGGGAAAAGCAACAAATGCAGAGTCATCAGTGAGTTCAATTCTCTCCTCCATTCCTATTTCATACAGTCAATTACTTTTTCTTTGAAAATTGTCAACCAGTACACAGGTAGTGAGGGGCATAGGCTAAGAGAGTTGGGGTATGTATGGGCAAGTTAGTGGCAGGAAAGAGGCATAGGTAATCCCTTTCCTCTTCCAGAACAGCTGCATGGGGTAATCCAACTGATCTGGGTGATGCACTGTCAAGGTGGAACGTAGAGAGAGACAGAAATTAAATACTGAGTTCTGTTCTAAAGAGGGGGCAGAGGGTCAGGTCAGAAAACATGTCCAAATAAGATACTTAGTGATGGAATCTGACACAAGAACTGGGAGCCAAAGAGCAGTGTCACAGTGAGTCATACAGCCTAAAATTATGTAACAAAAATTTAGTAACATTGAACCAGAGGTGTTCTGGAAGAAAAGTGAATCAGGACAGTGAAAGAGTTTTTACATATTTCTCATCCACTCCAGTATTCTTTCCTGGAGAATTCCATGGACAGAGGAGCCTGGAGGGCTACTGTCCACTGGATCACAAAGAGTTGGACACGACTGAGCAACTAACACTTTCATTTTCTTTTTATCTTCTGTAGTATGATACGAGGGACACAGAGCCAGGTTTTTATGATGGTTACTTACTCAAACACTCTAGCATGCTCTTGTGCTCTTGATTCAGAATACACAGTGGTGTGCCCGAACTGTTATTCTCAACTGCATGGGAAAGGGGTAGGGTACATTTACAGGGAGACAGAATTGACTACAGGTTACCTTTGACAGGTGGCTCTGGGTAGGAGTTTGTGTAGGAAGTATGCTCTTTCCTCCTTGCTGTGCAGAGATGTGCTTAGACTGAGACGAGAGCAGGCCATCATCATGTCCCTTCCTCTTAGATGACCTAAGGTAGGAACATTCTTTATCACTCCTTAGTGCAATAGAAAGAATCTCAAGAGCCTGGACTTAAAGAGTCATTGGTCCTGCACTTGGTCAGGTTCAAAGTGTTTGCCATACTGGGAAGTCAATTAAGTGCAAGGTTCTGGGTGGGAGGATTAAGCTGGTTGTTATTAGCCAATTCTTAAGCAGCTTGATGGATGGATTAGCCATGTTGACTTTCAAACTTTTTTGACAACCGCTCATGGTAATAAATACATTTAGATCATTTGACCCAGTAAACACACTGATACACACATATACACACACACACATACACACACACACATACACATACTATAACCAAAACAAATATTTTACAGAACTAATACTTTCCCTATTTTGTATATACAAGCTGATGTTTCTACATTATTCTACTTTATTTAAAAAAACACAGGTCAAAAATCCATTAATTTTCTATTATGAGCCACTCATAACTTGAAAACCTATTGCTTTGCTAATCAAATGATAAATTCTATCCTCTTAGGTAAAGTCCTTTGGGAAGGACTGGTGGTTGACAGATGGATGCAGAAGTCAAGGGGATGGGGAAGTTATCTTTCCAAACTGAGATACAAACTATAAATGAAAGTCTGAGACAAGACAGTGTCTGAGATTAAGGATAATACAACATGTGTTGGGACCCTCTAGGATGCCTCTTTTGTGAACAGAGCATATCATCTTTAAAAGCCCTCCTTCATCATGTTTGCCTCTCTCTAGCTTTTCTTGAGTCCTTTATCCCCCAAATATCTTTCTATTTCACCATCTCCCTCACTAGTTCTGAAATACCTTAGGTCTTCCTTAATGTATTCCAGGTATTACGGGATAGCAGGAAGTGTAAAGCGTGAAGAGTGGGTACTGTCAGAATGGATAAGAATGGGATAAAGATAAAAGTACACAGTGTCAGCTCAGAAATGGAAAGGGAAATTTTAAAAAAGAAATACTTTTGTAATAACAATCCTTTTCATCACTAAAAGTTCTTGATAGGCATTTTAGCATATTTTGAAAGGTATCTTGTAATAAAATATAAATTAAAATAAGGAATTACTATAACTACCAATCAAAAAATTTCAAGTAATCACTTGGTTTTCACTTTCAAGGAATCAATTTGAAATTTTCATATCTAACATTTCTTGTTTCAATGATAGCTGAATCAATTAACTTTTATCACTAATGACAGAACACAATATGTTTTTGAAATTACTTTTGGGGGGTCTTTATTCTCCATACAATGACATACTATAGCAAGCCACTCTTACGACTTTTGCATCATTATTTAAAATCAAAGAGCAATTAATTCATATATCTGTACTTTGGCTACAGTATTGTTTTAAAAGGTAGAGCATAAGAGAAAAATCTGTCAATAAAATCATTGGACCTTTCCCGACTGATATGATTTATATGGAATCATTGCAGTTCTATTTAGAGTACTGTGATCTCAGTGGCTGGATATGAGAGGTTTGAATTATTCATATTTTCCTGGTCAATATACATACACACACGCACACACTTACACGGAAGTTCTTCATTTTTAGGCTGCTTGCATGGATGTCTAAGTCTGGTTCCTTTTGGAGTGATTCAGAGTCCGTCAGTAACAAGCTGCATTCTCTGCACATGGACACCAACAGAGGCTTAAAAATAGGAGCCATGTGCACAGAGCTTCTTGTGCCAACCAACAGATTCTATCTGCATCTGCTACATATGGATTGACAGGAGAGGGGCCAAGTATACGTTGGTGTGAAGCAGCTTGCTGCTTCTGTTTTGAGAAAAGCTCATCATTGTACAAGTCCTGAACAAATTAGCCTTCCAATCACAATGCAAGGATATTGAAATAGGGTGAAAAACCTAGATGGTATCAGGCAGTTCTTGCCAAATTAGTAGAAGATTAAAGAGGAAAATAGAATTTTAAGACTGATAATTAGTAAGATAGAAAGATGTGAGGGTATGTTCAAATATGTGACTGAACCTTGAATTTAAAAAAAAAACAGAACTTGTTGCCACTCATTGGAAAATAGCTGGGGTCAAACGGGAACAAAATATCACAGAGCTCTGAGTTGTTCTTTGGTAGAAACAAAAGAATTTCTGTCAGATCCATAGAGTCAAGGTTACAAGGGAAGTTTAGGTAGATCTCTGGATTTTGAAGTCACTTATCAAAATTCATAGAGCTAAGGAACTGAAAACCTAAGGGAAAATCCAGATCAAATAAACATTAAGACTAGTTAGTGGGAAACAATAGATATGAGAATGCTCTGTAAAATAAAAAACCTTGTACAGATTTTACTTTTAATTATTTTACTATGCAAACAATGTATAGTATAATCCTTTTACAACTATACTACCTCATGCTAAATGGATTCATCATTTCTCAAGAAAATAATACAATTAAACAAATTTACAAATCAACGGCTTCCCCGGTGGCTCCGTGGTGTAAAAATCTGCCTGCAATGCAGGAGACACAGGAGATGAGGGTTCGATCCCTGGGTCAGGAAGATCCCCTGGAGGAGGAAATGGCAACCCACCCCAGTATTCTTCCCTGGAGAATCCCATGGACAGAGGAGCCTGGAAGGCTACAGTCTATAGGGTCGCAAAGAGTCAGACATGATGGAGTGACTGAACACACACACATGAGGGTGTGTGGACAAGGCCCATATTTTCATACCTTCTTTTGTTTCCTAAACAACTTTGTGCAAATTAAAAGGGGGCAACAGTATATAAGGTGTATACTCCATCCAATTTATTTATTTTATTATCACTGCCATATGTAACCTTTCACTTCATATCCCTTAAGCCTGCATGTCTATCGGAGAAGAACATATGTTCTTAAGAACACAAGCATTGGGAGATAGCTACGTGCACAGCTAGCTCACTCACTTATTAACAACCACCACATGAAAATCACTGAGCAGCCACTGTGTGCTAGGCATTGTGCTAGGTATTAGGCAAGCAACGCTGCCTGTTCTTTCAGAGCTTACAGACTGGAAGGAAAAACAAGACAAGAAAAAATGAAATTGCCACAGGGTGTGGTTCCACGATATGAGAAATACAGGGTGATCTGGGAGCACACAGGAGGGACACCAAGCCTAGACTTTGGTGGTCAGAAAGGCTTTCTTGAGGAAACTGACTGGATTTAAAAGTCCACACTTAACTATCCTATAAATAAAAGGTTATAAACCAATGTTACCTGCTTTATATATTAAGAAAAAAAAGAATACATAAATAAGTGAAAAGAAATCACCATCTGAAAGAACAAGGAAGAGGGTACCCACTATGGAATTTATAAGCAAATGGGCATGTCAGCAGGATGAGCAGGACTCAAGAATGTCTCGTTTTCTGCTGCCTCTGTTTCTGTCTCTCTCCCCCTCCCACTCTCTGTCTCTTAACAATCCCAAGGGATCAGTGAGGAAACTGTGAAGAGCTATAGTAACCACGAATCTCCTGTAAGTTCCTCTTTGGATACCAGCGCTACAGACTTTTCTGCCCCAGAGAATATTTAATACTTCAGAACTGAAACATTCCTTGTATTTGTACATAGCACACTCTATCACTCTTTCATTCAGGATGAACTATATAAAATACCAACACTTGTAGTTATGCTTAAGATATACTGAGTAGTTAATACACGTTAGGCACTAAGTATTTTACATATGTTATCTATTTTAACCCTAATCGCAGGGTGTGTTTGGTCCAATAAATAACCCTATTTTACAGAGAGGCACAGGACGGTTACCTAATTTTCTTAAGGTCACTCATTGGCAGAGTTATATTTGACCCAAGATCTCTATGACTCAGGAGTCTGAGCTTTTGAACACTCTACTGTCTTTCCATTGCAGTAGTCTCATATTGTTACTGCTATTATCATCATTATTATTAGGTAAGTTGTCATTTTATTTTCCCATAATTTATTTTGGAATGCTTATAAGGTACTTCTGTTCAAAAACACTAATTAAATAGACACAGGCACTTCCCAGTATCTTTTGTATATTACCTCTTGGAAAGTTGCTAATACTGCAAAGTAAAGAAAAAAAAAAAAAACTCTTGTCTGAGCTTGAAGGGATACATACTGTGGCCTTAGTTATTAATTAAATGTTTTAAAACATTATTTATCAGTGTGCTTTTTCACTGTCAGAATGCCTTAGGGCTCCGCACAGCAGGTCCTCCACAGCTTTCAGGAAAGAGCTGCCAAGAGTCCTTGCCCAGTGTTCACGGCTATATTTGTTCATTCTATTACAATATATACTGTGCCTCTCCTAGTGGTTTCACTTTAATCTATGTAGCAAATCATGCAAAAAATATAGAGATATTTCACTGCAGTAGATAACAAAGAAATTGAGATTATGCAAATTGGAAATTTTCTGTTGTTCCTCAAGGAAACAAAATATTTACATGCCTCTTCACTAAAAAATGGCCAAAGGAAACTAGCATGAATGCCATTCCCTAACCTTTGCACTTTCTTAATGATTCAAGGTGAAAATTAAACATACCAAGTAAAATTATGATGGCATGGGTAAACTTAGCATGTGGTCATAAACTCTTCTCTTTTCCATGGAATTTGTATATCTTCCAATAAAAATTTTTGATATACTCTTTGCTTCTCACATTGCAAATACTTTTATTCAGTTTAGTCTTTTGTGTTATAAGTGTAGTGTTAAGCAAAGGAAACACTGAGTTGGCCAGCTTGTAAAATTGCAAGCGAGTGTGTTATTACTGGAGCTGAACAGATAGAGAACATATTAATCCTCATCACCCATGTGACCATGTCAGCAAAGAGAAGAGGATGTGGCTCCCACTCTTAAGGCAAGCTAACTGATAGGAAATTCAAGAACTTGAATTACACAATTTGCAACCTGTCAAAACTTGGCAAGATCAAGCATTTAGAGTTAACTGAAAGTTTTTTTTTTGGGGGGGGGGACTTTATTATTTTGCCATTTTTAATAACTGAAAATTGAAAAAAGAAAAAAAAAGCCCCTTTTTTTGAGAGGGGATTCTGAATTGAGAGCATATCATTAATAGAAATTTCTACTTAAAGTATGCCACAGAAGGATAAGATTCCAGGAAGTATGATTTATGAACACATTTCTATTCCCTTATAATCAAAGGGTTAAAAATTAAAAATAAAAACCCTGCAACCCTGATTCAGCACTGACAAGTATAAAAGCTAAGAAATGATTGGCCAAACAAAAACCCCACATGAATGATGCAAGCGGTTAAACACTGAGCAAACTGAAAATATGATGATATCCCATATCACAGTCAAGGGAAGTCAAGTCTCTTGACCTTTCCATTTAAGAATACTTTATCCATGAAGCTTTACCTAAATTACTGAATCTGAGCAACAGGGAAAGAGCAGAGAAATTAAGGAGGCTCAGAAGAGAGAGGAATGACCTGAATCTCTTCTCGAACAGTGCATCTGCTGCCTACACTAGTTTAGTACCCTGTCTGCCTCTTTCCTGAAACTGAAACAGCACCTTGTGGCAACGGTATTAACGAACCTTGAGCTATAGGACATAAAAGTAAGATGAAGTATGCCAGCGTTCCCAGCTGCCCCACGAGTGATGGAAAGCAAACATTCTTCTCCACAGGTAGTAATTACCATAGTTAGATATTTTTCAGACTGATGTCACATATCTTACGTGATTTTTATATTTCCAACATAGCTAAAATGGGTATCATTAAGTACTTACC
The DNA here is from genome assembly GCF_014754425.2 of Oryx dammah. NCBI lineage: Eukaryota > Metazoa > Chordata > Mammalia > Artiodactyla > Bovidae > Oryx > Oryx dammah. Next base: position 43,623,136 of record NW_024070212.1, read on the forward strand.
ATATGAACAAAAGACTGACAGTTATAACTTTATAAAAGGTCTCCTCATGTACTTATGTTAAAAGAATGTATACCCTCTGGGCCTAGGCAATCTCAACTTAAGTTTCCTTCTTTCTTCACTAACAATGTTTTCTCATTAAAAGAAAATCTGATTTCCAATAAACTCTTCCAGTGGAAAATATGGGTTCCGAATGTAAAAGACCATGCTTAACATGTATAGTAAGTGTATTTTTCTTAAAAGAAGTTTCCCACACAACTTGGTCTCTGTCATCAGGCCACAGAAAACAACATAGTGTTAATTAAGTTTAAATATTCTCTTTCCATTTTAAGACTAATTAGCATATAGCACTTTCATCAGATTTATTGAAAATTTATATTAGGGAATTAGTTTCACAGAACATTGCTTCGTGACATAGAAAATCCCTCCCTCATAACCCCTCATACGTGGATTTAATTAGTGGTTTTCTAATAGAAGAAATTTAGAATGTTTTAATTCCTATCACTTCTGTTCCATGTTATTGGCATCCAATATTTTAGTTCTAGTTTGTTTTTAAATTTCTCTCAAATTGGTCATCATGCCATAGAGTTCACCAGGATCACTCTGCTGCTATGTGGAGAATTGACTGTAGGGTATCTGAGGAGAAGCAGTCAGGGTTGGCTGTAATCAGAGACTGGATAGTGAAAATTGAGGTTATAGAGGGTTTATACCTGTTTTAATGACAACTCTAGGATATAAGTGAGGAAATTCTTGAGGTAAGACAGGAGACAATTCCACTGAAGAAGAGGTCATTAAAGAAGAGAGAAGCCAAGGCACTCAAATAATATATCCAAATTCTCTTAGATCAAGAACTAAGAGCACAGTAGTACTGAGGAGAGAGAAAGAGATGCTGTGATCCGAAATCTTCAGGGAAGAATAGGCAACAGCTATTGAATGCTTACAGTGAGCTAGACACTAATCTGTACAAATATTGACTCTTTTAAGCCTCACAAAACTCTATGAGCTACTATTATTACCATTATTTTCAACCCAAGAAATCTGGGTAAAAATGACCTAAGTAATTCATTGAAGGTCAGGTAACTGATCAGTTGAACTCTTATTTGATCCCATGCAGTCTAGATCCCTAATTATATTCTTAACCACTCAATATGCTTCACAGAACAAGCAAGGAATGACTCAAGGGGTGTGTTAGACTGCAAAAGGGTTAACAGTATGTAAAAATACATGAGATATTAAACTAAGTGTAGTGGGGGCTAGGGGAAGATGATGGTTTGTGTCAGTGCAAACCAAACAATCAACTGATGTCTGACTCCTGACTGGAAAGTTCAAAAGCAGAGAGAAAAGAGAAAAGGAGACATGGTTAAATTTGTCACAACGTTCTAGAGTTTTTCAGAGCACTTTTGCCTAAATGTTTCTTGTGTATCAAATGAAGTCTACATGCTCTATGTCAGGCTGGCACATAGCACGCCTCATAAAACCATTCAAAGAGACTCCAGAAGGAGCTGACTGAAGAAGCAAAGCAAGCATCACCTGTCTATGAAACTGCACAGGAATGACCCACAGAGCTGGGGGCGGGGGGAGGGGGGCGGGGGCGGGGGGTGGAGCTGAGTTCTCTGATTCATCCACAGAAGTACACTAGGAAGGATAAGCTCTAAATGTTTCCTTAGACACAGAGAGAGTGATGGTGCCAGCCAAGTCAGAACTCTCCTGACCCAGATCCTCTCATCTTTCATCCCTCCTTTCAACTCCCTTCTCAAGACATAGAAACTACAGAGCAGAAGGCAAGAAAGAAACCAACCATATTCATGGCCCAGAATGTAGGCTTCCCACTGCAGCAGGCTTAAGCTTTGAATAAACACTGAAGTGTTGACTACTCCTTGGGAAAGCACATGCTAATTTCTGAAGTAATTTAAAGTAACTCTAACATGTATTATCTAAAAGTAATTAGAAAAGACATTGACTCAAATTTGCAATGAAAGTGAGGGGAAGAACTTCTCTTACCAAAATAACTAATAAAAAGACAAGGAGAGAAATAAGAAACATACTACATGACTACATCCTTGTGTCCTGCTTCTCCAGCATACGAACTACAGTAGTCTCTCTGCTTTCATTCTTGCCCCTTGCCATCCATCCTTCATGCAGTTATCAGTGAGATTTAAAATAAAAAACAAGCCATGTTAAACTTAAATTCAGGACTGGCAATTCACTACTCTTAAAATCACGTTCAAACTTTTTTCTGTGGCCCATAAAACCAAACATTATTTCACACCTACTTATCTCTGCTCTCATATTCTACCACTTCTTTCTTTCATTCCTAGAACTTGCTAAGTTCTCTCTCCACCTATGCCTTTGCACTTGTGGTTTCATCTGCCTGGAATGCTTTCTCTCAATATCTCTTTAAAAGTCTTCCATGACATTTGGCCTCACTGTTTGAAAGACTTCTCCGAGTGGCTTTTGTTAACCACTCAGGCTAAGAAACTGCCACAAACAGTTATGAAATCATCCAATTTCATATCTTCCTTCGTAGTTCAATGACTATTTGAAATTATACTATTAATTTGTTTCTTGTGCCTCCCCACCTCTGAATAGATGCAAAAATCTATAAAATCAGTGATATTTTTATCTTGATTACTGCTGCATTCTCAGTACTAGAGCTTTGCCTAATACACAGTAAGTGCTCAATACATATTGCTGCTTGGTCACTTCAGTCATGTCCGACTCTGTGTGACCCTATAGACTGCAACCACCAGGCCCGTCTGTCCATAGGATTTTCCAGGCAAGAATACTGGAGTGGGTTGCCATTTCCTTCTCCACGATACAAATTATGTAAAAAATATTTTGATGTTAAATATGTTATATTGTATTTAATAATATTTACCACTTCAGTCACTAGGTTGTGTCGGACTCTGCAACCCCATGGACTGCAGCAGGCCAGGCTGCCCTGTCCACCACCAACTCCCAGAGCTTGCTCAAATCCTTGCCCAGTGAGTCAGTGATGCCATTCAACGATCTCATCCTATGTCGTCACCTTCTCCTGTCTTCAATCTTTCCCATCATCAGGGACTTTTCCAATGAGTCAGTTCTTCGTATCAGGTGGCCAAAGTATTGGAACTTCAGCTTCATCATCAGTCATTCCAATGAATATTCAGGACTGATTTCCATTAAGATTGATTGCTTTGATATCCTTGAAGTCCAAGGGACTCTCAAGAGTCTTCTCCAACATGACAGTTCAAGAGCGCTGAATCTTTGCACTCAGCTTTCTTTGTGGTCCAACTCTCACATTCATATGTGACTACTGGAAACGTGATAGCTTTGACTTTAGTTCAGTTCAGTTGCTCAGTTGTGTCCGACATTTGTAACCGCATGGACTTCAGCACACTAGGCCTCCCTGTCCTTCATCAACTCCCGGAAGTTACTCAAACTCATGTCCATTGAGTTGGTAATGCCACCCAACCATTTCATTCTCTGTTGTCCCTTTCTCCTCCTGCCTTCAATCTTTCCCAGCATCAGGGTCTTTTCCAATGAGTCAGTTCTTCGCATCAGGTGGCCAAAGTATTAGAGTTTCAGCTTCAGCATCAGTTCAGGACTGATTTCCTTTAGGATGGACTGGTTGGATCTCCTTGCAGTCCAAGGGACTCCCAAGAGTCTTCTCCAACACCATAGTTTAAAAGCATCAATTCTTCAGTGCTCAGCTTTCTTTATATTCCAACTCTCACATCCGTATATGACCACTGGAAAAACCACAGCTTTGACTAGACAGACCTTGTTTGGCAAAGTAATGTCTCTGCTTTTAATATGTTGTCTAGGTTGGTCATAGCTTTTCTTCCAAGGAGCAGTATCTTTTTATTTCATGGCTGCAGTCACCATCTGCAGTGATTTTGGAGCCCGAGAAAATAAAGTCTCTCACTGTTTCCATTTATCCCAGCTATTTGCCATGAAGTGATGTGACTGGATGCCATGATCTTAGTTTTTTGAATTTTGAGATTTAAGTCAACTTTTTCACTGTCCTCTTTCACTTTCTTCAGGGGCTCTTTAGTTCTTTGCTTTCTGCCATAAGGCAGCTTTCCTATGCCACAATCAAGGAAACTAATCAAACTGATCACATGAACCACAGCCTTGTCTAACTCAATGAAACTATAAGCCTTGCCATGTAGGGCCACCCAAGATGGACGGGTCATGGTGGAGAGTTCTGACAAAACGTGGTCCACTGGAGTAGGGAATGGCAAACCACTTCAGTATTCTTGCCTTGAGAACCCCATGAATTGGGGTTGAAAACACAAAAAGACAGGACACTGAAAGATGACCTCCCCAGGTCGGTAGGTGCCCAATATGCTACGGGAGATCAGTGGAGAAATAATTCCAGAAAGAATGAAGAGAGAAAGCCAAAGTAAAAACAACACCCAGTTGTGGATGTGACTGGTGATGGAAGTAAAGTTTGAGGCTGTAAAGAGCAATATTGCATAGGAACCTGGAATGTTAGGTCCATGAATGAAGGCAACTTAGAAGTGGTCAAACAGGAGATGGCAAGAGTGAACATCGATATTTTAGGAGTTAGCGAACTAAAATGGACTGGAATGGGTAAATTTAACTCAGATGACCATTATATCCATCACTGTGGGCAAGAATTCCTTAGAAGAAATGGAGTAGCCACCATAGTCAACAAGAGTCCGAAATGCAGTACTTGGATGCAACCTCAAAAACGACAGAATGATCTCTGTTCGTTTCCAGGGCAAATCATTCAATATCACAGCAATCCAAGTCTATGCCCTGACCAGTAATGCTGAAGAAGCTGTAGTTGAACAGTTCTATGAACACCTATAAGACTTTCTAGAGTGATAGTTGCTCAGTCATGCCTGACTCTTTGCAACCCCATGGACTGTAGCCTGCCAGGCTCCTCTGTTCATGGAATTCTCCAGGCAAGATTACTGGAGTGGGTTGCCATTTCCTTCTCCAGGGGATCTTCCTGACCCAGGGATCCTGCATTGCAGGAAAGTCTTTACCATTTGAGCCACCGGGGAAGCCTACTAGACTTTCTAGAACTAACACTCAAAAAGATGTCCTTTCCATTATAGAGGACTGGAATTCAAAAGTAGGAAGTCAAGAGGTATGTGGAATAACAGGCAAATTTGGCCTTGGAGTACAAAACGAAGCAGGCCAAAGGCTAACAAAGTTTTGCCAAGAGAATGTACTGGTCATAGCAAACACCCTCTTCCAACAACACAAGACTCTACATATGGACATCACCAGATGGTCAATACCAAAATCAGACTGATTATATTCTTTGCAGTCAAAGATGAAGACGCTCTATACAGTCAGCAAAAACAAGACTGGGAGCTGACTGTGGCTCAGATCATGAACTCCTTACTGCCAAATTTAGACATAAATTGAGGAAAGTAGGGAAAACCACTGGGCCATTCAGGTATGGCCTAAATCAAATCCCTTACGATTATACAGTGGAAGTGACACATAGATTCAAAGGATTAGATATGTTAAACAGAGTGCCTGAAGGACTATGGGTGGAGCTTCATGACATTGTACAATGTCAGTTGTCAAGACCATCCTCAAGAAAAAGAAATGCTAAAAGGCAAAATGGTTGTCTGAGGAGGCCTTACAAATAGCTTTGACTAGACGGACATTTGTCGGCAAATAACGTCTCTGCTTTTTAATATGCTGTCTAGGTTGGTCATAGCTTTTCTTCCAAGGAGCAAGCGTCTTTTAATTTCATAGCTGCAGTCACCATCTGCAGCGATTTTGGAGCCCAGGAAAATAAAGTCTCTTACTCTTTCCATTGTTTCCCCATCTGTTTGCCATGAAGTGATGGAACCAGATGCCATGATCTTAGTTTTTTGAATTTTGAGATTTAAGCCAGCTTTTTCACTCTCCTCTTTCACTTTGATCAAGAAGATCTTTAGTTCCTCTTCACTTTCTGCCATAAGGGTGGTATCATCTGCCTATCTGAGGTTTATTGATATTTATAATATTTGATGACTTTAATATTTATAATGAAAAGTTTTTATTAGAACAGAAAAGTTCCCAAAGGAGTAATAAAGAAGGCATAGGAGCTAGACCTTCAGTGAGGAACTATATTGAGAAAACTGGCCAGAAATCACACCTGTGAAACAGCATTTTGACATGACAGTTACATTAGTATATCAGTCACTGTTCAATCAGAGAAACAAAATGACTACAAAATGTGGGACAAGAGACTTATCATAGGAATTAGACCTTCTATAACTGTGGGGGCAGTGGGGGAATGAATGTCTAAAAAGGAAAACTAAGATACCAGACAAGTTACAAACTAGTCAATCTCAGAAATCAAGCATGCCCAGATATCTAGGTGGACCCAGGTAGAGGAAGATGATGGAAGAGTTTCTGGAAATTATTTGGTGATGAGCCTGAGGTGATGAGCCCTACTGGTCCGTAAGGTCAGCAGTTGGCAAGAGAGCTGGACCTGAATCACGAAGAGCGTTTATAGACAATCTGGACCCAACCAACTTTGTTCTCACTTAGTCTGAATCCACAACTGACCATCACAACCTTCAGAGAACCCTGGACACCGATATCCTTCTATCACCTAAATCTCATGCATCATTTTTATCCAGCTCTCACCCAGAACCATAAGAGAAAGAGGTTCTGTGAAGCACAAACCGAGCTTAACCAAGTGAAAAACAGAATGACACCTCACAGTTAATTAGGTCTCATTTTACTTGCAGTGAAAGAAACTCAATGGAGTATCCCTAGAGATACATAAATTGTAAAGGATACGCACATTTTCTCAAAAGACAAAAGTAGGAGAGATTAGCTATAATGAACCAGACAGCCCTCTGACCATCTCTGTTTCTCTCTGTGCATCTTCAGTCTTTTTGCAAAAGAGCGTCTTCTACTTTTCCTTTCGTACAGTGGTAAGCTTAATCTGAATTTGCCTCATACAGGTAAGCCGCATGAAAAGCAGCGGGCCTCTCCTTCCTTCTCTCCCACTTTCCTTCTCATTTCATATTCTTAAGGAAGCATCTTTGGATTTGCCTATGTTATCTACATACTAACCAACCAGTCCATCCTAAAGGAGATCAGTCCTGGCTGTTCATTGGAAAGACTGATGCTGAAGCTGAAACTCCAATACTTTGGCCACCTGATGGGAAGAGTTGACTCATTGGAAAAGACCCTGATGCTGAGAGGGGTTAGGGACAGGAGGATAAGGGGACGACAGAGGATGAGATGGCTGGATGGCATCACCGACTCGATGGACATGAGTTTGTGTGAACTCCAGGAGTTGGTGATGGACAGGGAGGCCTGGCGTGCTGTGATTCATGGGGTCACAAAGAGTCAAGACATGACTGAGCGACTGAACTGAACTGAACCATTAATCCAAGCAATCCAGATCACTGAAGAGGGTTCATTATATAAAATAGATGCCACGAACCTACGGCTATTCTCATGTTCAAAAGGAACAGACAGTACTCAGAAAATGATAAATGAAATGTGATAAGTATCTAAAAATGGTATATGAGTACATATTAATACGTAAATGCAGGTGTGAATACTGTATACATGGGATAGCATTTATATATCTGATAAAATAGCATGTTATGAACTTCTCTGTAGTTTCTTTCTGAAAAATAAATAGTATACATTCTGTGCTCCCTTTTATACCTAGATGGCAATAACAAATATTTGTACCAATTAAGAGAGAAAAACATAGTTGGACTCTAAAATAAGAAAAATACACCTGAGATTCCAAAATGGGATAGAGAGGTGCCCGGAACTGAAGCTACAAGCCAAATGAGTTTTTGATTCAGAAAGAGACATAGGGCTGGAGGTTTCTGGAGGACAAGGAGTACCCAAAGTGTCTTCCGTTAGGAGAGAGAACAGGCTAACTGCTTAAAACCAATGGCTGATATGGAGCTTCCCTGTTCTACAAAGAAATCTTAAAAAATTCTGCTTCCTGGGTTAGATATTCCATGAACATGTTGCCTAAGGAGGAGAGAGGACAGACAGAAATATCCCCGTGACAGAATCTAAAAAAATACTCCTGCTGGCTTAAAGACTGGTGACATGAGGTGGCCTTCTGAATTGATAAGCCTATGAGAACAGTTCCAAGCAATAGGTATGGGAGATTGAGATTTAGAGAAAGAGGGTAGTGAGAAATAAAGGGAAAGAGAATTTCCTATTTAAATGCACTGAAAACCTATAATTGCACGAACAAAAAATATAGTCCTTAGAAATAACTGTGAGTCAACAAAATCAACTCAAAATTTAATGCAGCCAAGAGGCAATAAAAATAATATAACAAAGTTTTTTTTTTCTTAATGAATGAGTAGAACAGAGAAATAAAGCAAGACTAACATTTGAAAAAGAACAAGAAATCCTGAAATCAAAAAATCAAATGATTAAATACAACTTGATAAATACACACAGTATATGTATTAGTTTCTCATCTTTGAGTAACAGATTATCATCCTTATGGCTAGATACAACATACACTTATCACCCCACAGTTTCTTTGGGTCAGTAGGCCAGGTACAGCTTATCTATGTCTCTTGGTGTGTTCTACAGATTAAAATTAAAGTGTCATCCTGGATTTTGGTCTCATGAGTCTTGAGAACCTCTTCAAAGTTCTTGTGATTGCTGGCAAAATTAATTTCTTTGTAGCTACAGAAATCAAGACAACTTGCTTCTTTAAGGTCACGAGGAGGGCACATCTACTGCTCCTATCTTTGACTTCTGAACCCTTTTTAAATGGCTCAACTGTTTAGAACAGATAGGTCTCACCTACACTCAAGGGGAAGGACTTATATAAGGGCATGAGTCACTGGGGGCTAACCTAAAATTCTGACTATCACACTACGAAAATAAATAGAGAAATAGAAAATTTGAATTTAACATATAGCCACTGTGAGGGGATAAAATATCAAAAATGTGGGATAAAATAAGCCAGGACACGGTTTGACAGGGACACAGATGAGAGAACAGGTGAAGTGGATGACACCACTGAAGTCTTCATCCAGAAAGTGGCACAAAGTCCCTGTGGGAGAGGGAGAGGGTGGGATGGTTTGGGAGAATGGCATTATTAAAATGATTAAAAATTAAAAAAAAAAAAAGAACAACAAAATGAAAGGGCAGTTAAGGATAAAAGAGTTCATAATAAGAGTTCTAATTTTTTTTTTTTTTAAGTTCAGTTCAGTTCAGTCACTCAGTCCTGTCCAACTCTTTGCGACCCCATGAATCGCAGCACGCCAGGCCTCCCTGTCCATCACCAACTCCCGGAGTTCACCCAAACTCACATCCATCACATTGGTGATACCATCCAGCCGTCTCATCCTCTGTCGTCCCCTTCTCCTCCTGCCCCCAATCCCTCCCAGAATCAGGGTTTTTTCCAATGAGTCAACTCTTCGCATGAGGTGGCCAAAGTATTGGAGTTTCAGCTTTAGCATCAGTCCTTCCAATGAACACCCAGGACTGATCTCTTTTAGGATGAACTGGTTGGGTCTCCTTGCAATCCAAGGGACTCTCAGGAGTCTTCTCCAACACTACAGTTCAAAAGCATCAATTCTTTGGCGCTCAGCTTTCTTCACAGTCCATCTCTCACATCCATACATGACCACAGGAAAAACCATAGCCTTGACTAGATGGACCTGTTGGCAAAGTAATGTCTCTGCTTTTCAATATGCTGTCTAGGTTGGTCATAACTTTTCTTCCAAGGAGTAAGTATCTTTTAATTTCATGGCTGTAGTCACCATCTGCAGTGATTTTGGAGCCCAAAAAATAAAGTCTGACACTGTTTCTACTGTTTCCCCATCTATTTCCCATGAAGTGATGGGATCAGATGCCATGATCTTCATTTTCTGAATGTTGAGCTTTAAACCAACTTTTTCGCTCTCCTTTTTCACTTTCATCAAGAGGCTTTTTAGTTCCTCTTCACTTTCTGCCATAAGGGTGGCGTCATCTGCATATCTGAGGAAATTGAGATTTCTCCCGGCAATCTTGATTCCAGCTTGTGTTTCTTCCAGTCCAGCGTTTCTCATGATGTACTCTGCATATAAGTAAAATAAGCAGGGTGACAATATACAGCCTTGATGTACTCCTTTTCCTATTTGGAACCAGTCTGTTGTTCCATGTCCAGTTCTAACTGTTGCTTTTTGACCTGCATATAGGTTTCTCAAGAGGCCGGTCAGGTGGTCTGGTATTTCCATCTCTTGAAGAATTTTCCACAGTTTATTGTGATCCACACAGTCAGAGGCTTTGGCACAGTCAATAAAGCAGAAATAGATGTTTTTCTGGAACTCTCTTGCTTTTTTGATGATCCAGCATATGTTGGCAATTTGATCTCTGGTTCCTCTGCCTTTTCTACAACCAGCTTGAACATCTGGAAGTTCACAGTTCACATATTAAGTTAAGAAGACACAAAGTTTGAAAAGGTAATAGTAAGAATTTTTCCAAACTGAAAAAGAAAGAAAACATCAGTCCTCAAATTCGAAGTGTCCTGGCAAGATAAATGAAAATAAAACTATACTTAAAATATCAATGATAAAGAAATAATCTCAAAATCTATCAGAAGGAAAAGGCAGATTATGAGTGTAATTTGTTGGACATAACCTGAACTGAACCGAACCCAACCTGACAGAATATTTCCTCATTAGCAGCAATAGATAATAAATTAGTATCATTAAAGTGAAGGAGAAAAATAACTGATAACCTCAAATTTTAAAGCTAGATTATGAAAACTTTCAGACATCCAAAGACAACAAGAGTGTAAGTTATATATTCACACTAAAAAAGCTGTTGGAGTGACATATCCCACAAAATTTTTCATGTGAAGGCATGCTCAGAACATCATAATAACTGTATGTCTCATTGTGGCAAACAAGGCTACCCTCAGCTGGGGACACAGGGTCACCTCAGACCCACTGGACAACCCTGACCACTGAGGAGACCCATGCGCTGGTCTCCCAGTGTGCTGAAGCACACCAGTTTGGAACTCTTAAAGTTACACAGAATCAAAGAGAACTGTTCCCTGAAGAGAGGTTGAGATACTAAACACAACAGTGAATGGATAAATTAATAAAAATTAATCAAAGTATAATTAACTATTGATTTGTTAGATGAAATACTTTGTTAAGTATTATATAAATAACTGTAAAAGCACTGTTCTATAGAACGATAGCAATATGGATGTATATACCTGTGCATGTGGTACTTGGTGAGGTGTTAAAAGGGAGTGAAAGTGTACTACAAACTTTGCAGTGTGTTTGTGGAAAAGAGAGAAATACTGAATAACCTTAGGCTTTGTTAGAAATGTTTATATATAATCATGAATATAAAAATAATTATGGGAAACTTCCCTTAAAACATAAATTGAATACAAATCCTGCCAACCAGAAGAAACAAAAGGAATTTTAAAGTTTCTTAATGCAAAAGAAGAGAGAGGGATGGGAAAGGAAATAATACCAAGAAGAAACTATAAAATAAGATGACATAAATAAGTCTAAACATGTTAATATTTATAATAAATATGAATGCATTTTTTAAAAGAGAAAGTTAAAATAGTTTCAAAAATCAAAACTGAGCTAAAAACTACTTAAAAGTCAAAAGGAGGTGAGTAGGGATAATTAAATGTTAATTATTATTAACAATGCTGCTAAGTCACGTCAGTCGTGTCCAACTCTGTGCGACCCAATAGACGGCAGCCCACCAGGCTCCCCTGTCCCTGAGATTCTCCAGGCAAGAACACTGGAGTGGATTGCCATTTCCTTCTCCAATGCATGAAAGTGAAAAGTGAAAGTGAAGTTGCTCAGTCGTGTCGGGCTCTTAGCAACCCCATAGACTGCAGCCTACCAGGCTCCTCCATCCATGGGATTTTCCAGGCAAGAGTACTGGAGTAGGGTGCCATTGCCTTCTCCGTTATTAACAAATTAACATATTACTTAAAACCAAACACCATCATAGCAATAAAAATGAATAGAAAAAAGAAATTCACCCTGAAGATCTAATTATCATGTCACAAAAACACAGGCTCAAAATGTCTACTTCAAAGACTGGCAGAATAACAAGAAGAAACTGATCAGAACACACCTATAAATGATAGATTTTAATGCACTAATATCAGAATCTGGTAAGTCAAGCAGACTTTAAACAAGAGATCACCACAACAATGAGATCTATCAACATGATATATCACCTGATACAATGCACAGAGATGAGTACAGGATCACTTACTTCTATGACATTCTTGTTTCAAATGCATAACCTGAATTTACTCATAACATCGTCAGAAAAATCCAAGCTGAAGGTCAGTCTACAAAATAACTCGCCATAATTCTTCCAAAGTAACAAGCTATAGACCAGGGGAAAACATTTACATTTATCTAACAAGTAACTTAGAGAACATGCAAAGGAGTTTTGAAACTCAATAATAAGAAAACAACAACTCTTCCACAAAATAGGCAAATGGTGGAAAATACATTTCCCCAAAGAAGATATATGGATGACAAACAAGCACATGAAAAGAAGCTCAAAATCACTGAGCTTCTGAGAATCACTGAGAAAATGCAAATTCAGACCAGAATGAAATATCATAACAATTCAATTTAAACGGCTAATAGGAAAAAAAAACAATGTCTAGTGCTGAGAAGGCTGCGGAGTGACTGGAACTCATACAATGCAGAATGAAAACAGCCACAGTGGAAAACACTTCAGCATCAAAATAAATTTATCCTTGATATTTGCTCAAGAGAAATGAAAACATATATTCACACAAAAATCTGTCAAGAATGTTTATAGCACCATATTCATTCTCACCCCAAAGTGGAAACAACCTAAACGTCTTTCACTTTCACTGGCTTAATGGATAAACAATGTGTGGGACATCCACACAACGGAACACTTCAGCAATTATAAGAACAAATTAGCAATACACACAACATGGTTGAATTTCAACACGGCTAAAATGAAAAGTAAGAGAAATCAATCATCATATGATTTCATTTCTATGACTTTCTGGAAAAATAAAAACTATAGGAAGAAAGAACAGATCAGTGACTACCAGGATTTAGAAGCGGGTGGAGATTTTAACTACATAAGGATAACAAGATGAATTGTTGGGGCGATGCGACTGTTCTGTGTCTTGATTGTGGTGGTGGCTACACAAGTGTATGTACTGGCCAAATCTCATAAAACTGCTCAGAAAAGGTAATAATAACAACTTTATTTCATGGGAATTAAAACTGCCTTCTGAAAAATTGTAGATGAGCCAATTATCTCCATTTTGATATCAGCACTAAATACTTAGAAGAAGAAGCTAAAGGAGTATATCTTTATGACATAATGGTTTTGATGACTCAAAAATTCTGAACCACGAAAGAAAAAAGTATAAATTTAATTACATAAAAAATTTATAACTTTTGTGCAATAAAAAAGATAAAAGTCAAGTGATTCACTGAGAGAAAATATTTGCAGTATCTATATATAAATACAAGGTTCATATCCAAAATATATTTACAAAAAAATCTACAAATCAATAAGGAAAAACCAAAGAGCCCAACAGAAAAGAAACAAAACTAGTAGGCAAGTCACAGCAAATGGAATTAAATGGCCACAAACATGAAAATATAGCCACCCCGCTAATCATGAGTTAAATACAATTCAAAGCAAGATACATTTTTAAAGCTTTATTACCTCCCTAACATACCTAAGATATCTGAAATATGAAATTGTATCAACACATCTACTAAATGTATAAGCCAGAAATTCTGGTTGTAGTATACAACTCATGAAAAACTTTTTCATGTATGCACAATGATACATGTATTTATACAATTAAGTATTACAGTAGTTAAATAAGCTAATGTTCTGTATTTCAATATGGATAAAACTTAAGACCACAATACTAAACTAAGTTAAGTACTTACATAATGATAAATCACATATAACAATTCTCTCAGAGAGAAAGAGGAAGAAAACTGTTTGTGGATATATATCTCTGCAGTTACAGTATAAAATCATGGGTAAGAATCATACACTTGTATTTCGGAATGATACGTTACCTGGAGTAAAAGGGAAGGAACAAGGGACAAGGAGGGATACAGAGAGGATTTTAAATGTTTCTGTAAATTTTTAATTATTTAAAAAATTCTGAAGTGAATTTGGCAAAACAGTAGATTTGTTAAAATTGGATGAGAGGCAGAGCTCTTATTTTGCTATAGATATTTTTTCAAATAAATAACTCACAGAATTGAGAGTTGCATATCTATCTCTAATGCATGTTATCCTCACATTTGAAGTCAATCTATCCTTTGGGCCAGAGGTACAAACTGTAATTCTTGCATCCCAAGCAGTTTATAAGACCAATATAAAGAAAGCAAGCAAATATTTAATTTTCAATTATATTTATATTTTCAACCCTTAATATGGCTTCTAAACATTTTGTTTCACAATGTCCATAATCAAGACAATGAATAGAACAGAAGCCACACGTGTGGTGATATGTCGTAAGTTTACTAATTGGATGGCTGGTTTAAGTGTTTGGAGGCTGCTTCTCTAGGTGGTGATTTTTCAGATTTAAGGTACACACGTACCACCGATGGGTAGTGTTTAACATGTAGCTCCCTGAGGAATGGTATGAATCGAAATGCTCTATGTTTCAATTCAGTCAGTTTGGGGTTAGACTTTGAATCTACATTTTCAAAAAGCACCCCAGATGATTCTGAGGCAAGTTTCATAGGACCCTGTTTGGAAAACAACTACTCTAGAACAATACTCCTACAAACAAGTATCACACATAAGAGCATGGCAGCTTAATTCCTTTAAATTTCTGCAGTAGAGTAATTCTTAGGCTTTCTATATGATTTCAGTGACAGAATATGACGTTAGGCCACCTATCTTCCATTACCACTGACATAAAAAGAAAAGGATATAGCTTTTAAGATAATTTGCAGGTGAACATGTGGAGGTTTTCCCCCCCTTTTTATCTGTTGAGAAAAAAGAAATCAGTGGGACTTCCTATACTGTGTATTACCTTTTCAAATATGTCCCATGGACAAAAGGTATAATTGGCAATATTCTTATTCCTTCTGGCCTGTAGACGATTATAAATTTATCTCTGTTGATCCTCACAACAATTTTGTAAAACACAAAGCCTCATGCCATTTTACAGGTGGGAATACAGAGTAATAACAGACAGAGCAAGAATAAACATGAACCTCAGATGAGCAGACTTTAAAAGCCTTGTGTGTGTGTGTGTGTGTGTGTGTGTGTGTGTGCTCTCAGTTGTGTCCAATTATTTGCGACCCCTTGGACTATAGCTTCCAGGCTCCTCTGTCCCTGGGACTTTTCAGGCAAGAATACTGGAATAGGTTGCCATTTTCTTCTGCAGGGAATCTTCCTGACCAAGGATTGAACCCACATCTCCTAGGTCTCCTGCACTGCAGGTAGAGTCTTTACTGCTGAGCCATGGGGGAAGCATTTAAAAGCCTTACATTACTCCATTCTCCCCAAGTGCTTTCCACAGGTGTGAATAAATGTGAGCACCACTGTTCCATTATCACCGAGGAACTACATGCAGTGTGAAAATTTTACAGAAATTTAAAATTCCTGCAGAAACGGGTTCAATACACCAGGTTCCACTTTGCAATTTGCTTTCTAAAATTTTGAGGCATGCCTAGAACAGTACTTTTTGGATACCAAATTAGAATTCGGTTTATTGGGAATCAAGAGACATGATTTGAAGGACAAGATCTTTCTCTGTGTTCTCAAATCAGCCTGCCTTGAATCATAGTTTGCTAATCCTGGTATTCTTACCATTCAGCCTGCTCTGTGGGGGAACCTAGTTCTGCGTTTTTGGGTTCTCATGGCAGGACCTCTGAAAAGGACTACAGCTATACTTATGAACCTTTAATATCACCATCTGGGAATTCTGAGAACAGGAGATGTGTTTATTATCAAGCAGCATAGAGAATTAATAGGACAAGGTTTCAGAGCATTTATAAATATCACACAGACTATTTTGCTAAATGCTGAAGAAATCATGGTAAACAACATGATTTTAAAGTTTCTTTCAGATTGTTGGTCATAATCATTAGAAAAGTTTTCCCCCAGAACTCAGAACTGCTAAAGTTGTAGCCTACTACAGCCTATGGCTGCTCTTACGTAAGGCTGAGATTTGGAGGGGAAATACTGAAAAAGTGCAGCTCAAATTGGGGGCTCCCAGGTGGCTCAATGGTAAAGAATCCGCCTGCAATGCAGGAAATGCAGGAGACATGGGTTTGATCCCTGGATCAGGAAGATCCTCTGCAGGAGGAAATGGCAACCCACTCCAGTATCCTTGCCTGAAGAATCCCATGGGCAGAAGAGCCTGGCGGGCTACAATCCACGGGGTCATAGAGTGGAACACAACCGAGCATGCATGCAGCCCAGACTATTGTTACTAATTGTGTTATCTTGTAAAATAAAATATTGATAAACTTCACTGGCCTTTATCTGCTATCTGATTCAAGATATGAGGATAATCATTTTAAAAGTGATCTTGGGGGATACATGTATATGTATAAATAAATGTATATTACATTTCTATTTTATACATATGATATAATTAACAAAACCATCCCTCTGATAGTGCTTTTTCCTTTGATTTACTAAGATCTGGACTAAAAGCTATTATCTTTGATTGTGTTTTCCTATTCCCATGCAAATAAAATGGATCATTTTGGCATCCATGTTAAGAATGAGTATTCTCTTGTCTTGAAAAAGATATGTCAAGGAATTTTGCCATAATTAAATGTTTATAAATATATATAAATCTACATAAAAGAATTAAAGACCCCTGTCCAATAAAGCCAGTCTCAAGAGTCAAACTAAATCAAAGAACTCTTTGGGAGAAATATGGAGTGTTCGAGTTAAATTTATCATCATATGCTCTTAAAGATGTGGAATAAAGTTGTAGAATTTATGGGTAACATTGCCCTTAATCAAACAAGTAAAGTGCTGTCTGCACAGAGATGGAATGTGACTACATAATTTCTTGGTCGTTGAGGGGAGAGAATCTTGTCTTCACCATCAAGCATACATGTATTTTTTCAAATGTCATATACTACATGATACGACAAACAATATTCTTTTTTTAAAACTTAAGTTCCTCTGGGTCCCTTTTATTGAATTTCATGATAGTATCACAGGCTGTTTTGGATTTGATCATTGGGAGAGAAGTTTCTACTGGCAAAGAAATATAGAATTTTAGAGCTGGGTCATTATGCTTTGTTTAAGCTTAGTTTTAAATATGAGCTCTTTCTGGAGAAAAATGAATTTATTTTATCTAAAATATGCATCTTATGAGCCAGAAAAGAAAGCGAAGGCAGCAAAAAAAAAGTCTAAATTTATTGTACCTGAGAGAAATTACATCCATGCACTTAATTTGATGAGTATATGGATTCCACTACTCACATTTTTCAAACAGATTACTTATTTTGGAATAATACTGATTGTTCATTAAGGCTGGAGCATGATTAAAAAAAGACTAAAGTAGCAAAATGCTTTATATTTTATAAAGATGACCTCAGTAATCCAAGGAGTTACTGTCGGGCAGGGTAAAAAGTGGAGAAGGCAATGGCACCCCACTCCAGTACTCTTGCCTGGAAAATCCCATGGATGAAAGAGCCTGATGGGCTGCAGTCCATGGCGTCGCTAAGAGTCGGACACAACTAAGCGACTTCACTTTCACTTTTCACCTTCATGCATTGGAGAAGGAAATGGCAACCCATTCCAGTGTTCTTGCCTGGAGCATCCCAGGGACGGGAGAGCCTGGTGGGCTGCCATCTATGGGGTCACACAGAGTCAGACAAGACTGAAGCAACTTGGCAGCAGCAGGGTAAAAAGTAACCAATCTTGAGGATAAGTCCACTTACCTCCCAGCCCCATTTTTCATTTATACACATTATTGGGTGCATCTATCTCCCTTATTGATTTTCATGTTTCCTTGCAAGTAGGGAACACATCATACTCATGTGTATATCTGCAATAACATTTAAAAGAGTGACTTGTTGATGTTTTATTGTTTAAATAGCATTAAATAAAATTAAGTAAAAATAAATATTTTAAATTTATGAAATAGAAAACAAAATCAGACCAAATGTGTTGTGATACTTAAAGCAGAACAATATAAAATGAGCACAGCAGATCAATTATTATTGGTAGTGTCTACATTTATGACATAAAAAATGAAATTCAAATATAATATCCAGTTTAATACTATTCTTGAAGATATTTGAAGTCATAATTTTGGTTTACTTTGGTGAAGCACGCAGTTTATTCTTGCTAGCTTTATAATCATGTAAATCAATGACAGTAAAAAATTCCATTTGAAAGTTATAGTTTGGCTCTTTGGGCTTGTAAAGATTCTAATATCTTAGATGTCTTATTCAAAGTAGTGTTATTAAATGCTACCCAGTGGATGTCAATTTTACCTGCATAAATGCATATATTAAATGTATATACATAGATATATGTATTAAATTATTAAATCACAAGTTGGAAACGTAAACCTCACTTGTACCACAAATTTGAAAGGATGCCATCTTACTGTGTATTGATGAGCATATCTGTTTATATTATATGACAAATGGAAGTTTAAGATGATTGGAGTTGGAAATCTTAAGAGATGCTTTTCATGTAAATAAAAACCACCTGTTTCTCAAGGTTGCTATGGATGTAGAACATATAGAATAGTGAAGAGGTTCAGCAGCCATTCAGAAGTTTATGAGAAAGAAAGCAGCTCGTCATGTGCCATACGCTGCACTGAATGTTTTATGCATCCGTACTCATTATCTACTGCATATTTACACAATCCCCTAATAGTAACTAGTATACACCATTTTTTTAAATCAACTTATTTTAATTGGAGGCTAATTACTTCACAATATTGTAGTGGTTTTTGCCATACATTGACATGAATCAGCCATGGGTGTACATGTGTTTCCCATCATGAACCCTCCTCTCACCTCCCTCCCCATCCCATCCCTCAGGGTCATCCCAGTGCACCAGCCCTGAGCAACCTGTCTCATGCATCGAACCTGGATTGGCAATCTATTTCACATATAGTAATATACATGTTTCAATGCGATGAAAATGGACATTAGAATATGTAACATGAATAACCCAAGGCCAGATTGTACATCAGGCATTTGACACCAAGAGTTATGCTTTTGAGTTTCCGAGGCAAAGGCAAAGTTGATGTTTGTTTTCTTAGGAAATAACTAGAAAAAGCAACAAAATATGAGAAACAGAACAGGCAGAGGACTGAGCACTTTAGATGATATAATGCATGGAAATAGTAGCAAAGGTTTCAGTTATGAATGCAGAAACCATGCCAAATATAATAAAAGCACAGCAACTTCCTGTATCCACTGAAACTGCTTGCACAGTTCCTGTTTTAACAGAGTACTAGGTAGCAGAGGGCTAAAGGATACATCAAGTAAAGAATGTATCGTTTAATGTGAAGTTAAAATCAAAGCAAACCTATTATTATTGATTACACCTGTCAGTTCGATTGAAAATTTAAAAAAAAAATTTTCTGTTTGGAGCTCTGAAACATGAAGATAAACAGCATTTAAAATTTGTTCAGTGGTGTGGGTTCCTTACAGTGAAATAAGGAAAACAAAAGCAACATTTCCTAATTTGTATTCATTGAAAACATTTCTTTGTATTTACTCCTCCAGACATCTAATGAATACTTGCATGTTCTTACTAGGTTTTTTTATATGATGTACTTTGCAGAGATTAACAATTGAAAAAAAAAATATCCAGAAGGAAGATGAAATAAAGGAGGCACTAAAGTCTAAAATTCCTCAGTTTTTAAATCCTAATGAAGGTACCCACTGTAGATGTGTTTTCCATCATTTAAAAACACATATCTGTGCTTCTAACCATTTATGATATTAAACAATATAGCTTATTAGAGATTTCTCAATAAGTTAATTCTGCTGATACTTTAATTTACTGTGAAAATTCTATGTATAGTTTCTTTATACCATCTTGGCCCCATTTTCCTGATGAAAAAATATTATTAAAGTTGGCAGATCTTGACAAATACCATATGATATCACTCATATGTGGAATCTAAAATATGACACAAATGAACATATCTACAAAACAGAAACAGACTTACAGACACAGAGAACAGACTTTTGGTTTGTGAAGGAAGGGGGTAGGAGGGAAAGAATGAGAATTGCAGATGCAAACTAATATACAGGATGAAAAAAACAAGGTCCTGTTATATAATACAGGTAACTGTATTTATATCCTATGATAAATCATAATGGAAAAGAATATGAAAAAAATATATATGTATAACTGGATTACTTTGCTGTGCAGTGGAAATAACACAATATTATAAATCAACTGTACCTCGATAAAATTAAAAGTTGGCAGACCTTGATTCTACTAAATAGAACTTCCCTAATCCAAAAATTTACAACTACTTAAAAGCAGAGAACTTTGAGTATGACTTTCCTTCTTTAATAGCAATTGACTATCTAACATATGAAATGTAATGATCAATAGGCATTTACATGGAAAAGGGTCCCACCTTGATCATTAACATTTAACACTTATGAATGGCCACTGGTTCCATTAGAAAAAATATTGTGGTCAAATAACAGATTTCATTTTGAGGTGGAGAGGAAGGGATCTCAGCAGAAGAAATTAGTAATTTATATACAATTGTTGGAAAGTGAACGTGAAAGTATGTTGGGAACTTTAAAAATGTATGCAATCACAGTCTGTCTAAAAAGTGAGATTGAAGCCGTCCATTCCATGTCAGTTTCAAATATTTATGGTAATATCAAGAGTAAATCTGTACTATTTTATAAATGTTAGGATTAGTGAGGGCATCATTGAGTATTAGAGACAGAAACTAAGAAAAATTTCACTTTATTTGAAAAATATTTCAATTTTACTATATTTTTTTAAAATCTGAAGTTCATACTTTAATCTCCTCCTTAGGAACATCAACCAGGTTCATCAAATATTACTCTCATTACTACTACTACTACCATTACTGAAAGACAGAAGGACACTGTGGGACCCTCCTAAGTATCATCTTTTCTGTGTCTCCTGTTTTCTGTTTATAGGATATAGACTTCTTTTAGCCTCTTTGACCTCCTCTGAGTTCCAAGAGGCAGATTCAAACAGCTGCTTATCAAGTAAGGGAGGGAATGCAGAAACAAAGGGGGAGAAGTTAAGCAATATCAGTGTTGACATTGGGAAGAGTCCTGGTTCCTTGCTAAGGAATATACAGAATAATGCCTTTAAAGTTCTTTGGTAGAAACTAAGCCCCCCCCCCCCAGGTGGCACACCTCACCACCATCAGAAGAAAGGCTGCATACAGTAGAAGATAACGAAGATTCTGACACCCTCCACTCTCCACATGATTCTCCCTCTAAAAGCTTTCATGGTTGACCAGAATCTTTGGAGTTGCTTTCTGGACATGAGTCCACCTTCCCCCTAAGTTGCTGACCTCCTGAATAGAGAGGTCTTTTTCCAACCAACACTTGCCTGTCAAGTATTGGCTTTTGAGTGGCAAGTAGCTAAATATGAGTTTGATAATACTACTGCTACTACTTCTAATAAAAGTACATTATTGATTTCTTATGTAAGTCTTATACTGAGTAAACAGAACTCTTGAGGTGCAATTACAAACACATTTTTTTTGTCTCCCAATATTTCCATCTCAAACTCATTCTGTTGAAATAATTCTTCTACTTCTATGTAAAATCCACAGAAATCCCCACAGTATTTCTGATCATGATCAGATGATAAAGATATTTTTTAAAATTTAGTGTTATTATGGTTTAGATTTCAATTAATTTAACAGTACTATTTCTAAGTACTAAAAAGATCTCAGCTCATCAAGAGCTGAATAATATAGTTTGATAGGAAATTATGTGCAAGGAATTATGTGCAATATTATTTCTAATATTTCTAACTTTTTAACATTTCCTTGGGTTTCTACTTTCTGGCTCCTATTTAACTTTTCAAAATTTCTCTATTAAGTTTATGTTACCAAAAGCACAGAACTTTATTACTTGTGTTGAATTTTATCTACCTTGTGACTTATGATCCCATGCCAGCACCAAGAGAGAAAAAGTAATTTATGAAACCTAAAACTTATCCCATTTCACAATGAAGAGAACATTAACATGACTGGTGGTGGCATTTTTATC
This sequence comes from Oryx dammah, assembly GCF_014754425.2. Lineage (NCBI taxonomy): Eukaryota > Metazoa > Chordata > Mammalia > Artiodactyla > Bovidae > Oryx > Oryx dammah. Next base: position 43,645,338 of record NW_024070212.1, read on the forward strand.
AGAAGTTTGCATTTCATTGACCTTTCACCATTAAAACATAGTCTCATTTAAAATGCATTTTTAAGATTTGCCCACCCATGTGAGTGGTCAGACTTTCTACCTGAAAGCACTTTTCAAACCACAGTGCAAGAAAATGATGCCTGTGTTAAGACAGTGGTCTTGCTGAGCTGAGCCAGCAGAGATTACACTTCAGGGCTACTGAAATGACTAGAATTTCAGAGAGGTAGAAGCTGTGTAAAAAGGAGCCTGAGAAGTTTGATTGAGGGTTTCTCACATGTCATTGACTGAGGACTGAGGGTTCTCAGCTGATATCTAACATAAGATTACAGAGAGGCTGTTATGAAACTAACAGCTCAATGGAGATATGTAAAACATATTGAAAAAGTAAAATATATTGAAACCAAGCAAGATCCTGAGGGGTCATTCTAGGTAAGCCTTTCTGAGTACCCCTATTTCTTGTTTGTGGGGAAAATATTTTCAGCCTCCTAGGGTAAAGTGTCTGCCTGCAATGCAGGAGACCTGGGTTCAATCCCTGGGTTGGGAAGATCCCCTGGAGAAGGAAATGGCAAGCCACTCCAGTACTTTTGCCTGGAAAATTCCACGGACTGAGGAGCCTGGTAGGCTACAGTCCATGGGGTCACAAAGAAACAGACATGACTGACTGACTTCACTTACTTAGAGCTTCCTTAGTCTTTTGAGCATGAATAGCCCATTCTCTGTTTTGCCCTTGCAATAAACCATTCTCTGCTCAAACTCTGACATTTCTGCTTGCTTAGCCTCACTGTACTCAGGGCACACAAACATGGGTTCAACAACAATATGAGAACTGTTAACATAATGAATGAGGGTAAATGGAAAATATTGATATTATTATTAGGGAAAGTGTCAGGCACTCAGTCTCAGTCATGTCCAGCTCTTTTTGAGCCCATGGACTGTAGCCCACCAGAAACCTCTGCCATGAGATATTCCAGGCAAGAATACTGGAGTGGGTTGCCATTCCCTTCTCCAGGGCATCATCCCAACCCAGGGATATAACTCAGGTCTCCCACATTGCAGGCACCCACATCAGAGCCACCAGGGAAGCCCAGTATTCACATTTTAGAGTAACTGGTAAAATATTCATATTAGTCACACTTTAGTGAATTAGGAATGTATATTGTAATGTTTAGAGCATTACATTGGTTAAAAAGTAAAAAGAGAAAGCAGAATACAAGAAACATAAAATTTAAACAAAAAAATCAGAAAAAATAAGAGACAGAAAGCAAAGATGATAAACCCAACCATACTAATAATTACATTAAATGTAAACGAACTAAACAATTCAACCTAAGTCAGAGATTTTCAGGCTGAATAAAAGAAACTATATTTTCTACAATAAATATACTTTAAGCCAACATTTATTACATACCTATGATGTACGGAGTACTCTGCAACACATTTACATCTCAAAAAAGGTATATTAACATTATCACTCAGAGAATGTAAAATTCAGCTGGGAACTACGTAAAGGGAAAATATGATTTAGAAACACATGAAGCAATTAAACCAATTTTCTTGAATGTCAGACACTGAGTAATTTTCACAATTCCCTAATGACAAATGATGTTGAGCATCTTTTCATATGCTTTTATGCTATCTGTATATCTCCTTTGATGAAGCATCATTTTAGAGTTTTGCCCATTTAATAATTAGGTTGTTTGCTTTTTATCATTGTTTTAAGACTTCTTTATAACAGTTTTTTTTAATTTTAATAATATTTTGATGCCTACTGGAGAAGCTTACAGTAATCACACCTCCCGCTCTGTAACTACATGGTGTTGTGTTTTTTTGCATCATTAATAGCTTAATATTATGCATCTACCACCAAGAAACTTCTAGTAGTACTTCAGCATGTACTAACATTATTTTAATTGCTAGTCATTCAATATGAAGTACTAGACTCCCTGGCCTCTTCTAATAAATGTTCACTTCTCCACTGAGGAAATACTGTTTAGCCTATACAATTTTGGCTGAACAGGTAGTACTCAGGTACCACATACTTCCAGCCAAACAGCCCTGAAAAAGAAAAAAAAGCACAGTAGAATTAAGGTTTGTGTCTGCAGCAATCATAGGAGATTTTTTTCTATAAGAAAGAAAGGTTCACAAATGGAGCATGAGGCTATTCACCAAGTAGCTCTTCAGCTACACATAATCCATATTTTGATGAGTTCATATTTTATAAGCCACCAAACAATACATTAAAATGCTTCACTTTTTATCCATATCCTTGTATGTCATTCTTGTTTCAAACTGCTAAAAGTGAAGGAGAAAAACACAGCAGTCACTTTTCTAAAATTTTTCTTTTTCTAGTCTGTGAAAGACTATGGGAACTTTTCTAGGCCTCTTTAAAAAAGTGTAAAAGGCAGAACAGCAATGTTGTTAGAAGTCTAGGCTCTGAGTCAGATTGCTTGGACTCTTACCAGCTGTATGACACTTGAGTAGTTGTAGTCTTAAGAAAATTCTTTAAGTTTCTTGTATCTCAGTTTCCTACTTCTAAAATGGAGATAATAATGGAATCTACTTCACAGAACTAATAAGAGAATTAAATTATTTAACCCTTGGTCATAGGAAGAGAACGCCACTCACTATCAGAAATGGAAAAGCTGAATAATATATTTTATCATGAAATGAGGAAGGTCTATGCTGGCCAGATACACACTCAATGAGTAAAGCAAACTGTTGAATCTTTTTAGGATATTTGAGAAATTCTTGATTAGAGGATGCTTTAGTTTTTGAGGCAAGAGCTATTAACATCAGCCTTGGAAGTGTCATTTGTGTTATCTGGGTAAGAGTTAATACCAACTTTAAAAATCTATTCAGATGTACACACTGCTATATTTAAAATGGATAACTAACAAGGACCTATACTGTATGGCACAGGGAACACTGCTCAGTATTCTGTAATAATCTAATTGGGGACATAATTTGAAAAAGAATACATACATGTATATGTATAACTGAATCACTTTGCTAGACACCTGAAACTAACTTAACATCAACTACACTCCAATACAAAATTTAAAAAAAATTAATAAATTCACTAGGATAAGTCTACCACCAACTAGCTAACTTTGAAGGTGTAACATTGTCACTAGTTGGCTGGCTTTCAAAGAAATGTTAACTGAAACAAATTGTCATTTATTGATTAAATAAGTTTAAAACCAATTCTCATATTTACTTGTTACCATGGTTGGGCTGTCAGTTTTTTTCCCACAACCTTGAGGAATTATTCATTACTTAGATGTTCAAGCTGGTTTTAGAAAAGGCAAAGGAACCAGAGATGTAATTGCCAACATACGCTGGATCATCAAAAAAGCAAGAGAGTTCCAGAAAAACATCTATTTCTGCTTTATTGACTATGTCAAAGCCTTTGACTGTATGAATCACAATAAACTGTGGAAAATTCTGAAAGAGATGGAAATACCAGACCACCTGACCTGCCTCTTGAGAAACCTATATGCAGGTCAGGAAGCAACAGTTAGAACTGAACATGGAACAACAGACTGGTTCCAAATAGGAAAAGGAGTACGTCAAGGCTGTATATTGTACCTTGCTTATTTAACTTCTATACAGAGTACATCATGAGAAATGCTGGGCTGGAAGAAGCACAAGCTGGAATCAAGATTGCTGGGAGAAATATCAATAACCTCAGATATGCAGATGACACCACCTTTATGGCAGAAAGTGAAGTGGAACTAAAAAGCCTCTTGATGAAAGTGAAAGAGGAGGGCGAAAAAGTTGGCTTAAAGCTCAACATTCAGAAAACGAAGATCATGGCATCTGGTCCCATCACTTCATGGGAAATACATGGGGAAACAGTGGGAACAGTGTCAGACTTTATTTTGGGGGCTCCAAAATCACTGCAGATGGTGATTGCAGCCATGAAAGTAAAAAGACACTTATTCCTTGGAAGGAAAGTTATGACCAACCTAGACAGCATATTGGAAAGCAGAGACATTACTTTGCCAACAAAGGTCCATCTAGTCAAGGCTATGGTTTTTCCTGTGGTCATGTATGGGTGTGAGAGTTGGACTGTGAAGAAAGCTGAGTGCTGAAGAATTGATGCTTTTGAATTGTGGTGTTGGAGAAGACTCTTGAGAGTCCCTTAGACGGCAAGGAGATCCAACCAGTCCATCTTAAAGAAGACCAGTCTTGGGTGTTCTTTGGAAGGAATGACACTAAAGCTGAAACTCCAGTACTTTGGCCACCTCATGAGAAGAGTTGACTCATTGGAAAAGACCCTGATGCTGCAAGGGATTGGGGACAGGAGGAGAAGGGGATGACAGAGGATGAGATGGTTGGATGGCGTCACCGACTCGATGGACATGAGTTTGAGTAAACTCCGGGAGTTGGTGATGGACAGGGAGGCCTGGCGTGCTGCAATTCATGGGGGTCGCAAAGAGTCAGACAGACTGAGCAACTGAACTAGATGCCATGTACATAGAAAGCACTCAAAGAACAATAGCTACCATTATGTGGTATTTCTAACTTGATTTGGTTAACAAAATAGTTGGAGACAATGCATCTTTAGCACATTTTTACTTCCAGGTCACAAATTTCTAATTGCATAGGTAGAAGTGAAGAATTAGGAGCCTGACTTGGACACTTCCAACATTTTAAGAAGAGTAGTAGTCCCACACATTGATACAGCTACAGTTGTTGTGAAGAAGTGCATGGCTATACAAGTGAATGAGCACAAAACAGATGGAACATTAGCCTGGGCAAGCAGTACTATGGATTAGAACATGTCATATCATGTCTATGTGATATCTTCTACATGTATTTTATGAGAAGACCAGGGAAGTGATTTCCTTTAGTCTCCATATACAATGTGGTTATTCTAAAGTTATCCAAAGGAAAGGATTCTATGAAGCCAGAAAAAAACTTAGAGCTAAAGAGCAAATACTGAAGCTAAATATATTGCCCAGACTAATATGTACACTCTATTGCATATATTTGACATTTAATTGTATTATAATGTGTATTTAGCATTTAGTATTTATTATAAACTTTATTCTATGAATCATGTACAAATTGAGGCTTTCTCTGTCTTGTTTACAATGTTGCAAGAGTATTTGATATAATGCTTTGTGGATTAAAAGGTAAAATTAAGCAGAGGGAAGTTAACTAAAGTTTTGTTACTGTTGTGGTTGTTCAGTCACTAAGTTGTGTCCAACTCTTTGTGATCTCCTGGACTGTAGCATGCCAGGCTTCCCTTTCCTTCAGTATCTTCCAGAGTTTGCTCAAATGCATGTCCATTGAGTCAATGACGCTATCCCACCAACTTGTCCTCTGTTGCGTCCTTCTCCTGCTCGCAATCTTTCCCAGCATCAGAGTCTTTCCCAGTGAGTCAGCTCTTCACATTAGGAACCCCAAGTATTAGAGCTTCAACTTCAGCATCAGTCCTACCAATGAATATTCAGGATTGCTTTCCTTCAGGACAGACTGGTTTGATCTTGCAGTCCAAGGGACTCACAGGAGTCTTCTCCAGCACCACAGTGCAAAAGGATAAATTCTTTGGTGCTCAGCCTTCTTTCTGGTCCAATTCTCATACCTATACATGACTACTGGAAAAATCATAGCTTTGACTGTACAGATCTTATTTGGTGAAGTGCTATCTCTGCTTTTTCAAACGCTGTCTAATTTTGTCATAGCTTTCCCTCCAAAGAGCAAGTGTCTTTTAATTTCATGGCTACAGACACCGTCCGCAGTGATTTTGGAGCACAAGAAAATAAAATCTGTCACTGTTTCCAATTTTTCCTCTTCTATTTGCCATGAAGTGATCTTAGTTTTCCTTAGCATATTCCAAATTCCTTATAGTTCCTTGTACAAACTAAAGCATTATTTCTGTCTTGTTGTTATTCTTTGAATTCAAATATTGAAATGCATTCTATGTATCTCTTTCAAAAGTTTCCATTAATCATCATTAGTTTAGCTGTGTCAGTCATGTCAGACTCTTTGCAATCCCATGGACCATAGTTTGCCAGGCTCCTCTGTTCATGGGATTTCCCCCAGCAAGAATACTGGAGTCAGTTGCCATGCCCTCCTTGTGGGGATCTTCCCTACTCAGGGATCAAACCCGTGTCTCCTGAGACTCCTACATTTGCAAGCAGGTTCTTTACCTGCTGAGCCACCCGGAAGCCCACATTAATCATCAGATAACTACTAAAATATCCACAAATATTTATATTTTTTAAATAGTAAGAAAGTTAAACTCATGTGGATAGAGTTGATCTTCTAATAAATTACATAAATCTGAAAAAACTTGAGATTTTTTTCTCTTAATGTTATAAGGAAATGTATGCCTTTTATTTATTTATTTTGGGAAGAAACTTCTTTGAAGAATTTCTTTAAAAAATAGGGGCTTCCATTTGTTTTGCACAATGAGATATGTATAAAATTACAACTTGATATCACAAGTTGGTAGTCATGCATAAATAATTCAACAATATTATAAAAAAAGAGAAATATCTTGACTCTGCAATATAAAGCAATTCTAAATAACCTTCCCCATTAAAATATGTGTATGTGGTGAGTGATAATGAATGTCTAAGGTGATGAAATATAACTATGATGTAGTGAGGTGTTGTCAAGATTTTTTTTTAATTTCCAATTAGTGTTTAGAGAGCTTTCACTACAATGTCATCAGCTTTACAGGCCTGTGTGAAGGCATTTTCACTGTTGACGAAACCAGGAAAATATCATGTCTTTCCAAGACTTACAGAAAGTGAGAAATGTAATGCTGCATGCCGACGTTTTCAGGATGGTAAATGGCATTTTAAAAAATTAACTTTTGTCCCACTGACTTTGCATTACCATCACTGTTGCTCATCAGAAAGGTGGTACCTAATGAGAGAAAATGTTTCGTACTAAATTTAAAATGTATGCTGTGTTGTTAAATTTAGATTTTACTAATTTATAGATAAATTTTGACTTGCCTCAACATGGAAATAATATGAAGAGTTGGCATCTAATAGGTCAAGAAGAATATCTTTCATTTCAGATTAGCTAGATATTAACTATGTCTCAAAAGTTCAAAAGCTTGGCCAGGTAGTTAAATATTCCTGATTCCTCAAAAGGTGTAACCACAAACCAGCCTCACAGAGAGAAAAATAAAGGTAAAATATCTCTTACTTATCAAAGGAATAATACCATTGCTATATATATATTAATATTTCCTTTTAATCCAACAATATTAATCAAATATATAAAAATGATTGAGGACACAATCTGACAAAACATTTCATCTTAATTTTATTTTAGCAATTATCTTTTAATTGCTATGACCAACCTAGAAAGCATATTAAAAAGCAGAGACAATACTTTGCCAACAAAGGTCCATCTAGTCAAAGCTATGGTTTTTACAATAGTCATGTATGGATGTGAGAGTTGGACCATAAAGAAAGCTGAGTGCTGAAGAATTGATGCTTTTGAACTGTGGTGCTGGAGAAGTCTCTTGAGAGTCCCCTGGACTGCAAGGAGATTAAACCAATCAACCCTAAAGAAAATCAGTCCTGACTATTCATTGAAAGGACTGATGCTGAAGCTGAAGGTCCAATACTTTGGCTACCTGATGTGAAGAACTGACTCATTGGAAAAGACCCTGATGCTGGGAAAGTTTGAAGGCAGGAACAGAAAGGAACAACAGAGGATGACATGGTTGAATGGCATACTGATTCAATGGACATGAGTTTGGGCAAGCTCCGGGAGTTGGTGATGGACTGGGAAGCCTGGCATGCTGCAGTCCATGGGGTCACAAAGAGTCGGACACGACTATGCAACTGAACTGGGTGAAGGTATAGGGCTTTATTTCTTAGTCTAAATATCTGAATTTTACCTCTAACCCTAATTTAATCTCCATTCCCTTTGCTACACTGCTTAGCTAAATGCTTAATATCTAAATGGTTAGTTTTTCTTTAGGAATGTAATATGATTTAATGTTCAACTTAAACATGATAACAACAACAACAAAAGGGGGCCCTCATTAGAAATAAGTTTACATCTATTTTAAAGAGTACACTAAATCTTTCAACCAGTAAGTATACACAGTTGCTCAGATATGCTTAGCAGGGAAATACATGTGACAGGCAGTCCTTTATTTGTCAGAGGTTATACAATAGAAAGTAAGAACAAATATATACAGATGAAATATAGCTCAGCAATAATGCAAAAGACTATACTGCTACTCAACAAATAAAAAGATACATAATTCTTAAATACTAAAATTTCACTAGAAGTGAAGTTGCTCAGTCATGTCCAACTCCTTGCCGACTCCATAGACTGTAGCCTACAAGGCTCCTCTGTCTGTGGAATTTTCCAGGCAAGAGTACTGGAGTGGGCTGCCATTTCCTTCTCCAGGGGATCTTCCCCACCCAGGGATCGAACCCAGGTCTCCCGCATTGCAGGCAGATACTTTACCATCTGAGCCATCAGGGAAGCCAGGAAACAAAATAGAAAGGAAGGAACATGAATGGGCTCAAATCACAATTTTGCCTCCAACTAGTTAGTTAACCTTTCTGGAACTCAATTTCTTGTGTACAATGCCAAGGTGTGTTTACATAGTTTCTGAGATTACTTTCAGCTTGAACAATTGATAAATTGGAGCTTGGAGACTTAAAGAAGCTGTGTAAAGAAGTTAGGATTTCATCTGAGTCATGAAAGTTAAGAAAGATATGATTAGGGAGAAGAAATAATGGGAAATAAGAACACTATGAACTCAAAGCTGAATATGCCATGGTCAGGAGATGATGACAAGCTGGGCTAGAAGGAAAATGAAGCTGGGTTGATAGAGAAAGATTGGAAGAGGTTACACACCATGATAAGGGTTTGAATTTTTCCTAGACTATATAGGAACATGGAGCAGGGCAAAAATATATATATATCTTAATAATATTAATCATATATAATGGGTTGGTTGAAGAGAGGAAGGAGCAGGAAATACATGAAAAGTCAGTTGCATCTGTCTGGATACAAAAAAATGGACTAAGGTGACAGAAATAAGAATGAACAAAAATCACTGATAGCAGAAAATATTTAAGAAAGACTATGTACGGTCTGGTGACTTGGAGTTACTAAAAGACAATGAAAGCCAAATATACCTCCAAGATTTTTTTTTTTGGGGGGGGTGGGTGCATGAAGAAAGGGTAATGAAACTAAGGAAATGGCAAAAATTAACTTCAGGAAGAAACGGAGGCTGGGGTGTCATCAAACATGGTGAATCTTCATTTAGCTAACAAACTCTGTCCCTATAGAATATATCACTCTAAAAAAGGATTTGTAAAAAACTTGAGGTCTAGAAGTTAGAGGGTAACTGTGGCAATTCTGAGGCATCTTGGCAGAGAAACAAAGCCAGACAAGGAGTTGTAGTATCTTCAGCAAATTGTGGCCTAAACATTGAAAAGACATAGTTCATGTTTTCTCTTGAACCACAGGAAGGTATTTTTTCCAGTATAAAACCTCTTTTGACAACAATGCTGGTAAAGTTCATTAATTTAAATCATTTTTTTATGAGCATTTTCACCATAAAAGTATCAAGTTAAAACTTGGCTTGTAGCTAACCACTTACTCTATATAGAATGTATTTTGTTAAGCTAAAATAAATCTACATAATTAAGTTTACTAGCAACTTGTGCCATTATATTTTGTCAAAACCAAGAGGTGACATGCAATTAAACTTACTTGGCTTTGTAACTTTTTCTGTTAAAATGGGTCTCTTAAACATGTCACTGGCAACTCTTCTCAGAAGCAAGATTGTGAGCTTGTAAAAGCAAATGCATACTTGAGAAAATGGTATCTGAGAGCACAGAACCTAAATACTTTGTCTTAATGAAACTCAGTCGATCTTTACCAGGTAGACTTTATTCAATATAGGATCATGAATGCAATTATATTCTCTAATTATGACACTTAAGTGATCCCCTTAGTCAAGAAAGCCTCTGAATTATAGATCTTATCAGAATACATGAACAGAATTTTAACACTTGTAATGCAGCTATTATGACAAATTTTTACATGGATGCCCCAAAGTATAAAAAGGACAGTGAGATTTTTCTAGGGAAGTGAGTGTTCTCTGTCAGGACTTATTCTACTAAATAGAATAGGTCTCATAACCTCCTTTTATGTCTTTTGCTTCTACACAACATCTAAGCACAATTCTAAATCAGTTCAGTTCAGTTCAGTTGCTCAGTCATGTCTGACTCTTTGTGACCCCATGAATCGCAGCACACCAGGCCTCCCTGTCCATCACCACTTCCCGGAGTTCACCCAAACTCATGTGCATCGAGTCGGTGATGCCATCCAACCATTTCATCCTCTGTCGTCCCCTTCTCCTCCTGCCCCTACTCCCTACCAGCATCAGAGCCTTTTCCAATGAGTCAACTCTTCACATGAGGTGGCCAAAGTATTGGAGGTTCAGCTTCAGCATCAGTCCTTCCAATGAACACCCAGGACTGGTCTTCTTTAAGATGGACTGGTTGGATCTCCTTGCAATCCAAGGGACTCTCAAGAGTCTTCTCCAACACCACAGTTCAAAAGCATCAATTCTTCGGCCCTCAGCTTTCTTCACTGTCCAACTCTCACATCCATACATGACCACTGGAAAAACCATAGCCTTGACTAGACGGGCCTTTGTTGGCAAAGTAATATCTCTGCTTTCCAATATGCTGTCTAGGTTGGTCATAACTTTCCTTCCAAGAAGTAAGTGTCTTTTTAATTTCATGGCTGCAATCACCATCTGCAGTGATTTTGGAGCCCCCCAAAATAAAGTCTGACACTGTTTCCACTCTTTCCCCATGTATTTCCCATGAAGTGATGGGACCGGATGCCATGATCTTCGTTTTCTGAATGTTGAGCTTTAAGCCAACTTTTTCACTCTCCTCTTTCACTTTCATCAAGATGCTTTTTAGTTCTTCTTCACTTTCTATCATAAGGGTGGTGTCATCTGCATATCTGAGGTTACTGAATACAGTGATTAGTCAGTATTTGGACTTTCCTGGTGGCTAAGATGGTAAAGAATCTACCTGCAATGCGGGAGACCTGGGTTTGATCCCTGGATTGAGAAGATCCCTGGAGGAGGGCATGGCAACCCACTCCCATATTCTTGCCTGGAGAATCCCCATGGACAGAAGAGTCTGGTGGGCTACAGTCCATGGGGTCACAAAGAATCAGACACGACTGAGCGACCAAGCACAGCACAGCACCCAGCATTCAATATTTAATTTGCAATTTGAGACCTTTTGGGATTTTGTCTCTTTGACACTGCCCTCTTTTTACATACAGGGCCAAGCAATGAATCCACAGTAGGTAAGTATGTATCAAAGATATATATATATAGAGAGAGTATTTTTATTAATTTTTACTGGAGTATAGTTGCTTTACAATGCTGTGTTAGTTTCTTGCTGTTCAGGAAAGTAAGTCAGTCATGGGTAAACATATATCCATGCTTTTTTAGATTTTCTTCCCACTTAGGTCACTGCAGAGCACTGAGGAGAGTTTCCTGTGGTATTCAGTAGTTTCTCATTGCTTGCTCAGTCGATTCAGTCATGTCTGACTCTATACAACCCCATGGACCGTAGCCCACCAGGCTACTCTGTCCGTGGTATTTTCCAGGCAAGAATATTGGAGTCGGTCACCATTTCCTTATCATTAGTTATCTATTTTATACATAATAGTGTATATATGTCAGTCCCAATCTCCCAATTCATTCCAAACCCCCTTCCCACCTTAGTAACCATAAGTTTGTTCTCTGTATCTGTGAATCTTATTTCTCCTTTGCAAATAAGTTCATCTCTACGATGAGATGAACTTATATGCAGAGGGATATGATATGATATTTGGGATATGGTATGCATATAAGGGATATGATATGATATTTGTCTTTCTCTTTCTGCCTTACTTCACTCTGTATAACAGTCTCTAGGTCCATCCATGTCTCTGCAAATGTTACTAGTTCATTCCTCTTTATGACTGAATAATATTCTATCGTATATATGTACCACATCTTCTTTATCTATTCCTCTATTCATGGACATTTAGGTTGCTTCCAAGTGCTGGGTATTTTAAGTAGTGCTGCAATTAACATGACTGCCTTCATCCTTTCAAATTATAATTTTCCAGACACATGCATACGACTGGGACTGCTGGGTCATATGGTAGCTCTACTTTTAGTTTTGTTCTCCATAGGGTTGTACCAATTTACATTCCCACAAACAGTGTAAGACAGTTCTCTTTTCTACACACCCTCTCCAGCATTTATTGTGTTTAGAATTTTTGACAATGACCACTCTGACTGGTGGGAGGTGGTACCTCAATGTAGCTGATCTTCATTTGTCTCATAATTAGTGATGTCGAACATCTTTTCATGTGTTTGTAGGCTATCTATATCTCTTCTTTAGAGAAATGACTATTTAGGTCTTCCACCCATTTTTTAATTGGGTTGTTGGTTTTTTTTCAGTTGAGTTGCATGAGTTGTTTGCCTATTTGAGAGATTAATGCTTTGTTGGATGCTTCATTTGCAAATATTTTCTCCCATCCTGATGGTTGTCTTTTCATTTTATGATATCCTTTTCTATGCAAAAGCTGCTGCTGCTGCTGCTAAGTCACTTCAGTCATGTCCGACTGTGTGCGACCCCATAGACGGTAGCCCACCAGGCTCCACCATCCCTGGGGTTCTCCAAGCAAGAACACTGGAGTGGGTTGCCATTTCCTTCTCCAATGCATCAAAGTGAAAAGTGAAAGTGAAGTAGCTCTGACGTGTCCGACTCTTTGCAACCCCATGGACAGCAGCCTACCAGGCTCCTCTGTTCATGGGATTTTCCAGGCAAGAGTACTGGAGTGGGTTGCCATTGCCTTCCCTGTATGCAAAAGCTTTTAAGTTTAATTAGGTCCCATTTGTTTTTGTTTTTATTTTCATACTCTAGGTTGTGGATAGAAAAAGATCTTGCTGTGATTTATGTTAGAGTGTGTTCTGCCTGTATTTTCCTCTAAGAATTTTATAGTATCCGACCTTACAGTCAGGGCTTTAAGCAATTTTCATTTTATCTTTATGTTTGGTATTAGAGAGTGTTCTAATTCCATTATTTTGTATGCTTATTGTTGTTTAGTCACGAGGTTTTGTCTGACTCTTCGTGACTCATGGACTGCAGCCAGCCAGGCTCCTCTGTCCATGCGATTTCCCAGGCAAGAATACTGGAGTGGGTTGCAATTGCCTCCTCCAGAGGATCTTCATGACCCAGGGACTGAACCCACATTTCCTGCATTGGCAGGCAGATTCTTTATCACTGAGCCAACTTGGAAGCCCTCTTTTGAATGCAGTTGTCCAGTTTTCACAGTACCACATATTGAAGAGACTGTCTTTTCTCCACTGTATATTCTTGCCTTCTTTGTCATAGATTAGGTGGCCATGGTTATACAGGTTTCTCTCTGGACTTTCTATCATGTTCCATTGATCTATATTTCCATTTTTGAGTCATTACCATATCATCTTTATTACCGTTGTTTTGTAATATAGTCTGAAGTCAGTGAGCCTAATAACTCCAGCTCCATTCTTCTTTCTCAAAATTGCTTTTGCTATTCAGGGTTTTTTGTGTGTGTGTGATTCCATACAAAATTAAAACTTGTTGTTCTAATTCTATGAAAAAATTCCTTGGTAATTTGATAGCGCTTGCATTGAATCTGTAGATTACTTTGAGTAGTATATTCACAATATTCACATTTTCACAATATTGATTGTCTCAGTCCAAGAACAAGGTATGTCTCTCTGTGTCATCTTTGATTTTTTTCATCAGTATCTTGTAGTTTTCTGAGTACATGTTTTTTGCCTCCTTAAGTAGGTTTATTCCTAGATAGATATTTTATTCTTTTCGAAGCAATGGTAAATGGGATTGTTTACTTAATATTGCTTTCAGATCTTTCATTGTTAGTGTATACAGATCCGAGAGATTTTTGTGTGTTAATTTTGTAACCTGCAACTGCACTAAATTTACTAATGAACTCTTAATAGTTTTCCAATAGCATCTTTAGGATTTTCTAAGTATAGTATCATATCATTTGCAAAAAGTTGACAGTTTAACTTATTCTTTTCCAATTTGGGTTTCTTATTTTTCTTTTACTTATCTGATAGATGTGGCTAAGACTTCCAAAACTCTGTTGAATAGAAGTGGCGAGAGTGGACATCCTTGTTTTGTTCCTCATCTTAGAGGAAATGATTGCACATTTTCACCATTGAGTATGATGTCAACTCTAGGTTTGTTGTTTATGGCCTTTATTATGTTGAGGTAGGTTTCCTCTAAGTCCACTTTCCAGGTAGTTTTTATCATAAATGGGTGAATTTTGTTAAAAGATTTTTCTGCATATGTTGGGATGATCAAATGGTTTTTCATCTTCAGTTTGTTAATGTGGTGGATCACACTGACTGATTTGCATATTCTGAAGAATCCTTGTATCCCTGAGATAAATCCCACTTGATCATGGTGTATGAACCTTTTAATGTGTTGTTGGATTCAGCTTGCTAGTATGTTGTCGAGGATTTTGGCATCTATATACATCAGTGTTCAGTTCAGCTGAGTTGCTCAGTCGACTCTTTGCAACCCCATGGACTGCAGGACGCCAGGCCTCCCTGTCCATCACCAACTCCCGGAGCTTACTCAAACACATGTCCATTGAGTCAGTGAAGCCATCCAATCATCTCATCCTCTGTTGTCCCCTTCTCCTGCCTTCAGTCTTTCCCAGAATCAGGGTCTTTACCAATGAGTCAGCTCTTTGCATCAGTTGGCCAAACTATTGGAGTTTCAGCTTCACCAGCTGTCCTTTCAAAGCATAGTCAGGACTGATTTCCTTAAGAATGGACTAGCTGGATCTCCTTGCAGTCCAAGGGACTCTCAAGAGTCTTCTCCAACACCACAGTTCAAAAGCATCAATTCTTCAGTGCTCAGCTTTCCTTATAGTCCAACTCTCACATCCATACATGACTACTTAGAAAACCATAGCTTTGACTAGCTGGACCTTTGTTGGCAAAGTAATGTCTCTGCTTTTTAATATGCTGTCTAGGTCGGTCAGCTTTTCTTCCAAGGAGTAAGCATCTTTTAATTTCATGGCTGCAGTCACCATATGCAATGATTTTAGAGACCAAAAAATAAAGTCTGCCACTGTTTCCATCGTTCCCATTTCTTTGCCATGAAGTGATGGGACCAGATGCCATGATGTTCGTTTTCTGAATGTTGAGCTTTAAGCCAACTTTTTCACTCTCCTCTTTCACTTTCATCAAGAGACTCTTTAGTTCTTAACTTTCTGCCATAAATGTGGTGTCATCTGCGTATCTGAAGTTATTGATATTTCTCCTGGCAATATTGATTCCAGCTTGTGCTTCATCCAGTCCAGCATATCTCATCAGTGATATTGGCCTGTAATTGTGTGTGTGTGTGTGTGTGTGTGTGTGTGTGTGTGTGTGTGAGATATCTTTGTCTCATTCTGGTATCTTTGTTTGGCCTTGGTATTGGGTTGGCCAATTGCAACCAAGAACATTATAGAAAAACATGTTCACCCTTTGTTCCACTACTTTCTGCCATTTTCCAGGCAACTTCATAATTCTATCTTCCTAAAACTTTTTTCTTCCTTTGAGCAAAGAGCTGTTCCAGGTGTCTTTTAAATTCTACTTGGGAATTGAAAATTTTCATTAAGAGAATTCTGTAAAGACCTTAAATAAATGGAAATCCAGAGACACAAGGTCTGATGAGCATAGTGGATGAATAGAACTCCCAGGAAAGCTGTAACAGCCTTCGACTGGGCATTAAAGAAACGTATGATCTTGAGTTATCCTGATGGAAGATGATGCATTTTCTGTTGACTAACTCTGGATGCTTTTCATCAAGTGCTGCTCTCAGTTGGTCTAACTGGAAGCAATTTTTGTTGGAATTAATTATTTGGTTTTCTGAAAGGAGCTCAGAATAGAAGACTACCTTCCAATCCCACTTAAGTCTTTCTGGAGTTATTTCTCTACTGATCTCCAGTAGCATATTGAGCACCTACCAACCTGTGCAGTTCATCTTTTTTCAGTTCCCTATCTTTTTGCCTTTCATACTGTTCATAGAGTTTGCAAGGCAAGAATACTCATTTGCCATTCCTTTTTCCAGTGGACCACATTTTCTAAGAACTCTCCACCCTGACTTGTCCATCTTGGGTGGCCCTACATGGCATGGCTCATAGTTTCACTGAGTTAGACAAGGCTGTGATCCATGTGATCAGATTTGTTAATATGTGTAATTGTGGTTTTCATTCTGTCTGCACTCTGATGGAGAAGGATGAGGCTTATTGAAGCTTCCTGATGCGAAAGACTGACTGAGGAGAAAACTGGGTCTTGTTCTGATGAGCAGCGCCATGCTCAGTTCAGTTCAGTCACTCAGTCAAGTCCGACTCTTTGCGACCCCATGAATTACAGCACACCAGGCCTCCCTGTCCATCACCAACTTCTGGAGTTCACCCAAACTCATGTCCATCGAGTTGGTGATGACACCCAGCCATCTCATCCTCTGTCATCCCCTTCTCCTCCTGCCCCCAATCCTTCCCAGCATCAGAGTTTTTTCCAATGAGTCAACTCTTCGCATGACGTGACCAAAGTACTGGAGTTTCAGCTTTAGCATCATTCCTTCCAAAGAACACCCAGGACTGATCTCCTTTAGGATGGACTGGTTGGATCTCCTTGCAATCCAAGGGACTCAAAAGTCTTCCCCAACAACACAGTTCAAAAGCATCAATTCTTTGGCGCTCAGCTTTCTTCACCATCCAACTCTCACATCCATACATGACCACTGGAAAAACCATACCCTTGACTACATGGACATTTGTTGGCAAAGTAATGTCTCTGCTTTTGAATATGCTATCTAGGTTGGCCTTAGCGTCTTTTAATTTCATGGCTGCAGTCACCATCTGCAGTGATTTGGGAGCCCCAGAAAATAAAGTCTGACACTGTTTCCCGTTTCCCCATCTATTTCCCATAAAGTGATGGGACCAGATGCCATGATCTTTGTTTTCTGAATGTTGAGCTATAAGCAAACTTTTTCACTCTCCTCTTTCACTTTCATCAAGAGGCTTT